>NW_024345601.1:13629348-14095429 GCF_902729225.1 Pteropus medius
TCTTCATCTCTTTCAGAGCCCTGCTATCAGCTGTTTAACACTTTATCAGCTTCCTTAAGCCTGAGAGGAATCAGAAAATGAAAAATCAAAATAGTTCATCCAGGAATTTGGATCATCAGGGCTTCTTTTCTTCCTTCGTCAGTAAAGTGATATTTCTCTAGATCACAATCTCTATCATTTACCAAATTTTGTAGTCTGTTTCTTTCTATATCAGTCAGATTATGCCAGATTTTTCTACAGTAGCTAAGAATCTCAAAATCTTAAAAGCCTAAAAAACAACGGCTTATTCCTCGGTCATGCAAAAGATCTTGCAACTTTTGGCACCTTCCAGGGAGCTGTCTTTGGAGCTACACCACTGTATCACTTGGTCTGCTTGCGTGATCACTACAGAAGAGGAAGAAAAAAGACGCAGTAATGTACGCTGCTTCCATCCACATTTCATTGACAAAAACACTAAATAGATTAATTAATTAATTAATTGATTGATTGATTGATTGATTTAAAAGTCACATGGAATGTCCACCTTCAGAGGCTGAAAAAGTACAATTTTACTGTTTGCCTAAAAGGAAGAAAGCAGAAAACATTGCTAGTGTCTTCCACACCTGCTCTGCTCCTAAAATTAAGAGGCTTTGTTATTGTTTGGTTTTTACTTTGATTTGTGAAACCCCAGTGCATGGTTGGGAGTTCTGTCCAGAAGCCGGAGGTAAGCGTGCCTGAATGAATTAACTTGTTAAACACAGATCTGGCCGCCCTTGTCCTGCCTATCCTCTGACATAAATTGCTTTTTGAAAGCTACCCTCCCAATGTTAAGGTGACCCCTGGGGCTCGATCAGTAGTGCACATTCAATAGGGTTCCATTTTAATGAGCCATTCTCATTCCTTTTATGACTCTTCCTTGTAAGTAATGCCAAGCATCTGTAAAACTAGAGTCTTTTGTGATGTTAGAACCAAGTTTTACGATGTCTAAACTGATGAAACCATTAGAAAAAAAACTTCCAGTTCAACCATTGCACACTGAAGATGAAAACCTTGAGGCCCCGAAATGAGTGCCTTGCTCGAAGTCAGAAAACTATTACACAGGCATTGTTTTAAGTCACTACATGTGTACAACATGTTACACAGCAATAGAAGATGAATACAAAGTTGTAGTCTCTCAAGAGTATTTATATTTTAACCAGGCTCAAATTAAGACCTAAAACACTAAAAGTAATAAAAAGATCTTGACAACCCACAGTCACTACCATATGTAATTCAAAATAAAATGATAGTTTTTGAAATTTCACATAATTTACATGTATAGTATAATTAAAATATGTTTCTTAGAGATTTTCTGATTTCAAAAATTTGGATATTTTTATCAAAATAAAAAATTTTCTCCTTTCTCTCTTTTTACCAAATAGTACACCATTGAATTTTAAGATAAGATAAGGAGGCTTAAATTTTAAAAAGTAAACATCCAATTATGAAATTTCAGAAATGATAGGAATGGGGGCACATGGATGGCACAGAAAGGGACCTTTCCCCAGGATACGAAACCACCTCAGTCTCAGTTATCCTCCTAATCAGCAACCCAACCACCATAGGTAGCCTGGTCTCATGGCAGCAGGTCATTAGCAGATACTTCTCACTAGGTTCTCCTGCACTGATTTTGGCTGACCATCCCCTCCAGCCATGTCAGGAAACTAAACACACAATGGGATTATCAAATGTTATTAGGATCAGAGGCAAACTACAGTTCAAGTTGCCTCTGAGATCAAAGAAATTAGTGAGGTCAAAGGACTGCCCAGGGTCCATGACTGCTAGGCTTAGCCATGTGCACCCAGCCATCATCCCAATACAAACAAACCAAAAGATACTGAGGCAACTTCTCCCTTCAGAGCAACCACTGCCACTCCCCTCATAAACATTGTTTACAGAAGGGTGATTGGGGACTGAGGCAGGAGCAGAGAAATTGAAAGAGCAAGTGCTCACACCTGGATTAGAAAACAAATTTCGGGTCACCTCGAGATAGAAACTCAGTTCTACACACTTTGAGCCTCTGCAGAAGCCAGTAGGGCCACTCTCAAAGCAGTCCTGTAGAGGTTAAGTAAGAGTGATGGCCTTGGCAAGCTGCCTACAAGTCCCACTGTATCATTTGCAAGCTGTGACCTTGGGCAAGTTACCTAAATTCTTTAAACATCTGTTTCCTCATCTGAAAAATGACATATAAAGTGCTTGGTTTGGTGTCTGGCAGATAGAAAATACTCAAAACTCTATTACCAAGGCATTCTCTTTCTAACCTTTGGTAAAATTGTTCTCACCACGGCAGAAAAGAAACACCATTCTTCACCTTCCCACTCTGCCCCCACTCCCAGTAAGAGCTTTAGTCTTGTTTAACCATGTCCACTTCCCTTGCTTACAGGAACCTGAGAGCAAGTACTTTAGTTGGAGTTGACTCTGTATTTGGAAGAAGCAGCCTTGACATTACATCAGTCCTATCTTTCAACTTCGAATACTGGTCATTACCTCAGCCCCTATGAGCTGACTCCAATGTAGCAGGCAACTAATGGGGGTAATTGATTTTCTTCATTTGGGGCCAGAGGTAATGACTTCTTTTAAGCAATGGAATCATAACTCTGATAGTACTCAACAGGGAGGAAGTCTAGACTCAGAGTGAAAGGAGGTTGTGTCTTTTTCCCATTCCAAGTGTCCCAGTGATGAATTTTCATGGAGGTAAATCTGGTCGGCCAGTCCAGCATAAATATGCATCCACTGAGTGCCCATGCCCATCTAGAGAGAGGAAAGCACAGATCCCGCCCTGCCTAAGGCAGTCAGCAAAACCCAGGCCAGCACACTGAGCTACAAAAATTGAGCTACAATGAATTGAAAAAGAAGAAACAGGGACCAAAGGATTATGGCTTTCGGTTACACAGTCTTTATTTAAAGAGGTGTCCAGCAAGGTGCTGTGAACCAATACGGAGAATATAGAAGAGTACTAGAACCACAGTCCCAAGGAACTTTTTAATCCAATTTGCAAAGCTGCATCATATTGTAAAAAAATTCCTCAGGTCTTTAAACTCATAGTTCAAAAATTACATTCCTTTGGTCAACTTATCCTTTGGAAGGACTTTCTCTTCTGCTCAGAATAAGATGAAAATAGAATAAGAGATTTCAGTGAACTCTTTGATCCCCACAAGGCAGGTCCAAATGACCCTAATGAACTCCAAAATCTCAGTGTAAAGTTGGCTGTCACTCAAAGTCACAAATGGAAAACTGAGATTTCCAAAACTCCTGTGGATGAGACAAAACAGCAAATATATTCTCGGAGCAACATTAAGTTGGGGGATTTTTTCTATTTTTCTTTTTTTTTTTTTCAGTGTAGAATCATCACCTAATGGTCTAAACCTCGTGGTTAGAACCTGGAGAGTCATTTATTCTGAAATGCTCTGGTTCCATTTGTCCACGAAGTGGATAATAGTAATGTGCCCCTTTCCAAAAGGAGCAACAGCCAGAACAGAAATGTAATTTATTTTTTATTGCTGAGTTGGGCTTTTTCGAATGATTTTTGCAGACAAATATTTAATAGATTTTCAGACATATTTTATTTGTTGAAAAATTTCCATGCTCTTGCATAATTTCAATTATTCGATGGAAACCACAGTTTGGGAAATTGTTTCCAGCCACTTACTCAGCCCTCTGAATAAGCCAGATTCATAACTGGAATTGATTACTTTGTCCATTTGGATATTAGCCCAGATAAATGAGGATCAAGAGAGAACATGTTTTAGATCCCTTTTCCTACTGCAATCACACAGGGGCCCTTTGATTTTTTTTTTTTTTTTTTTTGAGCAGCATATGAGCAGTTTGGAGTCTGATCTTTCGGGCACTGGGGTCCTAGTAAAGGGGTGCAGGAGAGGGAGGGGTGTCTCTTAGAGCACCATGTCACTGAAAATGCATTCGGCTGCAAGCATCAGCAGTTTGTTTATCCACAAAACAAGAAATCTGGAGCGACAGTCACTAGCCTTAATTCAGCGGATTGACAATGCCCCAGGATGACATCTCAGCGTGTTTTTTGACCAAAGATGGCTGCCACAAATAGGGTCATCACATCCATGAAAAGGAGTAAAAGGGGAAGGACCGCTTCAGCATGTTCTGTCTGTTTTTATTAGGAAATCAAAACCTTTTCCAGAAGCCTCCAACTGAGTCCACTTATTTTCGCTATCACCTTTGATCCAAGTCACCATGATATCACCCCATTGCCTTCTAGTTTGTCTTCCATCTTCTTCTCCACCTCAATTCCACCTTTTCTCAATATTGCAACTGGAGTGAGCACATTAAAATAGAAATCAGATTGTGCCACTCTTCTGGTCCAAACTCTAATGGCTTCCCAGCACATTCAAGAAAAATCTAAACTTTTCAGAGGGGCTTAGAAGCTACATGATCTGGACACCTCTTTTCCTCTCTGACCTCAGCCCCAGTGCAGAATCCTTACCCATTCCACTCCAGCCATACTGGCTCCCCCTGTTTTATTAAGACCAGCTTTCCCCACTTCAGGGCTTTTGCATTTGCTGTTCCCTCTGCCTGTCATGCTTTTCCCATCTATAACTATATATTTGGCTCTCTCGCCTCTTTCAGCCTTTGCTAACAACTCTATTTATAATTCCAACCCTGACCACCCCATTTATAATGCCAACTTCTCTTTCCTCATTTCCTTCCATGTTTTATTTAACTGTTTTTTCATAGCATTAGCTAACATATATACTTATTTATCTTTTTTAATGTGCCTACTTCAGCGACCAGAACAGTGCCTGGCATGTTAGATAGCCACATACTATTTGTTGAATGATGTGTGGAAGCACAAAAAACTGCTGGGACAAAACCAGTTTGTATGGTCTCTATTAGTGATTATTTTGTACTCTGGCTTCTAGGGCAACAGGCTATGAGGAGAAAGGGGGCTAGGAATGATTTTTGAGTGGTCAGGGAATAGTGCATGATATGGATCTGCCTGACCTTTAACCCGTTTCCCATTAGCCCCGAGAATACTTGTCAGTAGCACTTGTGACTGCAGCATTTACTCTGAGATAACTCTCAGATTACAGTCCTAAACTTACCCCCAAAGTTTGCCACAAAATTTCTCGCTTTTATTATTATTTTTGCTTCGTTCTAGTATATCCATAGTCTTTGGAAACAAATGACATCATTCCTTTTATGGCATTCTGTTTTTAGTAGTGGTATTTCCATTTACAAAATACAGTAATTCTCGATCGCTGAAAATGTTAAATCCTAGAAAACGTAGCATTCCTACACATGATGTTAAATTAACGCTGGCAGCAAACTGCACTTTTTTTTCTAAACGGAAAATAGGTTAAGACAAATTCCCAGTCTTCAACTACTCGTGACCGATCATAGCAAAATTGCTCAAGTTAATTCTGGTTTTTCTTGTTGAGGATCCTGAAGGTTAAAATATGAAGTGTAGGGGAAAAGAAAAAATAAAAACAGGTTATAAGTCTTTATAGATACTTTATATGTTATTTTATTCTTTAATTCTAAAGACAGCCCTAGAGGGAAGCAAAGTTCAGAGGCGTTGAGTAATATGTCTACAGATCCTCAGCTGGGATGTAATGCTAGGGGTTTGACTCCAGTGAAACTGTTTGCCACCCCACTATAGAAACCTGCGCTGCCCAGTACTGTAGTTGGCAGCCACATGTGCAAGTGAAGTGTAATTAGTCCAACTTAAGATGTGCTGTAAGGGCAAAATACACACCAAATTTTGATAACTTAACATATAAAGTGTAAAATACATTATTAATACCTTTTTATATTGATTTATGTATCAAAATGAGACTATTCTGAACATATTGGGTTAAATAAAACATACGGTTATAATTAATTACACCTGTTTGTTTTTACCTTTTTTAACAAGCTACTAGAAAATGTTAAATTATGTCTGTGGCTCACAGTATATTTCTGTTGTATAGCACTAGTATGGACAATTCACCACATTACAGTGTCATTATTTGTTTTATTTCTAGATATCCCACTAGACTGGGAGCTCAAGGAAGACAGGAAGAGTGTGTTCCAGTACTCAGAGAGAGCCTTTATCCAATGTTAAGTATTCTACAAAATGCTTGTCAAATGAATGAAACCATGATTTTTTAAAAATATAACTGTTCAATGTTTCTAGAATAACTATAAAATCACTTGAAATTATATGCTATGAATTCCCACTGATCTTTTTGGTGTGGAGATGACTTTTAATACATATGGTTGATATGTATGCCATATGTTCCCACAGCTGTAAATAAAATAAATATTCTAAAACTACACTGAACCTTATGCAACTCAAGCTTGCACATTTATCCTGTAAGTGAATTGGACAGGCTACTAATTTTAAAATGTAGTAAGTGACTGTTGCCCTTTTTCAGAGTTTAGTTGTTTAGTCAGCCATTCCATTTATTTCCTTGCTACCCTATGGATGATCCAAGGACCAGCAGCATGGCATCACTTGAGAGCTTGTTAGAAATGCAGAACTTCTGGTTGCACCTCAAATTTATTGAATCAGAACAAGATTTCTGGTTAATTGCATGCACTTGAAATTTGAGAAGCCTGAGTTATACGTTTTTGTTTCTCAACTCTCAGGAAGAGGGTCATTGGAAACTTGGCTATCATTCCTTTTCATTCTTTACACAATTTTTGCTAAAAATAATTTAGCGCTCAGTTTGTGTAAGATGCTATCTTAGGCCCTGAGATATGAGGATGAACCAGACACATGGCTCTTGATTCTGTGACTTGTGTCTCTCATTACTGAGCCCTGACTCTTTGTGGAGCAGCTGGACACACTGGGGACTGGAGTACCAGAGAGCTCTGCAGAAGAGCTGAACAAGAGTGAAGGGATCAGAAACAGCGCAAAAATGTTGCCCCATTTCTGCAGTGCATCTATAGACAGCTGCTTCATGAATCATGCATTCCGAGGGTGTCCGGAGGAAAGGAAGCACTCAGCCCTGCTCTTCTCACCAACAAGGAAAACTTCCCAGAATCTGCCCGTTTCCATGGAGACCCAAGAATCTACAAAGCCTCCATCAGCTTCCGGTTCCAAAGCTCAGGTTCAAGCCAGTTTAATTCCCCTTTGTCTTGCTCTCTGGGGGAATTCGAGTTTTTTGTTTGTCTGTTTGTTTGTTTGTTTGTTTGTTTGTTTTAGTTGCATTTGTGTCTTCTCGAAGAGCAAAATCAACTCAAACTTGATCTCAGCAGCAATCCACACTCTGCAGCTGGCAAATCGCAGTAAAAACTCAATCAATTATCACCCAAACAATCATAAAATTCAGCTACCAGAATTCCTTTCTTCTATTTCTACAAATATAATTTCATTTACTTCGTTAATCAAATTTCTTAAGCATCTATGGTACTTACTACAAAGATTACAAAATAGTACTTTCTAACAAGAGAAACTGATGTATAAATAAGCAATAGCTTAAAATTTCCTCATGACTCTCATTGTTTCTCATACATAGAAATTACTCCACAAAGTCTTAGTCTGCTAGGCTCTGTATTCTTAACAAGACCCTGGCTCATCTCACCCACTTCCCCCCATCTCTCTGCACCCCAGCCGTACTTGGCTGCTCCCTCTAAGAGCCTTTATCTAGAATGTTCTTCCCATCACCCACCTTCCCCAACCCTCTTTTTGCCTATTCATCCTTCAGATCTCAGTTCAAGAATCACTTCCTCCGGATCTTTCTGGGTACTCAACGCCCTGCCTGGCTTGGGTCCCTTCTCTGTGATCTCGCAGCCTTTCTCCTCCCCTCTCTCCACACCCCTTAAGAGTGTGCGCCTCTTTCCTTACTGATACAGACTTTTATAGGCTCTAGAAATCTGAAAATGTTCTGAAAAAGGGAGAGATGAGATTAAAGTTTGGGAAGATAAATCGGCAGCTATGAGCAAAGTATATTAAACAAAGGAAGAGACTGAGGGCACAGAAAGAGATTGGAATGATTATCTTTTAAATGCCAGGCTTGGGGCTATTTTAAAAATAGTATCGTATTTGTTCTTCATCATATATCTCTGGGGAAGGCGTTGATGTCCCCATTTTTTAGCTGAGAAGACTGAGACCGAGAAGGGTTTAATAACTTGCTCAAGGCCAGACAGCTGCTATGGCCAGGCCTGCCCCGTCTTCTATGAGTCTGCTTCCCAAGGAAGTTATTGTAAAAGTTCCTTCACAGAAAGATAATGGAAAGGAAAAAAAGAGACCTGGCAAAGGTTATGAGAGGAAATTAACAGGATGTATTGATGACTAGTCGCATGCAGGGACTAGGGCATGGGTGAGGAAGTCATTCAGGACCTCTGAGATTCTGGCCCTGCGCGGCGGGAACGCGCGGACTTTTGCCCTGGCGGCGGGCGGAGAGGCAAACCCTTCTCCCTCCCTTCTGCGGTGCCTTCACCGGCCAGGGCCGCGGGCTCGCCCGCGAGCGCGGCGCTGAGGGCAGGGATGCGGCGCCAAGCCAGGTCTCAAGGTCCCTAAGTAATGGCCGACTTTTATAAGGAATTTTTAAGTAAAAATTTTCTGAAGCACATGTATTGTAGCAGAGACTGGTACAACAGTAATCTTGCCATCACCTTCATCGTAGGAAAAGTGGCCCTGGAGAGGATTTGGAACAAGCTTAGATGGAAACAAAAGACCAACAATTAAGAGCCCTCTTCGGTGGTCCATGCTTCCCCGAGATGCGGCAAGTCCTAGGAGTGCATTTTACCGAGGCCCTGAAAACCTGTAAGTGACTTGAGCTTGCACGTCTTTATGATGCCCTTGGCTCATGTCAGGGCAAGGTGGTCTGGGTAAAATGCAGCGCTGGGATCCTGCAGCGCTGTGGCCACATGGCTCTGTCCTGACTGTGACCTCCAAGCTGGCTCATGGTCACCAAAGTGATATTAAGTAAAACGCAAGCACCGCGTGTCTGTTTTTTGTTTTTTTTTTTTAATTATACCAATTTGAAATTGAACAATATAAACACGTTAATAAAATTTCACCTGAAAAATTTGACTCCACTGATGGAAATGATTTGGAAGCTGTCTGCAGTGTCACAGGGCCCTCACGTGACCAGTGAGCATGACTTATCAGAGGTCCCCAGCCCACACCCTGATTAAATACATCTGCCCTGGGCTGCTTGCTCCTACAGACTTGAAAGCAAAGGCAGCTCCTCTGTCAGGTGCCCTTTACTCCAGCAAGGGAGAGCTTCAATTTCCAGAGTGTCCCCAAACAACTTGCTACCGGCTCATGTCCGTCTGTTTAAATTCTTTTAAAGTCAGCATTGTTTGAAATAGGATTGTATGGTTATAAAATGATGAGACTCTTTGTATTGCATCCTAGAAATGTGCAGCATGCTGGGAGAGGTGGGAATATCACAGCCTGCAGGAGGGGACAGCTCCTTTAGCAGCCAGACCATGTCAAGTAAGCATGTCTTCTAAGGATAGAGGAGATATGTGGAATTAACCAAAAGCCACTTGGCAAACAGTTTTTATTCTAATATAAGGCAATGCAGTCATAAGACTGGATTGTTTTTATGGCTTATAAACTGCTTCCACTGAAGATGATTTCCAAGGAGAAATTCCAGAAACTGGAGGAAGCATATCACCTCCCACTGAGGCCTTTAAGGGTGTGGGGATGAAGGAGGATGATCATGAGAACCTTGTCAGCAATGTTTGTGGGCTGCATTCTGCCAAATGCTGTCTTTCCTAGAGAACACTGCCCTGGGTCAGGCACGTTCTGTGATCTGCAAACCCAGGGTTCTGTTAACAGAGGTCCACAGAGAGTGGAGTTCATGCACCAAACAGCGTGGAACTCAGTTTCACAGAAATAACACCATATCATTCATTCCAATATTGCTGCTTAACACAGATTCTCAGCCTGTCACCACTGTGTGTGACACTGTGTGCACCTTCAGAGAAATGAGGGAAAAAGTGATAGCCAGCAGGGTTAGGGGCCCAGACATGGGCCCTTGGTTCCGTGTAGGCGAGCACAAAAGGCAAAAACTGTTTCCTAGCTTTTAATTCCTCCTCACATCTCATCAGATTTGCAGACTAACTTTAAGGTCTTTTTTTTTAATTTTCATTAGTTTCAAGTATACAGTACATTGGTTAGATATCTATATATTTAGTAAAATGATCCCCCCAGTGCTCCCTCCCTCCCTCCCCTGAACCTCTATCTAGTCAATGTATTAATGCTAATTGCATTCCTTATGCTATGCTTCCCATCCACATGACCATCCATCAGCTACTAATCTTTACTTCTTTAACCCTTCATCCCATTCTCCCAGCCTCCCAAATCCCCCTCCCCTCTGTCCGTCACCAACTTGTCCACTATATTTGTGAGTCAGTTTTTGATAAATTTGTTCTTTTTATTCCTTAAATTTCACATATAAGTGAAATCATATAGTGTTTATCATGCTCTATCTGACTTAAATACCTTCTAGGTACATCACAGCAATATCTTTTCCATTCCTTTTCAGATGTAGGGGTCTTGTTTTCTAATCCTTTCAGCCACTACATCCCTTGGTTGGAGCACTTACTTCTTTTCCATTTAAGGTACTTATTGTTAGGAATGTAGTTGTTACCATTCTTTATTCCCGTTTTTGATACATGCTTTTTCTTCTTAAAGAAGTCCCTCCAAGATTTCCTATAATACTGGCTTGGTAGTGATAAATTCCTTTAGCTTATTTTTGTCTGGGAAGCTCTTTATCTGTCCTTCAACTCTAAATGATAGCTTTGCTGGATAAATTATTCTTGGTTGTATATCCTGGGTCTTTATCCTGTCAAATATTTTTTGCCAAGCCCTTCTGTCCTGCATAGTCTCTCTTGAGAAATCAGCTGCCAACCTTATGGGTGTTCCTTTAAATGTAATTATATGTTTTCCTCTTGCAGCTTTTAAATTTCTTTCTTTGTATTTAAACTTTGGCATTTTAATCATGATGTGTCTTGATGTAGGCCTCTTTGGATCCCTGATTTTTGGAATCCTCTGAGCTTTCTGGGGTTTTATGTCCATTTCCTTCACCAGGTTAGGGAAGTTTTCCATCATTATTTCTTCAAACAGCTGTTCAGCATCTTCGTTTTCTTCACTTATGCTGATCAGATGAATATCTGGAGCCTTAATAGTATCCCATATCCTCCTTAAATCATCTTTATCGTCTTGGCATTTTTTTTCTTGCCATTCTGTTTGAGTGTACTGATTGGCTTTCCTGTCCCTTAAATAGGGCACGTGATCCTCTTCTTTATTTACTTTGTTTATTCCTTTGTTTATTCTATTTAATATACTTCTCATCTCAGATGTGTTCTCCATTTCAGACTGGTTCCCTCTTATAATTTCCATCTCCATTTTTATCTCTTTGTTAGAGTTCTCTACATTTCCCAAAAGTTTATTGAGCATCTTTATAACCAGTGTTTTGAACTCTGCATCTGTTAGATTACTTGACTCCATTATATCTGGATCTCTGTTCTGTTCTCTCCTACGGTTTCTGCTTCTTTATCTTCCTATTTTGGCTGCCTGTCCGTGTTTGTTTCT
The DNA here is from genome assembly GCF_902729225.1 of Pteropus medius. NCBI lineage: Eukaryota > Metazoa > Chordata > Mammalia > Chiroptera > Pteropodidae > Pteropus > Pteropus medius. The sequence goes on from NW_024345601.1 coordinate 13,640,873, forward strand.
ATGTACTAAGCAAAGCTCCTAAGTCTCCTGGTCTTATTAGTGTGGATTTGTAAAGTAGGTGTCCAGTGGCACAGTCCTGAGGGGTTCAGCTGCAGGCCAAATTTAGCTCAAGCCTCTACCCCTCCAGAGCCACCTGTTAAGATTCAGCAAGCAATCCACAGATGCTGTGCTTACAGTTGCCTCAAAAGTCCACACTAGAAACCGAGTTGAGGGAGACGAGGGTTTTTTTTCTCCTCCTAAGTTCATTTAAAGATCGTCTTCTCCCTGGGCAATATGACATTGAACTCAACAGCAATTTCCAGTGGTAGCAATTCTGATTTTCTTTGTGCATCAGTTCTTAAGAGATTTTGAAAATACTACATGCAATTATATGCCAACAAATTGGACAATTTGGAAGAAATAGATACATTCTTAGAAACATACAATCTCCAAAGACTGAGTCAAGAAAAAACAGAAAATCTGAACCACCAATGAAATCGAATCAGTAATCAAAAACAAAAGTCCTACAGATGGCTTCATAGGTGAATTTTACCAAACATTCAAAGAAGAATTAACACCTATTCTTCTCAAACTATTCAAAAAAATTCAAGAAGAGGGGAAGCTCCCTAGTTCTTTTTATGAGGCCACCATTAACCTGATTCCAAAACCAAAGACATTTTAAAAAAAAGAAAATTATAGGCAATATCACTTATGAACATTGGTGCAAAAATCCTCAACAAAATATTAGCAAACCAAATTCAGCAATACATTTAAAACATCATACACCATGATCAAATTGGATTTATTCCTGGGATGCAAGGTTGGTACAATATCCATAAATAAATAATTCGATGCATCATATTAATGAATTGAAAGATAAAAATCATATAATCATATCAAAAGGTGCAGAACAAACATTTGACAAAAGCCAGCATTCGTTTATGATAAAAACTCTCAGCAAAGTGGGAATAGAGGGAACTTACCTCAACATAATAGAGGCCATATATGACAGACCTACAGCTAACATCATACTCAATGTGGAAAGGCTAAAAACGTTTTCCTTAAGATCAAAAACAAGACAAGGATGTTCACTTTCACCACTCCTCTTCAATATTGTATTGGAAGTCTTAGCAACAGCGATCAGACAAGAAAGAGAAATAAAAGGCATCCAAATTGGAAAGAAAAAATAAAAACTCTCACTATTTACTGATGACATGATACTATATAGAGAGAATTCTAAAGATTCCACCAAAAAAAAAAAAAACTATTAAAACTGATCAATGAATTCAGTAAAGTAGCAGGATACAAAATAAATATTCAGAAGTCAGTGGCATTTTTATACACAAATGATGAACTTTTGGAAAGAGAAATTAAGAAACAATCCCATTTACAATTTAATCGAAAACAATAAAATATCTAGGAATCAAATTAACCAAGGAGGTAAAAGACATGTTCTCGGAAAATTATAAGTCATTGAAAAAAGAAATTGAAGAAGATACAAATAAATGGAAGCATATACCATGCTCATGGGTAGAAGAATCATCATCATTAAAATAGCCATACTACCCAAAGCAATCTATAGATTCAATGCAATCCCTATCAAAATACCAAAGGCATTTTTTAGAGGACTAGAACAAATAATCCAAACATTTATATGGGACCATAAAAGAACTCACTAGCTATGGCAATCTTGAGAAAGAAGACCAAAGTTGGTGGTATCACACTACCTGATATCAAACTATACTACAAGGCTACAGTAATCAAAACAGCATGATACTGGCATAAAAACAGACACATTGATCAATGAAACACACTAGAGAGCCCAGAAATGAATCAACACCTATACATTCACTTAATATATGACAAAAGAGGCAAGAATATACAATGGGGTAAAGACAGATGATTGGATAAAGACAGTCTCTTCAATAAGTGGTGTTGAGAAAACTGGACAGATACGTGCAAAAAAAAAAAAATGAAACTGGGCCACCGTCTTACACTGTATACAAGAATAGACTCAAAATGGATTAAAGACTTAAATGTAAGACCCAAAACCATAAAACTTCTAGAAGAAAACATAGGCAGTAATTCTCTGATATTGCTAACAGTAATATCTTTTCGGCTATATTTTTCAGATAAGGGAAACAGAAGAAAAAATAAACAAATGGGACTACATCAAACTAAAAAGATTTTGTATAGCAAAAGAAACCATCAAAAAAAACAAAAGGACAACCGTCTGATTGGGAGAAGATATTCACTAATGATACATCTGATAAGGGGTTAATATCCAAAAACATATAAAGAACTCAGACAACTCAACAACAACAAAAAAACCAAACAATCTAATTTAAAAATGGGCAGAAGACGTGAACAGACACTTCTCCAAAGAGGAAATACAGATGGCAAACAAACATATAAAAAGATGTTCAAGGTCACTAATCATCAAAGAAATGCAAATTAAAGCCACAATGCAATATCACTTTACACTTGTCAGAATGGCTATCATCAATAAATCAAAGAACAGCAAGTGTTGGAGAGGATGCAGAGGAAAGAGAACCCACATACATTGTTGGTGGGATTGCAAATTGGTACAGCCGCTATGGAAAACAGTTTGGAGGTTTCTCAAAAAATTAAAAATGGATCTACCTTTTTACCCAGCAATTACACTTCTGGGTCTTTATCCAAAGAAAACCAAAACACTAATTCATAAAGATCTATGCATCCCAATATTCATGGCAGCACAAACAACAGCCAAGATATGAAAGCAACCTGAATGCCCATCAACAGACGGTTGGCTAAAGAAGTTATGGTTCATATATACAAGTACAATGGAATATTACTCAGCCATTTAAAAAAAAAAATGAAATCCTACCATTTGCAACAACATGTATGGACCTAGAGTTTATTATGCTGAGAAAAATGGGTCAGACAGAGAAAGATAAATATCATATGATTTCACCTATATGTGGAATCTAAGGAATAAAAAGAACAAACTAATCAAAAACTGACTCACAAATATAGAGGACAATTTGGTGACATACAGGGGGGATGGGAGGATTGGGGGACTGGAAGAATGGGGTGAAGGGTTAAAGAAGTACAAATTAGTAGTTGATAGATGGTCATGGGGATGGGAAGTACAGTGTAGGGAATGCAATTAGCATTAATATATTGGCTAGGCGGAAAACCAGAGGAGAGAAGGAGGAATTAGGGGGATCATTTTATAAATGTTTAACCAATGTACTGTATACTTGAAATCGAAAAAAAAGAAAGAAAGAAAGTGAAAAGATAACCCATACAGCGGGAGAAAATATTTTCAAATCACATATCTGATAAAGGATTTATTTCTAGAATATAGGATGAACTCCTACAATTCAATAATAAAAAAAAAAAGACAACCCAACTTAAAAAATGAGCATTCTGAATAAGCATTCTCCTAAGTAAGATATACAAATGGCCAGTAAGAACCTGAAAAGATGTTCGACATCATTAGTCATCAATATAGAGAATATATTCTGTGTACAATATACAATATATTGTATATTCTCTATACTTTGTTTTGCATGAATATAATTTTTTAATCTAATAGTCTTTAACTTACGTTTTTTCACTTAATTATCACTTATTCACAGTTTCTTTGCCACGAGTCACAAAGCTCCATATCATCTGCTCTTCCAACTCATCTCTAATCACCTTCTGTGCACTCAGTCTTTTCAAGACAACCTGCCTTCTTTCTGTGGCTCAAACGTACCCAGTTTGATCCCCTGTGGCAGTTTTGCAATTATGTTCTTCTTCATGAAGCTTAAAAATTATCTCCTTACCCAATTCAGTGATGCATTCCCACCATCCTTACCCATCCTGCATTTACAGAAAGAAGAGGAAGACGAAATCATAAATATGAATAATAAAATGACAATAACTAAATACCTATCAACAATTACTTTTGATACAAATGGATTAAATGCTCCAATCAAAAGACATAGAATTGCTGAATGGATAGGAAAACAAGATCCTTACATATGCTGCCTACAAGAGACTCACTTCAGATCAAAAGACACACAGATTGAAAGTAAAGAGATGGGGAAAGATAGTTTATGAAAATGGAAACAATCAAAAAAAAATCTGGAGTAGCAATAATTATACCAGACAAAATAGACTTTAAAACAAAGGCTATAACAAGAGATGAAAAAAGACCCAGTTATCCTACTTCTGAGTATTTTTCTGAAGAAATCTGAAACACTTCTTCAAAGGGACATGTGCAATCCATATGTCCATTGCAGAATTATTTACAATAGCCAAGATATGAGTGTCCATCAATGGATGAATGAATAAAGAAGAGGTGATGCATATATGCAATGGAATACTACTCAGTCATAGAAAAAAGAATGAAATCTTATCATCTGTAACAATGGAAAGATCTAGAAGGTATTGTGGCAAGTGGAGTAAGTGGCACAGAGAAAGATGAATGCCATGTGATTTCACTTATACGTGGAGTCTAAAGAACAAAATAAATGAACAAATAAAACAGAAACAAACTCATGGATACAGAGAACATTTTGATGGTTGCAAGATGGGAGGGAGGTTAAGAGAAGGGTAAAAAAGGTGACAGAATTAAGAAGTACAAATTGGTAGTTAAAAAATAGTCACGGAGATATAAAATTTAGCACAAGGAATATAGTCAATAATGTTGTGATAACTATTTATGGTGTCAGATGGGTACTAGATTTATAGGGGCGATCGCTTTGTAAGTTATATAAATACCTAATCACTATGGTATACACCTGAAACTAATATAATGTTATGTCGATTATAATTTTAAATTTTTTAAAAATTTTTTAAATTAACTTGATTCTATTTATTTTCTCTCTGAAGCCCCAAGCTTCACATGGACAGAGGTGTAGTCTGTTTTGCTGAAGAATACCATTAAATGGTGCCCAGCACATAGCGGATCCTTCATAAGTATTCACTGTGTGAACCAGTGAAGTGGCTGCACAGTCATGTGCTGAGCTCTCCGTGGAAAATCACTACACATCAGCTCAATGAAGGATCCATTTTCGGCTTAGACTACCATCTAGATTGAACTCTTCCCAACAGAACAGATTTAAATTCCTCTTGACCACATAGTTCCCAGAACTACTCATCACTTCATGGAGCACAGAACCTCTGCCTAGAAAGAAAGAAGATATATCTCATGGAGCTATTTCTCATCAGTAGAAAAGCCTTCACTAGCAAGCAGCAAGATCTTCCAACAACATTAGTTAAGAAAAATTCAATACCTTAAGGTAGAGCTTTGGACAAGAACACAAGTAAATACTGAGAACTTAGCACAGAAGTGTAGCATGAGATAAGCAGAAGAATATCTAAAATAGTCTAAAAGAGGCACCTGTAGTTATATGTTTTAGTCATTTCCTTAGTGTGAAAGAAATAAAAATTGCCATCAGAATTTGCCGTAAATCTTTTACTTTTTATGCTTTATAAATATACATGAATTGTATATAGTTCTCAAAATGGTGACAGATAGGTCACTCTCAACAAATTCTGACTTAAAGAATATCTCTTGGTCTACCATATATATAACACACAAACAGGTGGACACATTGTGATTTCTTAAAAATGTGAACATTTTGTGGCCCTACAATTCTATTTAAGGAAGTTAACCAAAGGACCTGATTAAGAATGTAAATTTTTGTCTATAAGTATAGTCAACATGATATCATTTATAATAGCAACCTAAATATCCAACAATAGGAGATTGGTTCAAGCCTTTTCAAAAATTATTCTATGGATAAATACTTATTGGCATAGAATGAGTTCATTAGGTTTAAAAAGCAGGTTACAAAGTAATATGATCTCATTGTATTTATACACTCCCATATAATACGTCTACATGTGTAAGAATATATATACGTATATGATATACATGTGCAAGAGAGAGTAAAATGCAAGGAAGGACACACAATAACATTTTTAAAGCAGTTTCTCTAGTAATACTATGGAAGAGTTTTGTAAATATGTTTTATTTTCTAATCCTAATTTAATTTCTTTTCTCCTATAATGAATAATTACTACCATTACAATATGAAGAAAAACTATAAAATTTTAATCAAAACTTTTTTGGTGATCAGATTGAGCACAATCACATAAGAAACATCCTTTACAGTGTTTCGTAACCAGTTTATTCCACTTGAAAGTATCATATATCATACACATAGATAACAATACAAAACTTTAAGCCCAGAATACACTGATGGATTCCAATAGACACCTCCAATTGGGATCTTTCTTCACCATTTCTTCTTGCATTTGTCTAATCTTTTAGTCTCCATGAATACACTATCCCATGCATCTCCCTTTAGCCCTCTCATCTGTCTTTTTCATTGTTTTTCATTGGCTTCTTGTCTTAGCTTAGATTGCCATAACAACAAAAATGGAGACTGGGTGACTTGAACAACAGACATTTATTTCTCACAGTTCTGGAAGCTGAAGTCCAAGATCAGGGTGCTGTCTGATTCAGTTCCCAATGAGAGCTCTCTTCCTGGCTTACAGACAGCACCTTCTATGTCTTCACATGGCCTTTCCTTGGCGCCTGCAGTGGGAAAGAGATCACTTTCTTCCTCTTCTTATAAGGCCACTAATCCCATCGTGAGGGCCCCACCCTCATGACTTAATTCAACACTAATTACCTCCCAAAGGCCTCATCTTCAAATACCATTGCTTTGGGGGTTACGGTTTCTACATATAAAATTGTTAGGAACACAAGCACTCAGTCCATAACACTCCTCTTCTTCTGATTGAATGTGAATGTTTTCCAGGGCTCTGTCCTGATGTTCTACACATTCTTCATCATTCACACACATCAGTGGTTTCTACCCCATTTTTTTAAAACGCAAATATGTCCCAGAGAGACCCAAACTCCAATCCAGACCTAAATCTCCCTCAAGTCCCACAAAAAACTCAAACTCACATACCCTAAAGTGTCTACCCATTTCCAATGCTGCTTCTTCCATGATGCTCACCACTGTGGAGGATGCATGGCCAGAAGACTGGGAGACTGCCTTCGACATATCCTTTTCACTCCTAGTGGCTTATCAGGATAATCGAAAGATGAAAAAATATAAGATACTGGCCTGAAGAGACTAGAGAGCTCCTGTAATATTGATTTGGTGATTTTTCCAATAGCCATGAGAAGACACTGCAGCTCAAATCCATCTTTTCTTAGCAAATAAACTCCAAAAAATGACTCAGGGGAAACAAATTCCATTGAAAGCAACAGCTCTGAAATGTGGGCTCTAATCAGAGACTCTAAGACGCACCCCGGCTGCCAGTGGGCCTCTTTGGCCATTTTATATTTCCTCTGTAATCATATCCCTGAATGCCATGGTTTTCAACTTGCAGAGGTTTAAAAGGCACTTTGATTAATGGACTTGATCAGTGTCTGCTCTTGTTTAACCACGGTGTTCTCATCCACATTTTGCATTTCACACCCACGCAGCACCATTTCCCTTTTGTTACAGGAACTGAAGAATGTGATGGCCTGCTAGACAGCCAAGTAATTTATGAAAAATATATTTTTAAAAGGAGAATGTATTAAAGCTTGGGGGAAAAAAAAAAAACCAAGCTTGTTGCTGTTTTAATTTTAAATAGGTTACGCAAATAATTAAATGTCAGGTCATATTGATACCACTAAATTTAGGAGAGTATAGATGTTATACAACCCCAGAGTCCTAGGGAATATTAAATCAGATTTACCAGAGCACTGAATCATATCTTGCTTTTGACACGAAACAACAGTATTGATTGGGTTAAAAATAAGCTAATTTCCAAAAACCTCTAGCTGTTAGAAATGTTTCCATATATACCACAATTCTTTAAAAAGAAATAAAAAGAAATATAGATGAATTCGTAAACACGTTTAAGTATTAACTTTTTCTTTGGTCTCTTATTTTTCTGAACCTCTCCTGCCTCACACTAGCCAATTTCAAATATTGACTTCCAGGAGAGGATGAGTGAGAACAGCCAATATTCAGGGTTAAGGTGCTGGATGCTGCTCACTCAACTTTAGAACAGTTCAATTTGGATATTTACCTGAACTTTGCTCATGGCTTTGTACATGTGAGTCCATTAGTCCCACCAATGGGCACTGTGTACTGTGTACTATGGTGCAGCTATTTTAGATTAGCAATAAATCAGAAGTCCCTTTAAATGACATTTTAAAAAATGGTCAGTAAATAACTACTTGTTGTGCAAAGAATTGTGCTTTATCATAGAAGTTCTGTGATGAATAAGACACTATTATACTTTTGAGGAAAGAAAATGTTCCTTTCTCCTTTTAAATTCTTAATTGATGTTTAAGAGGAATTCCTATTTCCAAAGTACCTAAGAACCGGTTATCAGGAGATGGACCAAGATCAAGCTGAATGTCAGGAGGAAACCAGTTACGCATCTGGGATTGGTGACCACTAACAATCAATCCTGTGATGACAAAAGCTTGGCACTGACGTGTCCTTCCATTGCCCACGGCAGACATCACGAATCAATAACAGCATTTGGCTATCTATTTCACAAATATTTACTGAGTGTGTTCTACACGTCAAAACTCTAACAAGCACAGCAGACACTGCAGTGGACAGGATAAACAAAGTCCCTGTCCACTTGGAACTTACATTCTACTGGGAGAAGAAAGCAGTACACAAGAAAGATCGTTTTCTGTGTATGCTAGGTGCTAGGAAAGGAAATAGGATATGGCTGAGAGGATGGGGGAGGGAAGCCACTTTAGCTAGGGTGATCGAAGTCCTCTTGGTAGAGGTCACATTTGGGAAGAAACTTGACAGGGAGAGCGGGCCATTCAGAGAAGGCCTATCAGACTGACTCCTCCCCACACAGCACTCTGCACCGCCATCACCGGCCAACGGCCGCTTGGCTGTGCTAAGGATGAGCCTGTGCGAGGTATTCAGTGTAGCTACCGGAACACATTTAATAACATCAAACGGCACAAGATTCTGAGCTAGAGAGTGGAAGGAAACTTGGAACACTTGGATTCTAGTCTTCCTTTCATCTTTTTAGGATCTTGGTTTCTTCATCAGTAAAATAAGAGGGTTCGACCAAATGATCTATGAAATCTCTTTTAGATCCTAGGATGAATAATTCTAAGTAAAAAGTGAAGTAGGGTTTTAAACAATTGTAGAGAAAAGTAGTTTAAGTAGAGAAGTCTTTTCGTAATGGGGTCATTTGAACAGTTGGAAGAGAAATGAGATGTAGCTATGTTTTCTTAGAGACTCCTTAGTGATTTCAGAGAGAGCCACGGTCAGTCCCTAGTTTTGCAAACAGCTTCAACTGCTAAAATCCAAAGCACTTTTCACCTTGAACTCTGGATGAAAACTAATTGGAGCAGTCTTCTCAGCCATGCACATATTCAAAATCACCAACATCTGGTCTATGGCCATGCTACCTTGAACATGCCCAATCCTGTCTGATTTCAGAAGCCAAGCAGGGTCGGGCCTGGTTAGTACTTGAATGGGAGACCACCTAGGAATACCAAGTGCTGCAGACATTAAAAAATAAAATAAAATACATTTTAAAAATCACTAACATCCCACTATGTCATCTGGTCATCTCAAAACACAAAGGGAAATCATCACATTCTGGAATAAAGAGGAAAGAGTTATTAAAGGTTCATCAGGAAAATCTGCCTTGCACTGCTGCCTGCCAGCAGGAGAGCCAGAACTTTCAGTAGTGCCACAGGAGAGAATTATAGGCTTGTATGGTAATGATGCATCTGGATAAGGACGCAGGTATTAATTTCAAAAATTCCTGATCTTGCTTCACCTAAGCATTAAAAATGGGTCCCAGGTACATGAAAATATCTCTGATTTTACAGGCAGTAGTTCAAGTTTGGGTCATTCAGCCATAACACAAATACTTATAAGCTACTGTGATATTGTGAGTTTAGATAATAAATGATTGAAATTCACTTTGTGAGTACAAAGTGCTTCATAAATACTTAATCTCGGAAGATACTTCAACTTGGAGGTTCTGACTTCATTTGTATTTCTGCTTATCCAAGTCACACAGGGTCCCCATTCAATTTGTAAATATTTTATGTTCCACGCTAGCCTCTTCACAGTGCCCTCTGCTACCGATGAGTGCTGACTGGGATCTTGCCATTTAGGCAGACCGAAAATTTCAGGACAAGCCAGGAATGGTTTTGAGTAACTTATGATTCACAAACCAGCCCCACCAATTTACTGTTTCTCTGAAGCAAAGATGAAACTGGCTCTGTGACTTGTCACAGACCACAGGGATGAATGGTTTCGTGGGACGATGCTCTCTCCAGAGAAAAGCTCATGCTACCAGTCCAGCACTCTGGGCCCATCAATTGTTCATCGGCCAAAACACACCTCACACACACACACCAGCCAGGCGCTAAACAGGCGTTCCCTGGGAATGTACAAACAAGGGCAGTGCAGATATCGTCTCCTCTATCTTCCTCCCTAAAGCAACAGTGCTGAAGACACTCAATACAGCTTTGGTCTGCTCTCTAGCCAGGCTTTAGGGCCAGGCTAGAGTCCTACTGGCCAAAGAATTTGTGGTTAGTAATGCAGCACAGCAATGATACCAATTCATCTTCCTGGTCCTCTATTTTCCCATTTGTAAAGTAAAGGTTTGCATCTGTCTCTTAAGGCTTTACAAATTATGGTAGCCTGCTTGGTGGATAAGCTTGGGTTCACATCTCATCTCTGACACTTACTGCTTGTGTGGCCTGGCCTCAATTTATTTCTCTGTGTAATAAAATAAAAAAGGTAACTGTAAGGAACCAGTTAGTTAAGCATGTGAGTGTAATTGTTAAGCTGCATAAGCTGTTTTACCTGATTGAGAGAGAGGGACCTTTTACGTTATCATCCATGTACTCGCTAAACACCGGATTGATTACCTGGTGGATTTTAGCTGAGAACAAAGTTGGGCCTGAAGTATAGCTCAGATCGATCCTGTTTGAATGAAGAGTTCATCTGGACTCTGTTGAATATGAAGATCCCAGGCTAATTGTATCTCCCTGCTTGGAAATTTGGTTTGAATATCCAGGAACGCAACACGAAGGGTCTGGGTAAAGTAAAAAGAAAAATCAGGTGCCTCAAGGTGACAATTAAGTGTATATGTATCTGTTCCGTTATCTTCATTGCTTAAGACAACAACCACATTATTATATCTCATGATATTGTGGGCCAGAAATTCAGGCTATGTTTAGCTGGGGAATGTTATAGTTCTACATGGCATTGACTAAGGGCAGTCTGCAGTATTTAGATGATAGGCTGGACTGGAGGGTTCGAGGCAGCTTCACTCGCATTTGGAGGTCCTTGATAGGAATGGCGAGGCTAGGCTCAGCTGGACTGTCCACTGGAGCACCTACATGCTGTGCCAACATGGCAGTCTCAGGGGAGTCAGACTTCTTACACAGTAAGCTGGGGCTTTGAGGGAGTGTTCCAAGAGACCAAGGCAGAAGCTTGCAAGGCTTCTTATGACCTAGCCTTGGATGTCATGCAGTGTCACTTTGGCCACTTTCTATCAGTCTAGTGGTTCTATTGGACCACTAAGGCTGGTGCAGATTCAAGGGAATGAGTAGCAGAGAATTCGCATCCATCTTTAATCTACCTCAATGCCTGAGTCTCAGTTCTGCTTTGTGGAACCGGCTGTGGATACCACCTCTTCTATCCTTCACCCTTCCCAATGTCACTGCCAGTATCTTCATTATGTAATAAGAAAGCTAAGACTGAGATGTCACCAGGACAACAGAAAACCTCAACAGCTAAGTATAGTCTGACTTGTCACCATCTCTAAATATCTGGCTGTCTCCAGCCAGCTTTTATTAGCCTAGAACGTAGAAATCAAGGACCCCTGCAGTCTCTGCTCCAAGGAGACAAGTACTATGGATAAGAGACTATCTGGAGGCTGGCATTCCCCAGGATGCTCTCTGTCAACTACCATTTTCCTGATGGCAAGCCTGATGGCAAGAAAAATCAGGCAACTGAACAGCTGTGTCCCTTTGCAGTTGGTAGCTATTGTGTAAGAGGCTCTCAAGGTCCCCAAGCCCTCTCCATTACTAATTAGCATCCAGAGTCTTATAACAACAAAAGTTTAATTTTTCGTATGCCACATTTATTGTGGGTTAGCTGTGGATTTGTTCTGCATCATCTTTACTCCAGAACCAAGACTGAGAAATACTGCCAGTCGTCACAGCTGAGATAAAAATAAACACGGTGATTCTTAATGCTTCTGTTCAGACATGGCATCTGTCACTTAAACTCACATATCATTCATCAAAGCAAGTCAAATGGTCACACTGAATTCAACAGAGCCAGGATATAGAATCTTCCCACCACAGGAAGAGGCTCTGAAGAGAAAGGCACCATAATATTTAATGAATATAACCCATCTTAGTCTGTTCTCTGGCCACCAAACATGCAGTTCCCTCCTCTTCCCACATGAGAGGAAACTTACTTCTCCCCAAGGGGGACAATCCTAAACTCCCCTCCAGGTGCTGCTCGGAGCTCAAAGTCCAGGATCTGTGCACAAGGCAGGAGCATCTCTATGACACATCTGGCTGTTCTTCCTTTGCATTTTTTGAGACATACATATACAAACAAAAAAAATCACTGTTATTTGAAATTCAAATTCCACCAGGTGTCCTGTGCTTTACTTTGTTAATTCTGGGAACCCCATCCCCAAGTCACCTACATAGGCCATGTAGTATCAGGAAGAAATAAACCTGTGTTATTTTAAGCCTTAGAGACTTGGGGATTGTCTGTTACAGCCAAATAACTTACCCAATACTAACTTAACTAATTCCCATCTCTGATGAGATGTTTTCATGAGGCATAGTGTAGCCCTAATATTTGAAATGAAGTAAGCAGCTTCTCTGCATAATAAAAAAGAAAATTGAAAGCTCTAAGATGTAATGAGAAGGATAAATGGATAGAATACTATTAAACATCAGTCATGAGGGAATTTCTTGTCTACTTGGAAAATAAAATTAGAAAAAATGATGGTAGACGGTAGTCTTGAGGGCGTCGAGGTCATTGTGGGTTTGGGGTAAGCATGGAAGGACTTCATGGGAAAAGTCGGTTTGCCTGATCTAGATATGGCCAAGTAAGTGGGATTTAGGTTTCTGAAGAGCCAAGCGCAGGAATGCCCTGTGGGGAGACGGCATGGCCACGTGTGCTCTGTACTGTCACTTTCCAGTTTTGTCTGCACATGTGGGCCCAGGCAGGGCTGGAGATAAAGCACTAAGTGCCAGCTGGACCCATGTTCACAGAACTGCTCCGATACTGAAATCTTGATTGCATTCCACAATACGGATGTCTGTTGCTATTCTGGACCCAGAGGCGAAGTGAAGTCACCTTGGTAGGAAGTTGACATTTCAACACAAATCCACACAGTTTTGCTAACTTTTGTTTGAAACGTCAGTGTTATGGGAAAGCTCCTTGACAACAAGAGCCTGGCTCTCTCCATCTACATGGGCCCCAGGCTTAGTGCATGGTGGGTGAAGGATATGTAGAATGTAATCAACGAGACAAGGCCCAAATGTGAAACCCCTTTAGCCGCTACAGCTACTACTTCTTTTTGCCACCAGGGCGCAGCATAGCATCTTGAACTATAAACTCTGGGTTTCAGAATCAGGGTAGATTCAGAGATTCTCAAAAATTAGTTGGTACCAGGGTGCCAGTCTCTGCCTGGCATTTTTCTAGGCCCTCAGTGAAGAGAGACAGATTGAGGCAAAGTAGTAATTTTTTCCCATAAAGCTCTATTCATCCAATTTAAAGGAATATCCTTTATTCTGATTCTCTTTCCCAGTGACATGTTTGGTATTGAAACATCCTTTCTTTTATGAAATGATGGTGACTATACATGGTAGGGGTTTGGATTGGTTGATTTGTTTATTGTTATTGTTCTTTTTTAATCAAATAAATGATGGCAACCTTCTGGTGTTCCAGAATGTTTTAGAAAATTACTTTTCTGGTTTGTGAAATCAAAAGTCAGAGACCCACTAGTGTGGTGTCAGAATCAGACAGGGCCCACGACAGAAAAAAAAGGGGTAGTACATAAATTTCACCTTTGGGTCCCTCAGATCTTCTTTCCCATTACCCTTTGCTCCTTCCTTCCTGCTCATCCCTGCTCAACGACCAGCTCCAGATCCTTCTGCTCACTCCTTGTCCAGCCTCCTCCCCCTAGTTGAAACCTATTCTCAGGAAAGAATCTGCTATCAGCTGCTTAGACCTCAGTGAAAATTTAAATTACCTCGTCTTATCTCTGTTTCCAGAATGCAGGTGTGTGTGGCCATTTCAAGGGATTCAGACATCAGCAGACAGAGGAACATTTAAGAGTGAAAAGCAGTCAGCAAGGTGTTGAAACCAGGCCACCCAGGGGGCTTGCAGATCCCACTCTGCTTTATCAGGGAAGCTAGAAGAGTCACCCTCAAAGCAAGCAGACCAGGTCCTCGGATAGAGAGGCCTCAGGTGTTTATTCTTCCTTCACCTTTCTCAAAAGTTACAGGTCACACCTATAAGCGTGTAAGATATTCCGGCCCTGATGACAGAGAGTCTTCTGTACATTGGACTAGCGCCACAGGGACCAGGGGCAACACCCCAAGGGCCTGCTCCGTCACAGATCCAGAAGTACTACCCGTAGTGCATTGTGGAATACAGAAGTGCTTTTAGCAGGATCACACTGAACAAATCAACAGGCCTGCACTGAGACCTGCCACTGCGAGGGGGACACCATGCTAATTTACAGAGACACAAAGAAGTATAAGAGGAAGTGAGGGGTAGGGGTGGAGGGGTTACTGCAAGAAAACAAACAAACAAAAACTCCAAAACAATTGCAAGAGTTGGAAAAGAAATAACTTGTTTGGAAAACTTGGAAAGGCTTCATAAGCTGGGTCAGATTTTTAGAATAATGGTAGGATTTTGACAGAAAACAGGAAAGAAAGAACCTGCTTGATAAATATACAACCTGATCCAAGGGCTCGAGGAGAAAGTACAGGGTTGTGTTTAGGGTACAAGGCCTTTCTGTTTGGTCAAAGTATCAGGCATATAGCAGGAAAAAATGGCAATGGTAATGAAAGGCAGGAGCAGTTGGCAAGCAGGCAGAGGGGCTTGAGTTCCACTGCCACAGCAGACCACTCAGAGGCCTTGAATAACTCCCTAGAACTCAGCTCCTTGACCATCAACTGTGAATAATTGTCCTTAATCTTCAGAGAATTAAATAAGAGAATGGGTGTGCAATCGGTATTAAATTTTAGTCCACAAACACAAGCAGTAAAAAAAAAAGTTCAGAAGTAATGTTTACTTTTTCTCACTCAGTTTCTAAGAGTCATTCTTTCCTATGTCAGAAATGTCATCTCATATAGCTCAGGACTCCTGCTGCAGAAGTTCTGTGCCAATGAGGGCCTGTCCAGCACTTAGTAGTCCATCATTTATTTGATTCCAGAGGCCGTTCTCCCCACCTGCTCCTCAGATGTGGCCCACACTGGACTACCTCTCCATCATCCTATTCCTGTCTGGATTAGTTTTCTAGGGTTGCCGAAGCAAAGAACCACAAACCGGGGGGCTTAAAATAGTAGAAATTTACCTTCTCACAGTTCTGGAGGCTAGAAGCTTAAAATCAAGGTGTCAGCAGGGACAAGCTCCCTCTGAAAGCTCTAGGAAAAAATCCTTCCTTGTCTCTTCTCAGCTCTGGTGGTTGCTGGCAATTCTTGGCCTCTGTTGGCTTGTGGCTGTGTCACTCCAGTCTCTACCTCCATCTTCATGAGGCAGTCTCCCCTCTGTGCATGTGGCTCTGTGTCCAAATTTCCTTCTGCTTATAAGGACACTAAACCATTGGACTAGGGCCCACTCTAATACAGTATGACCTCACCTTAACTTGATTGTATCTGCAAAGACCCTGTTTCCAAATCAGGTCACATTCTGAGGCTCTAGGTGGACACGAATTTGGAATGGACACTATGCAACCCAGTGCACTGTCAGAGATACCTTCAGGTCCACAGATTTCCCAGGCTGGTTCTGTGCCTGTCGAAGAAACCTGGATGTCTCTAGCCCTCTGCTCTGGAGTGAATGAACATCCTTCTCCTCTGTGAGATCCTCACACATCCTGAGTTCTCCCCAGCTAAGAGGGCTCAGGTCTCTCGCCTAAGATCCCATAGCTTGTCTCTCCCCAGGGAACCTGGCTGAGGGTGGATGAGAGCAAAGCGGCCCCCCAGCGCACAGGCCCACCAGCGCCTCATCGCTCACCACTCTCTTCTCTCTCCCCGACTGGGAAACCTATACTGATTTACTACACTTTCTCCCAGGTCTGCTGGGAAGACCTAAACTTCTGAAACTCAAAAACTGAAAAAACACTTCTTTTCCCCAGAATTTTGCCATTCCGGGCACAGGTCTCACTGGATAAATGGGTAACAGGTCTGGTAAGAAAATCCTGGTAATAAAATAATTTATCATTTGAAGCTGGCGTCCCACTGGCCCAATGCCCACACTCGCTGAATGTGTGTGAAAGTTTAGCACTGTCCTGGGTGTGCCCAAACCGGTCAGCCGGGACGACGAACCGTCCAGCTTTGCTTTACTTTCAGTGCTAAAAGCAGGAAAGCGCCAAGCAAAACAGGACAGAATGGGCGCCCTACAGTAAACACTAGTCACCTCCCCAGTCCGAGGATGCTACCCATCCTGGGGAGATTACGTCTTAGGCTTTAGAATTAGAAGAGTTGAGCAAATGAGGACGTCTTCTCACAAAGGCTTTCTTTTTGCAGGGCAACCAGTTATGCTTTCAAAGTGCTCCAGCAGCGCTGTGCAGACTCAAAGGTATTTGGCAACGACGAGGATAACACAGAGACATCACCCAGGACGTTTCTACCAGGGCCTCTTGGGAGCTTGCCTCACAGTCCTCCCCTCACCCCAGCCTTCTCTGTGACTCTCTTGAACACATCTGCAAGTGGCTCCCCCACCAACACTTGGAGTTCTGCTCCATATTCTTGAAAATAAAAACACTGCAGGCTTCCCCACCCCCAGGTTCATTCTTACTATCTTTCCCTCTTTTAACCGTAGCGGGAGTAAGTATCTGATTCTGTAGCTTGTCTGTGGAGTGGAAAAACAATTTGGATTTCTACAACCCGAAACCTAATTTCTGGTAGAAAGGTACCATCTGGTGGATATTTGAGAAACTGCTCACGTACTGTGTTTGAAAATGAACATCTGAGGGCAGCTCTCCTAACAGAATGTCAATGGAAATAGTACTTCAAGACCGAATGAGAGTTCAGCATCCCAATATAGGCTGATTCCCTTGAATATCCAACTCCACATACAGGCAGTTATTCTTAGAACCAATCAGAAGCATCTCACAGTCTTCTCTGTTTGCTAGCCTCCTTGGTCCAGTTTACAGTGAACTGAGACAGCTATTTGTTGTCTATTCTCTTCTCGAAATCTAAGTCCTGCTCCTTTTCATCACGGACATTTATCTTTGAGAAATCTAGTCAGACCTCATTCAGAAGCCTTCTTCTTGTGGAGTCCAGCCCTCCACAGACAGTCACACACTGGGATTGACTTTTGTAGGGTCCTCTCCCCAGCTCACCATGGCCCCTTTTCTCTGAGATTGCACACCCCTAATGGGGTGGGGGGTCGGGGGCATTCTGCCATGTTTGTGCAACAAGTCTCCTGGCCACAGGTGGTTGAACAAGGTGCGTCACCTCACTCAAGCTGAGAATCAGATGCTCGCTCTCCTGGAATTTGGGTTTTGGAACCAGTATTCGGAAACCATGACCTAGTGCAGCTAGATCTGTGGTGTGATGGACTCCGGTCTTGAGGAGTGGCTGCTGCCACCATGTGTACAAGAAAGCAGCCAAGTCTGGCCTGCCAAGAGCAGGTGCCAGTCCGGAGCCAAGCAAGCTGCAGAGACCCTCGGCCTGCACATCCCTGGCCTCGTGCTGGCCCTTGGACTTCATGAGTCTCACTGTGTCCAACAGTGATGGCCCCTCTTCTACTGAAGTGGGCTCTGGGTGTTACTTGCAATTAAAGACATGTACACATATGATAAAGATCTTTCAGTAGATTCTGAATCCTGAGCTATCAGACCTCTGAGGTCACCTGGTTGAGTCAGGGACTTTTTACCTCCAGCGACCCAAGGAGTTCACGGAAGTGAAAAATCGGTCCTATTCAAAAATTCTGAGGGACCTTATACTCTATATAATATGTAACATCTGTGATCAACAGTGAGATAAACCAACCTTCCCCAGGGATGTTTGTAGAGCAGGTTTTCTCTGATCATCTTCCATGATGCAGAGGGTTTGGAGGAGGAAGTGCTTGGTGATGGAGGAAGGACACACTCCCTCCACATCAGAATCATCGGAGTCTCAGTGGGGTGACAGATGCGAGGCAGCCAGAGGGAGAGAGCCCATAACTGTTTCTGGGTTCCCTGAGAAGCTGACTCTGAGCAGTTTAGTTCAGGGGTCTTCAACACCTGGGCTGCATACCAGAACTGGTCCGTGGCCTTTTAGGAAATGGCCACACAGCAGGAGGTGAGTGGCGGGCAGGCAAGCCAGCAAAGCTTCATCTGTATTTGCAGCCGCTCCCCAGCACTAGGATCGCAGCCTCAGCTCCATCTCGGATCATCAGGCATTAGATTCTCATAGAAGCACCAGTCTCAAGTGCCAAAAAGGTTGGGAATTAGTGGTTTAGTGGGCAGGATGTGGGTGGGGAAGAAGCAGGAGTGAGCAGAAGGAGAGAGAATGCAGCTGTGACGCAGCCCAAGAACAGCCAGCCACTCTCCTCCTACTTCCTCCTCCGGGGGGCTCTGGAGTATAAATGGCCAGGCAGGGCTGCCCATGTTGAGCCAAGATGTTCTGCCCTTTATACCCATGCATGAGTCAGTCACTGGATGTGGGTCACTTGGCAAAGGCCAGGACCTTGGACAAGTTGGTTCTCCACAGCGAAAGGCTGTCTGCTGACCGGCCTCCTAGCAGTGGGGCAACAAGTCCTTGCCCGAAGGTGTCCCAGATCTGTAAAAAAGTCTGGGCTCCCAAAGCGCTGTTGACCCCCTTGTTAGGATCTCATTCCCACAGCAGATGGCATCTTTCATGTTCTCTTCTTTCTTACCCTCATTCAATGAGAAATCAACTCTGGCATTTACTTAAAGTAAATTAAACCATCCCCATAAGACTTGGACCAAGTGAGGAATATTGGAAGTCATCAATATTTGTTCTATTTCTACTTTTGCTCCATGGCCCCTTCCCTTTATGGTATTATTCCTCATTTTTTGTTTTTTGTTTTTTTGTTTTTCTACCCTCTCTACATTCACTCCTTCTACAGTCAGAGTTTTTGTTTTCTAAAAGAATAAACAACAGGACACACTAATACATATTATGGAGTGAATGGTTGATAACTAATCATTCCTATCCAATGCAAACTTCTTTACTCCTGCTGTGATCCAGATGTTCATCACAACTGTATTTAAACAATCTTCTACTTGGTCTCCTTCTCCATTTCTTCTCTAGTCCCCCTGACCACTGAAGCCATTCACATCAATCATTTTCAAATATCACTTATGTCACATAACTCCTGTATTCAGTGTCTCCTCAATCCCTTACATGCCCAGTCCAAGGACAAGGAACACTGGACAGGGAGTCAAAGATCTGAGAGACAATGTAGCTCAGAAATTAAGAGCACAAGCTCTGGAGCCCAACTTCCTGGTGTGAATATCAGTTCTACCACTTACTGGGTGTATGACTTTGGGCAAAGTCCTCGTACTCTTTTGCCTCACACAGTTTTTCCATGTTGAGGTGAAAATAACCTGCTGTGAGTATTAGATTAGTTAACATAACTAAAGCACTTAGAATAGTGGCTGGCATATAGCAAGTACTCTATAATTTTAGCTATTAGTAATACTGCTAGTACTATTAGTAGAAGTACTATTAGTACTATTATTATTACTCATTCATAATCTTATTGCTATTATTATCATTTATACTATTAGTACCAGTAGTATTAATCACTGAGTACCAAATAACTGAGTGACATTGGACTTGAACAAACCACTTCACGTAGCTGAGGAAAGGTTTCAATTTCCTCATCTTTAAATTGATGGGATTGCCTAGTGCCTTTTCTAGCCCCTAAATTTTGTTTCTCTCATCCTCTTCGTGTGAGTCAAGACGTACTGGCGAACACTCATTACTACATTATTGTATGGGATACATTCTGAGATGTCCACTGGATATCTAAAATCTCAGATAGTACTGAAACCTTTAAATATGTTTTTTTCCTAAGCATACATACATATGATAAAGTTTAATTTATCAATTAGACACAGTAAGAGATTAACAACAGTAACAATATACTGTATAAAAGTTATGTGAATGTGGTCTGTCTCTCTCTCAAGATATCTTATTGTACTGTGCTCACATTTTCACTTGAAGAAAACACTTTACAGATTCCCTTTGGTGTATCTGAATTGCCAGCGTCATTACTCTTGTGCTTTGGGGGCACTATAAAGTAAAATAAGGGTTACTTGAACACAAGTGCCTCAATACCACAGTAGTCAATCTGATAAGTGACAGTTAAGAAGTGACTAATGGGGTGGGGCCAGTCCACAGCGAGGAGACGCCAAACAAAAAACCGAATCACGTCCAGGACGGGACAGAGCAGGCTCACGAGATTTCAGCATGCTCCTCAGCACTGCCAGCAATTTAAAACTTATGACTTGTTTATTTTTGGAATTTTCCATTTCATACTTTCAGATCGCGGTTGACCACTGGTAACTGAAACCAAGTAAAGTGAAACTGAGGATAAAGGGAGACTAATGTCATTTTCAGCTCACCCTTACATAAGCCTTTGCTCCTACTTCTGCCCAGCCTAGAATTGCCTCCGAGCCCCTCCGTGTGCAGTCTATCTTACTAGATGGAGGACGAAATGTAGGTCTCTGATCTTTGAGTGTGCCCATAGTCTGAAATAGTTTCTTCAACGTAGGTGTTCAGGAAGTGTTTATTGACAAAACTGATGCCAAGCGCTGAATGTTTTGGGCCACTTTCCAGCTATTTATCTTCCCTGCCTCTCCGGAATCACTCCTCTAGCAAAGAGCCAGGAAACGCTCTGGCTTTTTCAATGCCAGTTTAATTTGCCACCATCTGTCCTAGGGTGTGAGTTCCCAGAGGCCTGGGGCACACCTTCCAGGGGTTAGTGTTCTTTCCCATCCAATTCCAGGCAGAGGGAGTTCACGTACAAAAAAAGACCAGGATCATGGTGGGAGGGGAGAAGGACAGTGAAAGCTGGAAGGAGTCACACTGTTGCAGCCTCTAGTTTCTGAAATATCCCCAAGCAGTGTGCACTGATAGAATTTTAGGAATTAATTTCTAAACATCTAGAAAAACTAGTGTCCTTGAGTAATCTCTCAGACAGATAGTCTCCTAGATATACTGTTTAGTTTTTTTGTACGTTAACACCTATAGCACCCACCACAGATGGTTTGAGGCTAGTTAGGCCATGCTAACAGAAGGAACAAACAAAAAAGTCTTAAGACCCACAAGTGTGGGAAAGGGTGATGGGAAGTGCCATTTTTTCTAGAGGTATCAGTGATAAAATCTGTAATATTAGATAAAGAAGCCAACACAGTGTGAATAAATGAAGCAACCTTGGACCAGTGTCCTCTGCTAAGAAGGTCAACAAATATATTTATATGTTTCAATCTGTGTATACTTGAGCCTATTACACTGGCCATACTGAAAACACTTGCTAGGGGCTTTCAAAAAATATAACACCTCTTCTAAGAGTGATCAGATTTCTAGCAACTTCAACCCTCCAGAGCACAACCAGGATACTGGAGGTCAAGTAAAAGACATTACAGCATCACTGCCTCCCTGTACCACCAATTGGCGTGCACTCAAGGAGTACAGAATCATTCTGGCCTGAGCAAACCATATGCTCACAATCATTATATTAATTGTGAAGCCCATTCAATCTTCTAAGAATCCCTTTTGTGCTGCAGATGTAATTCTGAAAATGAATGCAAATAATAAGCGCTTCTGAATTCAAAGTCTGGCATTTCCTAGGTTTTCCTTGCCAACCTCCCCAGCCAATGCTAATCTCAATTGTTACAGCCAAGTAATTCCATCCCTGATTAATCTGATCAAAGGACACGTGCCCATTGTCCCTTGTTAACACATCATGGTTGGGTTTCTAACCTAGGGCTTGCTGCCATCTGCCACAATATGATAGAGTGGTTACAGACTGACTTTTGGGAGAGCGATCGCTACCATCTAGCCTTGAGTAGTTGGAAAGCCTTCTTCTACATGTTATGTTCTGGTTTGAAATCCAACCTCCTAAACCCTAAGGAGGACATTTTATAAATTTCACATAGAGTAAATGGAACAAAAAAAATCTCTTAAGCAGCCATGTCATACTGAGGGTGAGCCACTAGAGGTGGAACAGCTCCATCCTCTACTGCTTTCAGAGAAGAGAAGGAACCCATTACTCGTCTCTAGAGCTAATCCACCCCCTCAGAAGCACCTTCTCTCACCCTGCCTCCGTCGCCGAGCCCACAGGCACGCTCAACCCATGCAACCTGTCCTCCATCCCTTCCTTCTACCCTCCTGCTACTACAGAGCCCTTTTTTATTCCTTTAAGTACACGCTTCTTGGAAAAAGCTGTTTACAGTAATGGGATCTGTCTCATCTCCCTCTCTCACTCCACAGCAACCTGTTTCAGTTCCCATTTCTCTTCTGAAGCTGACCCCTCAAAAGCCACCAGTAATCTTCCAGCTGGGAAATTTAATGACCTTTTATTCGGCCTCCATCTTGGTCAGCTCTCTGCACTTTTTGGCATTTCTGCCAGCTATTTCTCTAGTATCTCTTACTCTCCTGGTTCCCAGGATGTTCCACTCACTGAGTCTCATTCTATTACTGTGCCCACCCTCTCCTGCCTTTGACTCTTCTTCTTCCTTGAACCCTCTTCATGACATTCTTCAAAACCCCATCCTTGGTTTATTTCTCTCCTTTAATTTTCTTTATTTAAAGATTTCAGCATTTACCTCTTCGTGGATGGTTATTGCTTGCTATTTACCTTCAGTTCTGAATGTGCTATTGAGCTAGAAATCTCTATTTGAACCTGCCTAGTGGACATCTCCATTGTTACCTTTTTCCATACACCCCTCAAAATCAATAGGTGCTAAATTAAAGTCATCATTTCCACCCTAAACTTGTTCTACGTCTATTTCTGCTATTGGCATCAACATCCGTTCTTACCCTCAACCCAGCCATCTTAGTCAGCACTCAGGCTAAACTACGCAGCATTGTCCACTTCTGTCCAGGTCTTATTATGTACCAAATTCCATCAATGCCACAGATGCACTAGCTTTCTCTTAACCTCTCCCTCCCTCTTGCTCCCATGCTCCACTTTAATCCAGCCTCAATCTCTTCTCCGGATAATTTTGTGGCAGGCTAATTCATTGAGATATTGATTTTTGTGTTTTTGTGTTGCCTTTCCCCTCCTCTATTCCATGAATACAGCTAAACATTTTGTGCATTCTTGCCTTTCTAGCTTTTATTGGAGAAAGCACACTTAATGTCTTTGAGGTCAACAAGGGCTGACAGGGGATACTTTTAAAAAATAGAGAGACAGGGAAAGACTTAAAAATAAAATTTGGAATATTATTTAACAACTAAAAAGTAATACCAAGCAACAAAAAAAAGGAATAAATATTGATACACACAACAATATGGATGAGTCTCACAGATACAATATTGAGTGAAAGAAGCTAAAGGAATCTGTTTATATGAAATTCTAGAACAAGTACACTAATCTGTGGGATAGAACTCAGAAGAGTGGCTGCCTTGGAGGAGGAATGACAGGAAGGGGGCACAAAGGAACAGCATCCTGTCCAGGGTAGGTCCCGCCTGGCACCCTGAGTTGCCAAGATAAGCTCCGGCCATTGTGATCCTGAACTAGAATAAACAGGTTGGAAAATAATTCTTACTTATCTTTATTCATATTTCCTAAAGGTATGTATAGCTCACAGTTATTTCAATGTTTAATATCAGAAGTGTTTTGTATTTTATTTAGAAGTTTGGTGATGTTTTTGTGACCAGAAATATGCCGTGGGAATTTAGCTCTTGTCAATATCGATTAGCCTAGGGCAAAATTAGTTTCATTTATACCTCATTTCGCTTAAAGTCACAGCTTCCAAGAACCTATTGATGACTTTTTAAGTGAGGACTTACCATATTTCCTAATGGAAATGTCTGCATCTTATCCTTTCATTGTGTGTCTGTCCAGCCTCATTGTTGGGGACATCAAAGGTCCCTGAGATGGGAGTCCATAGCTCATTGGTGCCGCCATGGCAGGAGGGAGCCTCAGAGAACTGTGGGCATGATGCCTCCAGGCAGAAAACACAGCAAGCTCACCACTGTGGGTAGAGCCCAGGTTGGCTGCGTGATCAGCAAGGCCTACCATTCCCATCTGGGCAAAATGAATCTATAGGATTAGGAACCAGATTAGTAGCAGCGACTCATGGAGAAAACAGCAAACCCTCCATCTCCCACCTCTCATGGAGCAGGCACAGGGAAAGAGGACAAGGGGAAAAAGGTTAGGCCCTGGACCTCTAAGCTCCAAGTTGCTGAAGCAGCCTCATCCAAGTTGAGCTGTGCCAAAGCAGCAGTACTCAACTTTTTTGGCACCAGAGACCAGTGCTCCTATGAGAATCTAATGCCTGGTGACCTGAGGTGGAGCTGAGGCGGTGATGCTAGAGCTGGGGAGCGGCTGCAGATACAGGTGAATTGCTCACTGGCCCGCTGCTCAGCTCCTGCTGTGCAGCCCAGTTCCTAACAGGCCACGGACTGGTACCAGTCTGTGTCCCAGGGGTTGGGAACCCCTGTACTAAAGGACAGGGGCTTTGAAATGACATGAGACTACGGTTTTAATAAACTGATTAGGCCATGAAATAGTGGATCACAATGAATTTAACAGACCAGACTGGGATTCAGTCTCTCCTGGTTCCCTCACACGTGTTAGTTGAGAGGAAAATAAAACTGTTGCAGGTATGTCCATCACTGAAGCGATCTTGCTTTCTCAAACCAGTTAGTGAGCCCAGAGGAATGTGGGGACAGGAACAAGGTAAGTCCCTTGTCACTAGCTCAAAATCTAATACACTGACATTCATTAGGGACCAAATGCCAGATGACAGAGTTTGCAGAACTGCATGTCAAGCCAGCATGAACTGAGGAGCACCACTGTGAGGAAAGAACAGGGGCTCATTCAGAATGAGAACTTGCATCAGATTCTTTCTGGTTACCAAAGGCTTTATCACTCCCTACTTCTGCTGGTTTATGAATACCTGCATACCTAAGAGTCAAGTAAAGAAAAGTGTTACTTCAAGTACAGGTAGATCGATGACACAAATCTCCTTCTAGCCACTGAGAGCCAGAGATTTCTGTTTTTCCACTAATCTTCTACATGATGGGCCGGGCCCATCTTGAAGGCAATTTAGTAAAATAAGACTGCTTTTCCATGCTGCTATATTCATATCTATTAATGTCCTCAGTGCTTTTCCTGAGCTTTTTAAATTAATGGTTTATTTCACTGTGCCTCACCTGAAGTGAACAAAAGAAAAAAGGCAAAGGTTTGAAAAACAAATCAAGTTGGGGCGAGGAACTGTGCACTTACACTTCTGCACATTTTCAACTGCAAATGACAATCTGTATTTCCTTAGAGTGGAATCTGACAGTTTATCACTTCTTTGAGTTCCTGAGTATCTATTTTATCTCTAATGATACTGCTAATGGGGGCCTATTTACACTTATTGCACATTATGACAAACACATTTATCCACTGACATTTAGGTGACTGCAGACAAAGGGAGCTATAAAAAGCTTCAGTTGCACAGCACTTTATTGCCTAAGGGCGATTTGTACTTTATTAGGCAGAGGTGAGATTGTGATGAAGAGGACACCACAATCTGTTAGGTTCAAACTTGGGGGCCGTCTCAAGGAAATCGCTGAGATGTAAATGTGATTCAATGTGGAAAGTATTTATTGAACATCTGCTATATGCGCAATGCTGATCAAGACGTTGAAAAAAAAATCAGGTGGAATTTTAAGTACAGACTCCATCCTCCAGAAAGAGATAATTACTTTGAGAAAGGAAATTATCTACACACAAACCATTAAAAGGGAAAAAACAGGATACAGGGATATATATGTAATGTACATATTATGTAAATACGTTGCACACACATATATGTAATGATAAATTGAGAATTGTCAAAATGGAAAGAATTCAGTTTACTTGGTCTCATACCTGTAATATCAAGTACACTGTTAGCAAGTGACATCTAATAAATTATTAATACACTGCCTTCTTGAAGTGTTCCTGATATTCAGTTAAAATCAGTTTCTCCATCCTTTTGTACTTTACACTTGAAATGTACTTCTGTCCTAGCCTAAGGGCTGAAGACTTCAGGAGGAAACCAATAGTCTGAAAAGTCAAGTTTATTGACCCATTACTGTGAAGGAGACTGCACACAGAGAAAACTTAAAAATTACAAAATTTGGAGTGTAGATCCTGAGAAGATTCATTTGATGTGATCCCTGAGAAGGAATTTATCTACTGAGATGGACTTCCCATGGTCTACTGAGGACCCACGTTTTATGAAATAAGAGCCTAGTGGCCATTTACTGGCAGGGGCTTCTTGAATACTCTATACGAGGAAAAACCTGAGACTGAACTCTTGACTTCCTGCAGTATGTCTGACTTGTTTACACCGTCCTGAGTCAACCACTGCCAGGGAAACCCTGGTTTCGTCTTTCTACTAACGGGCTGAGACCGGCCCCCATCCAACCAGCACAATTTGGATATCTTACATAAAACAGACCTCATTGGGAACCTAGGTAGACTTTTACTATAAAAGGAGGCCTCCCCTTTATCTCAGTGGAACACAATTTAAGTTGTTACCTGAATCTCTCCCAGGCTGCAGTTCCTTTTTTGCTCAAATAAATATTTTTTCATTCTTTATTACAGTCTAAAATTAATTTTGATTCCGAGGGGGCAGGGAGAAATTTAAATAAATCAACATTGTGTTAGGCTCAGAGCAAAGAAGGCTGTGTGTAAAAGGCCAAACCTCAGGTCTGGACTACAAATTGCACCTAGAGTTCTCTATTCTTGAAAGTTACAAAGTTTAGATGTGGAATGAGTCCCAGAACCTCTTTTCTAAAGTTCTGCATCTCATTTGAGAATCGAGGCAATTTCTCTATGTCAAAGTCCATTACAGTAGGATATTTCATTCTTACCGATATCATTTCAAACAGCAAATTTCTGATAGTCTGATTTTAGAGAGCAAAGTTTCTCAGCAAGAAACCAGTAGTCACTCAAAGGGAGTTGTTATGACACGTTACAGCTGTAGCATGTCCTTGGGAGAAATATTGTTTCCTGTTAACTCTGCAGCTGGCTTTATCTGTGTTTGATGAAGGTCAAGGCAGATTTATATTTTCTCAGTCTGAGATCACTTTTACATTCTCACCTCCATTACAACCTGAAACACAAACCACCCTGAGTTTTGGTTAGTAATGATCAGGGCTGTATTTATGCTAGGCTATAAATACAAAGGCTGTGTATCCCCACCAAGGTCTGGCAGTATCTCCTGTATGGTGGATGCTCAAAAATATTTCTTGGACTGAATATGATTACTAAGAAATAACAATATTTCATGTTCATCAAAGATAGCACACCAGGCAAGTAAAACAAAGATAAGGCCAAGACAAGTGGCAGCTTAGGAAGCCCTTCTACAACAAAAAGACCTCCCCACTGGCAAATCCGAAAGCAAGACATATTTCTCAGCTCGAAGAAAATTATTTTAACAGGATTTCAATAGGAATCCATTCAGTAAAGTTGCGCCTACAAAGGGAACTTTCAAATAGGCAGCTACACACCCGGGTTAGCCTTCTGTGTAAATCCTGCTTACGAACGGTATGATACTTTCAAATCTTTCGGATTTTACTTTTTATGAATGATGACAGCAATCAGCCTTTTGTTTTATCCTACCCTAGGCATACTTTAATTGCTTTAAAAGGCAGCGCTTGTCAAGTTTTTTTATTGCTCAAATAATGTATGTTCAATCATCTCAGCTCAAATACGCCATCATTAAACAATAACACCCATTATAGAGAACATAACGAAACCATTTGGAGTGGAAAGTGTTCTTAACCCCGCAGAACCCCTTAAGTAAAGGGCTTTTGTGCCACAGGCACACTTCCCACTTCATCTCATCAGGAAATGTTAACACACTGCAAAGAGCTGTTTGTAAATCAGTCTGGTGAGTATAAACCAGAGAACAGAAAGTACAGAAAGCTGTTGTTCACAGGACCTAAGGACATGACACTAGAAGCTCTCCACGCATTTAATAATTCTAGGGCAAACTTACTAGGATTGGTGAACACATCTCATCTGATAAAGCAGTTCTGCTTTGCACCAAATTGTTAGCAGGAGTTCATCAGTCAACGTTTAGAATACTAAATGAAAACCATTCTTAAAAAACATTCCTTATCGAGTATGCTACAAGTCCTGTTATCAGCCACATTTGGGGCAACTGGCCCTCATCTCAGGGTGGACACATAAGATACACGTTCAGAAGCAGCAGTGATGACAAATGTCAGCAGTGATTCCCTGGATAAAAGATTGCTTTGTTTTCATCCCATTTATGGAACCCCCTCTAAAGAACAAGAGTGACATGATATATGTATTACTACAGCTGGGTCTTATAGCCAGAAGCTCCCTCACTCCAAAGCATCTCAAGGTTACCTCAAATACTTATGAGCTGTAAAAACAATAAATACATGGACATGTACTCCATTTTTCAAAACATCTTTACTTAACCTCAGGCAGCCTTGATCTTAATCTGAAGTGCTATCCCCCAAACTCACAATAGCCTTAAGGGAAAGGAGAGATAAACTGCGTTAGCTCCAGGCTTGTGTTCTGTCCATTTTGCAAGTTTTATGGGGATGTTCCATATAAGAGCACATAGAATGATTTCATTTGACAAAATATATAACTTCAGTCCATTTCTTCACTTAGGCTAAAATGGCCCATGTCCACTTATGGAACTTTAATCACTTCCTTCTGCTATTGTTGCTCATTTCTGAAATTATAATGTGCCCAAGCAGGAAAGCTGCTTGGGAATGGGAAATGATCTAGCCAAGAAAGTAGGTGACACAGAGCACACAACGCTCGAGTCTCAGAACCCCATATAGAAACTTTCATACATAGTATGTATTAATAATGCAAAAATGTAGGACATGTTGATGGTTGCCTCAATCTGTACAATGAATTAAAGGCAATTATTGTGTCTGTGTAACATAATATTAAGGGAAGGAAATGAGTCTTAACATTTGTTGACTTTGCATCTTTTCAATGATCTGTATCTCTAAAAAGAACTTGTACAAGGTCTAACTTTAAAGAAACACAGAGAACACTAGCACGTACTGCTAAAAACTGAACTTTAAGAATGAAAAAAAGCTTTGAATATTACCCAACCCCTTAACGTTTTTGGTTTTCCTTAAAGCAAGAATATAAATAATCTCGATTCCGTTATTGAAATTTTAATATATTTTGCTGTGGTTTAGACATCCTTTCAAAGTTCCAGGAGGCAAAAACCATGCCTGTTTTGCTATTATACCCCTAGCACCCTGAAGTGTTCAACATGTAGATTGTACCAAATCGACACTGCTGAATAAATCCCACTGTAAATTACTGTTGCAGCCTAAGAAACATCTTTATTAGTCATAAGCATATTGCTGAAAATGGCATCCTTTAAATGGGAAATGAAACGTGTTATTTTCATAACCCAGATCCAATTTGCTTTTGATAGTATCAAATCTAATTAAAATGTATTCATTTATGGATGAGGGGAGAGAAGAGACACCTGGTGGATGGATTAAAATACTAAATTCAAAACCCATATCTGCTATTCCATCTCTCGCTAAATGTCTGAAAAAGTCTTTTGTCTTTTGTGTGAAATAGGTCGAAAGGAAGTAGTTATTTCAATTTCAAGACTACTAGAATGCTAACGACTGAACAAAAAGTCTTCTACTTGGGGTTTAAAGTTATTTCCTTCCCCTTGGGGAGAAAAAGTATTTAAAACCATTTCATTCATGCTTCCAGTGCCCTAAGGCATATATATATATATATATATATATATATATACATACCGTGGAGCTGCTACTTCTCATTTTATAAAGGTGAAGAAAAACAGGAAAAGACAGCACTGCTTAAATAACCATACTCCTTTTTTGAGATATATTAGTGGCAGGTGAATACAGATATACAACTCAAACGTAACCAAATGTGAGATTAGCAGATCTTTGATCTTGAGCTTATTAAAATATATGTACATATAAGGGTTGAACCGCTTTTTCAAGGACCATCTTGAAAGGGATGAATTTTTAACACAGTTATAAATGGATGTGTAAACAGAATTTTAATGTGCCAAATATGTGACGTTTTAAAAATGGACATTACCCTGCCTGTATCCTAAGTATCTTCTTTAATTACTGGATCAAAACAGTGATAATATCAGAAATACCATGTCCACAAGTCCTTTTTGATCTAGGTAACTTTATTCAACAAATGTTGCCACATGCCATGAATTGTACTCTGTAACATTATCATGAATTTCATTTTGTAGCCTAAAAATGCTTTCCTGGTTTTTAAAACAAGCTAAGGTACTTTCTTCACAAAAGTCCATTATGTTACTGGTTAATTAACTTTCAATTTCAGTGAGATTTGAAATGTGGTTCACAAATTTAGCACCAATTTGGAGATACATGGCCCAAATGTGAAAGAGCTCATGTATGCCGCTTGACCTACGTCAGGATAAAGTTCCAATGGTTGTTCTGTATAGTGTCCTTTTCCAGTTCAGTCTCAAATAGCTTGCTGAGATTCAGGCTCTTGCTATTAGCTCGGCATTTCAGCATGCTAAGTATGGGCATCATGCACGATTCGGTAGACAGACTCAGGACATTTCATAACCCTCTCCCATCGGTAGCATCTAGCACAATCATGTTGACATCAGCTCTCCCAACTTAATGGGTTCAGAGAGTATAGCAACGTTGCCCAACAAATTTTGGAAAAAAAATATTTAATAAACCATACACTATTCAGTACAAAAATAAAAAGAATCATTACTAACAAGTCCTATTCTGCCACTACTTTACGTGGTCTTTACCAAGTCTCTCAAAATGAGTGCTCCTTCACCTGCAAAAATGAGTTGGAGTAGGCCAAATTCTGAAAATTCTGCAGTTAATGATGTCAAGTGTGTGCACACGTCATTTCAACATCAACTGCATCAATTTTTTAGTTTTCTTATTGATGTTTCAGTGGCATTTATCTTCCAATCTTATCCCCTCCTAACTTGCCTACAATAACATAATGCTCACTCCTCCCCACGATTACTGTTATACAGGCTGTTTCTTCCACCCCTAAAACATCTCCCCCACCTACTCTCCTCTCCAGCCACCAAATCTTATTCACCTTTCAAAGTTTTGAGAAAGAGAAATCAGTTTCCAGCAGAAACTGCCCTATAAAGTACTTTAGTCCACTCATGAATGTACATGATATTCCAACTAAGAATTATGGCACCAAAAAACAAGTCTCAGATTTTCTTACTGCCCAATCCTCTGAACAGATTAAGAATTTGCTTGGGAAAGATCATGTATAATACCTTTAGGAGAATAAGAGAAAGGATATTAGGTTCCAAGTCCAATATCAACTTTCGAATAAACCTCCAAGTAAGATTAACAATCTACTGTATCACTGACTCATTCATTAAAAATGGAGAATAGTCTAAGTTATCATCTCTAAATTAATTGGTTCAAAATGGGATTTAGAAGAGAATCAAAACTGTTCAAAAAATCTAAAGCTAGAAATTACTAGTATTTCTACTGTTGATGTTATAAAACATTTCAGGGCATTTCAATTAGCATTGTACAATGATGATTTATAGCACATAAGCATTTATACTAGAGATTTCAAAATGATCAAAGATCTAATTATAGAACTACTGAAGATCTACTTCAGAAAAAATGATCACTTAATAATTCACCACTGTTTTCTTTTTAAGGCAAAAAATAATGGAATAGAAAAATGTAATAATCCAGTCTTAGTTTTTGATCAATGTGGATATTTATAAAGAAACAAAAGTTGTATGCTCAAGTAATTCAGTTTTCATTTCAAAATTAAAAATGATTTTATTCACATTCATTCATCTATCAAAAACATTCATTAAACCACTATGTGCCAGGAAAAATGTTAGGTACTAGAAATATCGAATGAATAAGACTGATCCTACTGTAGAATTACTTTCAATTGTTGTAACATTTATAGTTTTAAGAACTTCAGGCATATATAGTCATTTTAAACCACAAACACACTTTAACTTTCACCTTACCTTAGTTTTTTTTTTCCTTCCTCAAAACTACCACCACCACCACATCCATCTTAATGAAGAAAAATCCTAAACTTAGTAAAATCTCTCAAATCTCCTGGCAAAATCTTCCTCAGTTCTCTGAGCTTGTCTTTACTATTACTAAGAGCAGGGCAGAATGTTTTATTCGTTTTCATGCACAGTGCTTGAACACAGAACATAGTCAAGAAATGCCTCTGGTAGAATAGGTAGTATAAATGAGCTGCCGTGTTTGAATAAAAGTGAAACTATTTTGATTCAGCATCTTAATTTCATTGTAACGTATCAAAGTCACCAAAAGTGATGGAACACTGGAAAACAGTAAAGAATAATCATTTGCTAAATCAAAGTACCAGAACAATAGTTTTCTTCTAATGTTTAATTATTTTGCTTGCAGTGTGTTGTTGTTGTTGTAATTTTTTCTAAGTCTTTCATTTCTTTTTTAGTTTTTACTGCTCCTATGACCGCTGGAACAATGTTAATACAATTCTAAATTCAAATAGGTGTTATTTAATTTCAGCTCTTAAGTTCCAAAAGAATGTTAAACTGGGTTATGGCATGAAGAATACCAAAAACAACCTCAAATTTTAATTCATTTTAGGGATGAACATTTACACAGTACTGTGGAGTTATCAATAACAAGTTGCAGAAATCCCTTTTCACTGAAGTCTAAAATCCTTCCAGACCTTCCAGCAGATCTAAACATTCTTGCTTAAGGTCAACTTGGATGTAGTTATGTATCTAATCAGAAAAGTAAAGTACTTATTTCCAGGATTTGCTGTCAAAGTTCCCTTAACTTCTCAGTAACAACTCTAACCTTAGCCAGACCAAATGCAATTATACTGAAGTATGTTCTAGGACACAGGATTCCAATCTGAGTGGGAGAATGTTTTACTCCCCGAGTCTGCACATATTTTGGACTGTGTGTTTTAGCTAATACATTTAGTGTCCATTAACAAGTTGTGAATCTGGGTGCTTAACAGTTAAAGAAGGCTGTCCGAGGTACTTATGTCTCATGACTATGAACTAAAAAGATCAGGGAGTTGGGGATCACAGAAGTCAAAGCTGGGCTGGTAACAAAAGCAGAAATACACTAGACTTTATTACTGTCAGATCAGTCCAGTATTTAGAGGAACAATTCTCTTTACAAATAAGTTTTTACAATTCATTTGAATAAGTACTCTGGTACCGTCTTTAGGGTTACCTGAAAGTAAGTTTCTATTTATATATATTCTCTAGGACTTCTCTGTAGAAACTAAGAATAAAGAACATAATAGCCTGTTATCCCTATAGTTCATATTATTACTTCTAAAGATAGTTATTTCAGTCTGTTAAAGTAGCCTTGAAAACAAACCAAAAAATCCCAGACAAGAAAAAACTAGAGTTCATCTCCATCAAACTAGTATTACAAAAAATGTTAGATTTCTTTAAAAAGAAAAAAAAAAAGATCAAAAATATGGATAATGCCAGAAACTACATACCTATCAACAATTACTTTCAATGACAATGGATTAAACACTCCAATCAAAAGGCACAGGGTGGATGAATAGATAAGAAAATAAGACCCTTACATATGCTGCCTAAAGACTCAATTCAGATCAAAAGACACACACAGACTGAAAATAGATGAAAAAAAGATATTTCATGAAAATAGAAATGAAAAAAAATCTTGGGTAGCAATACTAATACTAGATAAAACAGACTTTAAAACAGAGGCTATAACAAGAGACAAAGAAGGACCCAGTAATTCTACTGCTGGGTAGTTGTCTGAAGAAATCTAAAACACTAATTCAAAAAGACACATCCATCTATAGGTTTACTGCAGCATTATTTACACTTGCCAAGATATGGAAATGACCTAAGTATTCATCACTAGATGAATGGATGAAAAAGTGGCACATATATACAATGGAATATTATTCAGATACAAAAAGAAGAATAAAATCTTGCCATCTGCAACAACATGGATGAACCTAAAGGTATTGCAGTGCGTGAAATAAGTCAGAGAAAAATACCATATGATTTCATTTATATGTGAAGTCCATAAAAACCAAAAATAAACAAACAAACAGAAATGAACTTATAGACAGAGAACATTTCCATGGTTGCCAGATTTGGGGGGTGGGCGGGGGGAGGTGGTGACAGGTGAAAGGGTAGAAAGAATTAAGAAGTACAAACTGGTAGTTATAAAACACTCATGGGGATGTAAAGCATAGCATAGGGAATATAGTCAATGGTGCTGTAATAACTGTATGGTGTCAGGTGGATACATTTATCAGGGTGATCACAAGTTATATAAATGTCCAAATGTATGTTGTACATTTGAAACTAATATAATGTTGTATGTCAACTATAATTGAAAAATAAAAAATAATTAAAAAAAAACAAAAAAAAACAAAAACCAAAAATCTTTTTGAGTTACCTGGATAACTGCCTTATCTTTAATCAGAAAGGAACATACATCAAAAGAGAATGATTACTTGAAGTATGTGCCATTTACTAATGTTTAAGGTTGTGAAAACTTGTTTACTAAAGAGTGGGTATCAAGTTAGATAACCACCATCTACTTTATTTCTGTCCATTAATATTTCCTATTGATCAAACCCTATTAAAAAGGAGGAAGCCAGGTTATATTCCGAGTTCATAAATATTGCACTAATAATCCAGATAACACCGCTACCTTATATTAAAATTGAATTAAGGTCCGGAAAGTTCAAATAATTTGTCCATTATACAAACGTATTTCCCAAGTTTTAACAACAATAAAAAAAATCAAAGTTGAAGGAGTTGTATCATCAACTTGTACAACCAGAATAAAAATTCCAACCACTAGCCTCAGTTTTTCCAATGTACCATGCTCATGAAGACTGAAATCAAATCAGTGTTATAGATTTGAACTCATCTTGGCCAACCCCTACACATATACAAATAAAAGTGCTAAAACTGAAGAAATAATATATAATGACAGGAGAAAGGTAAAGAAATAAGAGCGCTCACTCCTATAAAAGCAGGGCAAAAGGGATATCAGGAAACATCAAAGGGAAGGTTAGAGTGTTCTTTTTTCCCCAAATAAACATAAGCTTAAAAGAAAATTTTTGACCTTCACATTTTCATATTAAACACTTAAGAACATCTTTATTTAAGCACGCATGAGATTGTAATCTGCAGCTTTGTAAACATGTTTTTCAAGCTTATTCATTTACTATTCAACCATCCTAGGTGGAAAAGACATGTTTATGACAATGCTAATGATACTTTATTGAGCCAGGAGAATGAAATTTTTAATGTTTATCAATTTAGTTTCGAAAGATATTTGCAAAGGCAAAGTGCAGAACAGTATATACAGTAAGCTCCTATTTGTGTAAAATAAGGGAGCTATATTCATTTCAATATTCACAGAGAATTATAAGGACACATAAGACATTTCTAACAGTGTAATGATGAGAAAATAAGACAGGCTAGATGGAAAAGAAACCTACTTTGACTATTTTTTGGAACTGTCTGAATAGTTTTAATAGTTTATGAAATAATTTTTCAAGTAAAAAAAAGATCTTTGCTACTAATACTACTAGTACTACCACCACCACTACTACCATTACTACTACTACTATTACATGACATATAGTTTATTCTTTACTGCCACACTCAAATAATTAAGATTCACATAAATAATATAATTTTAAATATCCAGATTCAATTTAAACATAAAGTTTACTCCCCAATTCTATCTTTCCATGAAAAACAACAAAAACATTTTGTCCTTCAACTTTTGGATAGAGGTATACTAATCCTATGTGTTACTTTCATGGGTATTGAAGTTCAAGTGTTCACTCGTATTACTGCTTAAGTACTAAAAAGCCTGTAAAACATTTGCCATTTTAGTCTTCTATAAATAACTGGTAAAATTTCAAGTTAGCAAGAAATTTTATACCATATACCTTATAGAGATTTCAATGAATCCCACTAGTCCAAAAGAAATAGAAATCATATAAAAATACAATAAACACAAAGTAGAATGACATTGCTTCTAAAAAAAAAAAAAAAACATTAGAAAAGGTAATTCAGTTTTAATTTATTTTCATCACTTTTTCTTCATGATCCAGATATTTTAAAATGCAAAGAAAATTAACTTTCCATGATATGTCAGGGACTGGCACTAAAAAAATTTCCAGACTGCAAATGAGTTATACAAATGAAAATATCAAATGGAGATCCAGTTATCAAAATGAAAGCATTCAACATATTAAAAGTTCACAATTATTTGTGTAGAGCACATAAAAAAGTTGGTTTGCTAACCAACTGTTGTGATTTTAAAGAACTATTGCAGAGATCTGAAGAAAATAGATTTATTAGTTAACTTATAAAGAGATTAAAGAGCTTGAAACAAGTATTAAAAAGAAATTTGTGCCTTTATTAGAATGGCATTAGGCTTTAAATATACCAATTTTGGTAATCAAATTATTCATTTTTAATAAGAAATAACACTACAGAACTGCAATACTTGTCCAACAGTCTTGTCTTTACTTTTCCTTTAAAGCGACAAACAGAATGCGAGTAATCAGAAAGCACTAGCAGGCATCAGTTAATCCAAGATACTAGCTTCTTAGTTCCAAAGCATTTGCAAAGAAAACCAGTGAGGCAGCACAGGGATATAGAAGCAATTCATAATAACTGGAATCCCATGAGTGTGTGTGTATTTTAAGTCTCATGAGGCTATTTTTTCAATTTACCCTTTACTTGGTCACTTTTTTGTACTCAAATACTAGTTTTTCTTTGACTTTTTTTCCTCAAAGTATAAAAAGTATGAAATATAAACAAGCTCTTGCACTGCACACTCAGAAGTGTACAATTCAAGCATTATAGAGCTATCTACATACCGATAAATCCCATCAAATCTTGGATAATTCAATAATATACAAAATATCAGGGCACAGAGAGAACTAAAACCCACTTTTTCTCATTACACATAAGATTCAAATATTCAATCTAAAGAAAAACAATCATTTTGGCTCTCCTTTACATTCGCATGTTGATATACTTATTAAAATATCTTGTATAATTATGTTTGGTCTTATTATTTCAAGTCAGGTTTAAAACCTCAAAACCAGCCATCCAGACAAAACAGGTAATCAGAAAGATTATTTCTTCCCCACCTCCCTAACCCCAATAACTAGGCAGTCAATTTTACGACATGACTCCAAACACTGGATTGTGACGACAAATGCTAGGTCCAATTTCTTCATAATCCTTTTTGGTGTGGCATACTTGGTAGAACTCAGGCTGAAAATAAAACATATATTTTTATAAAGGCCAAAAACTATTACTTTTCAATATGCTTTAAAATAGATTTGTTAAATCTAAAATGTTTATAATTAGTCTATCCATAGTACTTGAATGAAGCTTCAAAATTCTAGCAACCATAACTTAAAAATCACCTCTAATTCTAACTGAGAATTAAAAAGAAGCATTTAACTCATATCCTTCCACTTTTTCCTCAACACTTGTTTGTCCTTGAATTTTGAAATTTTGAGGAATGGGGAAGGAGGATTCTCAAATACCCAGAAAATTCTACTGTGGCTTTCCCAAACTGTACATTGAATCAATAATCTAAAGCAGCAGCAATTAATTTGAAGTACAGATCAACTACTCTTAGTCATGCTACAAAAACTTGTAGATCAATTTGCTTTCCTCACTCAAAGTTTGGTATAAACAAACTATTCAATGTTTCTCATCTCTCAAATGGCAAAGCTACGAAACCCAGTAAGTTATATGGTACAACTGAAGATGACTAAAATTAAGGAAGAAAATTAACTTTTATCTCTTATTTTTAAATGTTTTTAAATTCAAGGTCGCATTAATTTTCAATAATTCAAAATAAAAGGTTCTTCATTTTACTTAATATTCTGTGCACTATAAAATAGGGCATCAATATTTACTCAGCTAATATCAAAATATTTTCTGAAGTGGCTTTAAGATGTTTTGGTTTGGGGAGAGGGCTCTTAGAACAATTCCCTCTACTTAGTTTAGAACACTGTACTTCCTGTGCAATAAAACATTACTCTTATCTTAATGCTTTTATATATTTGCACAAAAAAAACAATGACCTGATATCTGTATTACGACAGTTAATAAAATTTCCCTACAGATAAATTCAAAGACTCTAAATACTCACTCTAAATGTCTAGCAATCAAAGAAAAATATGAACACTAACTCCAAACGACTTATATTTTTTAAAATGCCACATACCTATATATATCCAATTTTAAAACTTTAAAAAATGTACAGAAATTTCCCTTGTTCTTCTAAATTAAGTATTGAGAGACTTTTCTAAAAAAATCAAATTATAAAAGTAAGTTTCATCTTATTTACCGTGGAAGCCAGCATCGATCCTCCAAACCAAACTGCATACCTCTGCATGTGGTGTGTAATGACTTGTACATCGATAGGTTTTGGCTAAAAAAGACATAATAATATCAGTTCAATAGTAAATTAAAATAACAGTTTTGGTACCATTTAACCTTAAATGTAAATATACATACACAAAAAACATGATATTTCACAAACTCAAAATAAAACTTTAAAGATGCAGAAGGCACATAAGGCAAAACAATACAGCTGAAAAATATTAAGCTAATTTTATTTTATTAAAAACATAACCACAAAGAAGTTGGGGAAGAGACTAATCCAAGTAACTTGGGAACACAGTATTATGACTATGCCCTCAGGCTTAAGATAAAAATTAAGCAAATACTGAGCCTATTTCTCACAGTGGTATGGATCAACAATTCTGAAACTACCATATACATATATTCCAGGACTGAGCAAAGATATAAGTATATTGTACATAATGGAAGCCTGGTTTCTTATGATCAGAGAAGGGCATTACAAATATGGAAAAGTAGACACTAGAATAAACCTCTGGTATTCTGGAACTAGCAATATCAGTATAATTCATTGTTTTTAACTTATATAGAAAACTAGACAGAGGTGTGTGTGTGTGTGTGTGTGTGCGCGCGCGCGCACCCACACACCCTAGCTCTGACCAAGAAGGCCTAGAAGCAGTGACCCACATTAGCAATGAATATACCTAGTGTCCAAAACTTGGTTTCTTAATAGTATTCTCCACTAAAATGAACAAGGTTGCCTTGGGGAAAAAAAAAAAAAGCTGATTCCTAGACTGAAAAAGAGAATGTACATACAAGATGAGCCTGGAATAGCTTGCTGTTCCAGAAATTGAGAAAGTGCTTGAACAAGACTGGGACCTCATCAAAACAAAAACAAAAGCCACCTGGAAATGCTCCCACTGGCTAAATCTGAGAAAATCTAAGCATCAAAAGTATTGATACTAATAGTATTAATATGTTGGTATTAAATCACAATGATATTAATGATATAGCCTACAGAATAATATGACAAATTAGGAGTTCACACAGATCAGAGGGAGGGAAGGAGGAACGAAGGAAAACTCTTCCGTAAGTAAAACATAGAAGAAATGAAGGAATTTGCAAAATACCATATGGCAACTACAACAGTAATAACTATTTTAGGAAAGAAAAATGGATGGTAAAATCAGTGGTTCAAAGTCTGATGAGAATCACGATGGTCACACAGTTTGAAAGTATTTCCCCATAAGAATCTTATTAAATATAAAGGAAAAAATAACAACTTTATGCAAGAAAACCTGTGAGACACAACTTAATCAACTTATCTAAATTAACATATGGGACAAATCATATTATGTGTCTAGTGATATAATGCAATAAAAAGAACACAACAGAAGTGCATAATCTGAATCTGATCATGAGGAAACATCAGACAATCCCAAACTACGAAACATTCTGCATAACAAATGACCTGTCGTCTTTAAAAATGTTAGGGTTACAAAAGACAAAAAAAGACTAATTGTTCGAGATTGAAGGGACATGGTAACCAATCTAAACATGTAATCCTGGATTAGATCCTAGACCAGAAAAAATACATTTTTTTCCCTTTTGCTATTAAAAAAAAAAAATGGAGAATTGGTGAAATTTGAATCAGGTCTATAACTAGATAAAATATTGTATCAAGACTGAATTTCTTGATATTTTGAATTGTAACATCCTGTTTTTAAGAAATACACACTAAAATATCAGGGATAACGGACCATCGCATATGCAACTAATTCTCAAAACAGTTCAGAAAAATTTTTGCATGTGTAGGTATATGTGTATGTTTGTGTATATATAAATAAAGGAAAAAAAAACAAAGCAAATATAAAATGCTAACATTTGGGGAATCTAGGTAAACTATATGTAAGAGTTCCTTCTACTAGGTTTTGCAACTTTTCTGTTAAGTATGAAATAATTTCAAAATAAAAAGTTTTAAAACAAGTCATAAAAAGATATGGCTTA
The DNA here is from genome assembly GCF_902729225.1 of Pteropus medius. NCBI lineage: Eukaryota > Metazoa > Chordata > Mammalia > Chiroptera > Pteropodidae > Pteropus > Pteropus medius. The sequence continues at coordinate 13,681,706 of NW_024345601.1, forward strand.
TGTTTGTGGCTTTTTAAAAAAGCTAGGTGGTTGCCATTAAAAATTATAGAGTGAAAGGGAATAAAGCCAGATTTAGATACGGATATATAAAGACATTATGAAGATCTATAAATGACTATCGAATAAAACAAAATGGAAGGAGGCAGAATTCTTAGCATACAGGGTTTTCACTATCACTATATATGTCAACTGCTAACATAACTGTGGAAAAAAATATTTCTTATTTAGAAATATATCAAAAACTTAAAAACGTTAAAACATTTTTACTTTATTGACATACTATACTCAAAAACAGCGTTTTTTTCATTTCATGGAGTTGTAATAAATCATTACAAACTAAACAACTACTTAAACATACTTTCACTGCACTCCGAAGGAAAAGATTAAGATAATCAAAATTTAGAAGGTAAAAACAAGCAGGAAACCCTAGAGTGTTGTATTTTACTTTTAAGTAATTTTGAATGACTATGGTAGTCTCAGATGGAGCCTTCAATCTTGGTAATTTCCTAAGTTGAATAAAATGTGTTTTATTTACCAATGTATTCTATGAATCAATGTTTTGTTTCAATATTCTACATTTAACATGGATGAAACAAAATTTACTGAAAATTTGTCTCATAAATAAAGAAAGCAGACATCTAAAAATTTAAAATTAATTTTGATTTTTTGACAGTAACCCCAAAAGTCCAGGACATGTAACTGAAAGGTTATTTTGCTAAACCACATTTTGATTTCATACTATAAGGCTGCTATTGGGGAGGCTAGAGTCAGTTTGTGAAAGTAGACTTGACCTCGCAACATCAGTTTCTCTCATATCTGTTTTATCATCCTGCGATAGAAGTTATTTTAAATTTTGTGGAACCATAAAGAATATTATCCCTAGAATATACAAGGAATCTACTACTACTGCTAACACACACATGCATAAATTATCTATGAGAGAGATTTAAAAAACTCTCACAGCTACAACTAAGAATATTTTCCAGAAATGTAGATAATATCCTAGAGAAATCAAATGATCAAGAATCTCATGGACATGAATCTATAATATTAACCACTTTCCAACAGAATACCTGACAAATTCCTCTTACTTTCCTAAATAAAAGCAAAAGCTGGCACACATTTCCCATCTTCATTACAATAATCATCTTCCCAGCAAATGAAAAAACCAACCTTCAATCTACCGCCACTCAATTCCTCACTTAATTTCAGCCTGGCATCTACAGTTCTTTTCAAATCTCGTTGCAAGCGACGTCCGAAGTCCCTGAACATGGTTGACCCGCCAGAAAGGACAATATTCTATATTTATGGAGAAAAATAAGTAAATATGACTTATATTTAAAAAGAAATAAAAATTTTAAAGATATAAGAAATGGTACTAAAATCCTTATATTCTTTTGATGTGAGGTGTTTCTAAATTTAATAGTTAACAATGGAAAGAAAATAAAGTTTTTTAAAGGTATGACTTTGAATAACAATTTAGCTATAAATACTGACCTTGTAGAGAGGACGTCTGACATCAATAGGGCAATTCTGAATTACTTCATCTACAACTTCTGAGATAGGTTGAGTAAAGTCTGGATTAGCAAACTGAAAAGTAAGTTGGATATATAATATAGATTAGATCACTAGTTACTTAAATATCAGAATTAAAAATTAAAATTATTTTTAAGCTCATTCCATTTCCATAATGAGTTATACTGTCAAAGCAACGTTCCTTCTCAAACCTCCCTCCCTAAGAAGTCTATTAAAAAAAAAATCTGTAGAGTATGTTGTATAATACACTTTTACCTACCATCCCAAATAAATTCTACAACCTTAGAACCTGTCAAAAGCTTTAAAAAGATTTAATCCTCAAAACTAGGACTGAAAATATTAACAATTTGACAGAGGATATATTCTATAACATTCATTTAAAGATGTTATCAGCTTGTTAATATACAACTTACAAATTCTCTACATTGTCCTTTGTTAGCTGTACTCTCCATTATTTATCCAAAACACATGCACACACATACACGATTAACCTTCCCATAATATTTTCTCTACCCTTAAAATAGTTTATGTGCTATACTATGAGCAAGTATAAGGCAAAGAAGATAGGGTCATTCATTCCTGTGCTATATCTCTGCACCTTTCTCATAGTTGTTTTCAATCAAGAACATACAAAAATGAAAAATTTACAGAACCTTTAAATATTCACGAAACCTGGATCCACCCACAGAAATCCTGATTTAGAAAGAAATGAGGTCTGATTTGAAAAACTTTTGAAAAATCCCAGGTGACAACAAATAGAATATGAAATAAAGCAGCAAGCAATGAATATTTATTTAGTAAATAAATGAAGGAAAAGAGGAGTTAACAATAAACAAGTTAACAATAAACAGTTGGAAGTTATTCAATACTCTAATATTAACAGGCTCAATCCAGGGTCCCTATTAAGACTACTTTTAGGCCTTTTCTTTCACTTTTAGCAAAAGGATTAGTTCTGCCTCTATATAGCAGCGTTCCCTAATCAGGTGGTCTTCATATTATTGCAAGTGACTATCAAGGTAGGACCACTCTTTCTCTCTTCTGAAAAATTTATGGAGCATACATCCAAAGAAACACATCAAGCTAAAAAGCTTTACCAAAAAAATTTAATTTCCTTAAAAAATAAAAAGCCAAACCATTCCTTCTAAAAACAGTACTTTCTAGTTATTTATGATGTAAAATTTAGCAGTTCAAAAATAAATATCCTTATTCTTTCATACATTTTATCTTCAGTGTTCAAGTTCAGATGCCTATACTTTAATCAAAATAAAAACCAGAGGGAATCCTGACCAAGGAACTATGACAGAAATATCTAAAACTATAGGAGAAAGAATATTAAAATTCACTTGGGAAATGACACAGTTTATATAATACAAAAAAAGTTCTATTCTCAGAAAACAGGGTAAACTGAACATACACATATAATCTTGTTCTCTCTCTCCTAAAAGCACCATTAAAAAGAATTTTTCAAAACAGCATAATCCCAAAGGTATGGAAAGAATAGGAAAGCAACAAAATCTGGTAAACTAGAATCTGGAAAGCAGATAAACAAGACCACGCATTCCCTCCAAAACAGTTAAGTCAACAGTAGAGAAGGCCGAGAACCAAGCTCTTCTGTACCACACAAGTCCCACAGGGAACTGGTTGTACCTGTTATCACTGAAATTGAGGTGGAAAGAGGGCAAGAAGATAGACTGGTTGAAGGTCTCTCTCTAAACAGCAGTTAAAGCCCCAGATGCACTCCAAAATAGTCTATGAAATGCCTCCTCCTCATTCAAGGAGAAAACTAGTTAATCTATTCTCTAAAGGGAATAAAGATATGCAGCCTAGTGCAGACACACAAATGTCAATCAACCCTCTTCAATTTGGCTGCCAATCTTTACCTTTCAGGTAGGAATCTTCTCTCGGAATTGGATTACTCAAATGACCTAAAGAAACACACAGTAAGGGCATTTCTCCAAAGATAAAGCTATAGTCAACAAGCCCTATCCACAAAGCTCAGATTTTCAATCAGCTTTTTAGTGTCTCCTTCTTAAATGAATGACCCTCCAAAAGTCTCTAGCATAAAAAAATGCAGGAATCAAAACAAAAGGAAAGGCAACTTGGAAGAAAGAAACTATGCAGAAAGAATATAACGTCAAAAAACCTAACAGTAATATCCCTAGAAACCAGAAGATAGATATGCAACCATGAAACAAGAACAGGTTATCATAAAAAAGGAATATTCAAAAGCAGGAAAAGAAGAAGCTCTTGAAAATTAAACGTTACCAGAAATAAAAAATTTGATAGAAGGTTCAGAGGTAAAAATCAAAGATATCACCTAGATTTTAAAACATTGTTTTAAAAGACAAGAGCAACTAGAAGACAAAATAGCACACCAAAATGCTAGGGGACAAGGGAAAATCTACAAGCACCGAAGAGAAAAAAATAAGTCCTATACACAGGGGTCCCCAACCCCAGGACCGCGGACCAGTACCTGTCCGTGGCCTGTTAGGAACCAGGCTGCAGAGTAGGTGGTGAGCAGTGGGCGAGCAAGCGAAGATTCATCTGTATTTGCAGCCGCTCCCCAGCACTAGCATCACTGCCTCAGCTCCACCTCAGATCATCAGGCATTTAGATTCTCATAGGAGTACCAGTCCCTGGTGCTGAAAAGGTTGGGGACTGCTGCTATACAAGGTTTAGAAATCATATGGTTTTTTATTTCAAGTTATAATGGAAAGCAGTGGAACACTGGCTTCAAAATGCTGAAGGAAAATGATTTCCAAACTATACATAACTATCAAACAAGTGTAAAGATAAAATGAATGCATTTTCAGACATGCAAAGACTTAAACTTCATATCTCCCATGTACCCTCTTTTTATCAGGAACCCTATTTTGATCACTATCAAAATAAAGAAGTTAACATTAAAAAAGAAAAACATATGGAATAAAGAAAAATAGGATCTAACCCAAAAGAGAGGCAAAGGGAATCCACAGAATGACAGTGAAGGAATATGGCAACTCTATACCAGATGCAGAAGAAAACAGGTTCAGACTGGGACATATCATATGTGCTAGAAAACTGATGGAAAAACCTTATGCATCTGAATATCCTGAGAAGACAGTCATAAAACTGGTAAAGAGAGTTTACAGGTGAGTTAATGATGACTATTTTAAAATTAAGCAAACAACTTACGACCCCATGAAAACCAAAATATAGGAAAATATTTCATGTTGAACTATATGGCTCAAATCTGAATAAAATTTGTGTTCACAAAAATATAAGCACTAAATTTTTACCTAACTGAAACTATAATGTAATAACTACTGGGACGAAAAGGTATGAAAAGGTACTGTTTGCGATGGAAAAAAAGGAGAAAAAGGCAAATCATCTTCCATAGATGGAAGTTGACAGAAAATGCCTAAAACTAAAAAAACTTGAAGTTGCAATATAACCAAAGCAATATGCAGCTATGGAGGCAATACCAAAAGAATCAGTGAAAAAAAGTTTGAACTGATTAGCTCTAAAAAAAAAAAAAAAAAAAAAAAAAAAATAGGGAGAGAAGCAGGCAGGGCACTCCTAGTTTTTATTAGAATTTAAATAACTTCAATGTTTGAATTATGTGCATATATGTAACTGCTATTTACAAACAACTTAAAAGAGAAAGGAAAATCAATTTCTTATACAAGAAATTAAAACATACAAGAAAAATAAAGCTATGGAGAGTAAAAGGTATTTCAAAAATTTTAAAAACTTAACAAAGTATACTTAGCAATATCAAACAATAAAGATTACTTAAATTAATAACTGGAAAAAACTATATGAAACATTAGCAGCAAGATGAATTTTCACTCAGACAACTTTTCCTTTCTTAAGTGATGATACAACCAAAACTCATTTTACTTACATATCTAATGTTTCAAGGTTTTTAAGACAGTCAAGACATTAGCTAAGGATGTCTGTAAAGAGTATTCCATTCAAATGCTGCCTCCTTTGAAATCCAATACATCTCTTTTCTTCCATGCTACTATCTATCTTGTGATACTGATCCTACTCATCTAGGACTTTGGTTCAAGATCTTCTATAATACTCTAATTCCTATTCTCAAGCTGGGGTTTTAATATCTCTCTTCAATATTTTCAACTTCAAAACAATTGATGTTCCTTAACTCAGGTGACCTTTAATCCACCCCTACTTCAGCCACTCACATATACATTGCACCATGGGAAAATTTGCCCTGACTTCCAGCTAGCTACACATGGTTATCTCTCCATCCTCTTGAATTCCCATTAAAGTGACAGAAAGAAATTAAAAGGAAAGGCGAATACTCAAGGAAGAAAAAAAGGAGGCAAAGAAACAATAAAATATTTCAACTGTGTTTGGAATACAAAAAAGGAATGTAATATCCTAAGTGCTTCCAAAGGGGCATATTGCTAAGAAGTAAACCAATTCACCCTGTAGAACCTTCAAAAGGCCCAGAGATTGAAGATATAAGAAACCACACAAAGAAATGAGGCTTTAAAAAAAAATTGTTAAAATTCTCCATATGAAATAGGGAGACACCAGGTTCCCTCCCAGAGCTTGTATAGCCAGGCAGTTAATTGTAACTTTGTTGAATAAATAAAAGAAAGAATAAATAAACAAATAGAAAATGATACAAATGAAGAAATGAGGCAAAAATTTAGGAAAAATTAATTCTGAGAAAAAAAATCACATTACATTACGTCCTCTAAAGTGAACATTCTATAAATAGTATGTAAACAGTATAACATTATTGATTTAGCCAATAACTATAACATAACGCATGGACAAAGTTTAGGAAAAAGAGAGTCTAGGAAAAAAATCAACTAACTGAAAAGGAGGTTAGTAGATAAACTATTTACATTGATTTATCAAAAAAAACCCCAGCAGTACAAGCATAGTATTTGGAAATGAGAATATAATTACCAAAAGTAATGGCTAAGAGCTAGTAGCTGCTCTGCAAACACAAAACAGGTGGAGAAAATGGGGGTGGGAGTGAGGAGCTGCCTTTTTTTTGTTTGTTTTAAAAGCCTGTCAGTGTTGACTTTTACTGTGTGCGTATATCATTTTAATGTATTTTAAAAGCTGCAAAGAAAATGTGCTAAAATCTCATAACTCCTGTATACTTGTCTGACCCCAATGTCTTATCCTTCAGGTGCTGATTCCTTTACTCCTAATTTACAACTACATGCCAATTCATCGTGATTTCCATCCCTGCCTACATCCCTCACTATCTCTTAAGTAATTCAGTCTTCCTGATTCCCTCTTCTCTATGCTGCAACAATCTAACCTCTGTCTTGTCAAAACTGACTGCCTTTCCCACAACTGCCTGTGGGAGTGGGGGGAGGGGGCAGAGAGGGGGCAGAGAGCGGGGACGCAGGACACTATTTTATGATTAAAAGTTTTGGATATCTAACTTAAGTGGTTCCTCACTGTTATCAATTCTCCTCAATAGTGTTTATAAAAGTCACTATTTTCTCCCAGCCCTCAACCTACGTCCAATCCCTCTTCTAACCAAACAGCTTGATCCCATTTCATGAAAAATAACTGAACCTACGAACCATGAACTTCCTCAGCTACCTGCCTGCTTCTCTACTCTTCCCAGCTCCACATTTTCCAGTTCCTATACTTAACTCCTTACCTCTGTCACTGGAATAACCCCTCTTAAAACTAAAACTAACCTCAGCCTTATTGCTTGCAATTGACTTCTTACCAGTCTGCAGCGGTCACAATGCTTTTCTTTCAGAGCCATCTCCCAGGATGTCCAGACTGTCAATTCCCAATCTTTTACCTCTCAATGATGCAACAAGCTGCCTCTATCACACCATTCCATTGAAACTGCTCTCCTAAAATCACCAATAATCTGAATGCTAAAACTCATGAGTACTTCTCAAGTTTCCTCTATTACCTCATTGTATCAACTAGAACTAATCTTCCTCCTTCAAACATTCACTTCTCTAATGTTAGCACCACAATCCCTTAGCTTCGCTTCTCTCTTTCTGTATTTTTCAGTATTCTTTGCAAGCTCCTCTTACTCTGTCCATAAATGTTCACTAGGGCCCCATTCTTCCCCTTCTTCCCACTCCACAATCTCTCCCTGATCAAAATGTCTTCCTTTGCTCCATATGTGGTGATGACTTCATATCTATCCTCACTAGAAGACACACACACCAATTCAAAACCCTTTAGAATCCAAATGTTTCTTTTGGAACTTTTTAAAGATGAATTATAAACTCATCTCATGTTTCCACCTCACCTATTCTTCCCTTTCACTGTTTCTAATACCAGTGTATGGCATGACATCTAGTTGCTGAAGTGACAAACTTGAGAATGATCATAGATTCTTCATATTCTTACTCTCCTCAAATCTAGGGAATCGGTTAAATCATGTTGATTCTATTCATTTTCTCTCAGCTCCTTTGTCATTCTTATTGGCCTACTGACATTATCTTCCATCTGAAAAAAAACTTCAATAAACTCACGTTTCCAACACAATTCACACCTCTGTTCCAATCTATCCAACCCACAACTAGTGAACCTTCTAATACCATATGAAAATCTGTGTCATTTCCATGCTGAAGTTTCCCGCATGACTAAAGAATCCAGTAATTCCTTTGCATAGCATATTAGTCCCTCATGAACACACCATCTGGACCTATCTCCTACCAGTCCTTTCCTTTATACTTTTATCATCTAGCTCTATCATATCCCAAACCTCTACCCAGCTTATCTCCTCTGTTAGAAATATATCCCCCTAGCATTCCTGCCTGACAAACACCTATTCATCTTTTAAATCCCAGTTCAAATGTTAACTCCTTTAAGAAGTTTTTCTGGTTCTCCTAAGCAAACTTAAATGCTCTATGTTCCTATGCACTCACTAGATATATCCATTCATCAGCAACCATACCTTTTCAGATATTCATCTCTCTTATTCTTTAAGCTTGATAAGAGCAAGACAAATTAATTTCTGAATACTCAATGCTTTAACTGAGACCGCGAGAATTATATTCACTTACTATTTGCTGAGTAAATAAACAAGAGTAAGCATTTAAAGTTAGTAATTTTATTACTAAAGTTTCTTAAACTAAGTTACTAGAAAAACTTTTCACTATTAAAAGCACATATTTTTTATTAATATAGCCTGCACGTTACTAACATTTCAGAGAGAGAAAACTATTTTGCTCATAGTTAAATACTTTCTTATGATAATCAACTGTAGGTTCTTTGTACAATGGTGATTTTATATGAGGAGAGTTGAGGGGGTTCCAGAATCCTCCCAAAATACTTTAAACGATCATAAATTTTAAGGACTCCCTTTTTTTGACCTCACATAAGTCATAATTATAGAGACAAAAGTTTCATTTTTCTAAATATATGAAAAATATTAACTGTTTAGCCTATTTTAACATAGGCAATTTTTTCTTAAACAATAGGACTCACTTTAATATTTTAGTATACAAAAGAAAGTTCCTGAGATTAACTCTTTCTGAATCTTACAGCTGATCGATATTTTCTGCTGAATATTTTAAAACAATTACAACTAAAAAAAATTACCTCTGGATGAAAAAAGATTTCAGGTCCCAAGAATCTCTCATAACCAACATCGATGGAAAATTCTTTCTTTGAGATAGCATTGATTCCAGTATACTGTTTAATCCACTTTGATCCATCTGTATCATATTTGTTAAATTCTTTTACTAAATCTGGGCAGACATAACTATAGCGCTCCTAGAAAAACAAAGAAACAATTTTTTCCTCTTGTTTTAGAAAAAATTAAAAAAGGATAGCATATTTCCAGTCAACTAGAAATTTTTTAAAATCTTATTAATTTTAAAAATAATTTTAAAAATAAAATTAGGAAATAAAGCTGAAGAAAATTTTGTATTAAGATATTATTATATGTACAGTATAAATAAACACCTTGTCTCCTACACATAATTCCTGGCTTCATATAGGAATAGAATATGATTTGACAAATAGAGTCAAGTTCTACTATTTCAATATCATTTTATGAAAATGTTCATTAATGTCCTCTAATATTTTATACCATTTCAGTTAATAAAGTCTATATTCTGAAGAGGAGAAAGCATAACATAAACATAGAACTGAATAATAACTATTAATTGATGTATCCTTACAAATTAATATAGAGCCTTTAATATCTCCCGGGAACAAAACTGATTATGTGGTCTAAGTAAGTAAGTAAAGAAGGCTGAATATAAACTATTCTTTTTCATTATATTACCAGCCATGCTGAACTACTGTATATTTGGTTATATGTCCTAAATAAAAGTTTTCAAATAAAATGCAATTCAAAAATATTGTAAGTTTTAACAATCTATTTGCAATTTATGGACCCTGACTGCAAGACTATTTCTTTTTAAATAAGAATATATATTTCATATATTTTTATAAAGCAAGGATACTATCCAAAATAGATAAAAACATTATTATTGATATCAAAAGAAATAAAGGGAAAGTTAGAAAACAAAGAATTTGATCATGTTAAACTCCAGAGATTTCCCAAAGATACCAAAACAACGGTGTTCATATTAATATTTTACATACTTAATATTGATGCCACCAACTTGGGGTAGTTTTTGGCAGCCATTTAGTAATTCTCTTACTACCTAGAAAGCAGTAAATTCATTTCCATTCCTAATCTTTGAAGAGCAAGGAAAACCCTATAATCATGCAAAGACAGGCAAATTAATGAAGTTATTTTTGCCAAAGCCGTTTTGCTTTTACACATTCAAAACATATGTGAGAGACCCACTGAAATTTTTTAGATATGTTGGCAAATGATAAATTTTAAAAAGCAATGTTTTTTGACAGTTTTTATGCAACACTGATATAAGACTTACACAGCATACAAATTATTAAATACCTTAATAGCCTTCACATTTTTCTTCCACTTGCCATATCACTTGAGCCAACTATTCTATAATCAAAGCAATCAGTTACACCAAAAAAAAATTTGTAACAGAAAATTGTCAGGATTAAAATAAGGAATTCAGTGAAGAAATTGAGATGTGAGGACTCTTAAGTGAACTAATTTATTTTTATGAAAAAGAATTATCACAAAAGGATATGTTAAAAATCAAGTGGTATACATGGTCTCTCAAAGGTGAAATGTGGAAAGAATAGGAAAAGAGTTGATAATCCCCCAAAATTTCCTTACAAGAAACACAGAGAAAACATATATATAATAAACGGTAATGAATCGTAACTAACAAGTTTTTTTTTTAAGTACTGTTCTAAAGAATTTTCATGTTAATATTATAAAATCCAATATTAATTTCCAACTGAATTATACTCTCATCATTACTTTTTACCTTTACTGCCTTAGCAGTTTCCAAGGATTGCTCTGGAGGGATTCCTACTTCTCGGTCTCTCAGCAACTGCTGAATAAAATATGTTATATCTCGTCCTGCGATGGGAATGTGCTTAATACAGCTGCCAATCACATATCCTTCAGCCTAGGAAAAAAAGCGTCAAATTTACTGTCGATACTTTCAAAATTAATACAACCTGAATAATTAGACATTAAAGACCAATATCTCAGCTTCGGGTATTTGTATTCTCAAGTATTGCTTTTATCCCAGGAGAATTCTTCTAGTCTTTATTCCTCAACTATATTCCTCGCAGTTTACTTATAAATTTTAATACTGTACAGATATTCTGAACAAGAGGGCCACCAACTAAGACATATTCTAAAACTGAGAAGAGTTTAAACCAAGACTGAAACGGCTAAACAACACAGAAAGAATGATTTTTAGAAGTATTAAATGTTTTAGGTAGCAGACACAATTCAGATGACACGATTTTTTAATCTTCTCTAATTTCAATAAAAAATTGCATTGTAGGAAATCTGATTATCTCACAAGTGCTATCATTTTTCCTAATGAAGTAGATACCAATTTCAAACGACTGAGACATTCCATGCACCATCGTAATGCCAAATAATTAAATTCTGCAGAATGAGTTCATAAATTTACTGATACAAGTCAGAAGTACAAGAAATAATGTAGAAAAATTAAATTTCATTAACAAAAAACATCATGGATGTCTTCATCTGCCCATGACAAAGTATTAGGGATTAGATTCATCCTCTCACCTTAAAGATAAAACAGGACAAATTATATTAAATAAAGGTTTTAGGATATTGGAGAACAAGCAGAGTAGGGCAGTGATCCCTACTAAGAGAAGGGAAAACAAAGTAAGTGCTACAAACACACCCCATCTCACTGCCTATGGAGAGTTCTCAGGCAGCAATAATGGGAGGGAGAACCCAAACAGAGTCTGGTGTTCTCATTAAGTTGAGGATACAGAATTTAGATTTCAGAGAGTTCAAGGTGGCTACAGTTTGCAAGTCACGTTACTAAAGTGGAAAAAGCTGCATAGCTAGTGAGCGCTATAGATATGAAAAGTTATCATTTTAGCAGACTAGTAATTACCACATGCATGTGAGGAAACCATTAAGGCCAGAGAAAAGAATCTCTCAAAAGGAGTGGGCAAAACAATTCCCAAAGCTCATACATAACTGGGAATAGTCTATGTTCCCACTAGCCAGAGTTTAAAGACTTCGAACACAGAACACTGAGTAGAGTCCTCCAAAGAGTATTGCCTCCATACTGAGAGAAAGTTGGTCTAGACAAAAGGTTGTTCTGGACATGCTTAATGTTTTAAAAGAGTCCTTGAAAGGCTCAAACTGACTTCCTAATAACTTAACTATGTCCCAAGGAAAAAACCTTAAAATATTTAAGAATATTTTGAACTCCTAGGACTCTGAAAACCCTAGGACTCTAAAAACCCAGGACAAAACAATGTAAATATATAATATTCAATCGAAAATTACAAGCAAGCAAGGAACCAGGAAAATAGAACCCCTAGGACCCCCCAATCAATAAAAAAATAGAAATGTCAAAGATATAGAATTAGTAGAGAAGAATATTAAGAGCTAATATAGTCTGCATGATAAAGAAGACATGGAAACATGAGGAGAAATGGAAAATATACAAAGACCCAAAGAAAACTTCTAAGGAGAAAAAAAATCTGAAATTAAAAATACATTACATATAAAAAATAAAAACAGCGAATTTGAAAACACAGAAATAAGAACTATCCAAAATGATAGAAGAAAAATAATTAGGAAAAAAAATGAACAGAGCATCAGTAAACTATGAGACAATCTAAAGCAGCCTAAGATACATGTAATTGGAGTTCCCAAAGATAGGAGGTTAAGGGAGAGAGAGAAAAGATACCTGAAGAAATAACAGACAAAAACTTTTCAGATATGATGAAAACCACAAATCCATAACTAACATGGAAGGTATTATGCTACGTGAAATAAGTCACACAAAGAAAAATCCCGTATGATCTCACTTATTTGTGGAATCTATAGAACAAAATAAACAACAAAACAGAAACAAACTCATAAATGCAGGGAATAAGCTGACAGCTGCCAGATGGGAGAGGGACTGAGGAGTGGGGTGAAAAGGTTGAAAAAAGATTAAGAATTACAAATTGATAGTTATGAAATAGTCATGGGGATGTAAAGTATAAGAAATATAGTCAATAATAAGGTAATAACTATATAGTACCAGGTGGGTACTAGACTTGTCAGGGGGATCACTCTGTAAATTATATAAATGTCTAACCACGAGGCTATACACCTGAAACTAATATTACAATATTATAATAAACTAATATAACAGTGAATATTACCTGTAATTGAAAATTTTAAAAAACAGGGAGGTAAAGGGGAATAAGAGCTTCAAATATCCAGGTTTAAAACAAATAAGCTGTGGACATGTGGTGTACAGCATAGGGACTATTGTCATTAATATTGTGATAGCATTGTATGCTGTCAGAGGGTTGCTGGATTTATCATGTTTATAACTTATTTAAGTACATTAATGTTGGAAAGAAAAAAAAAAAAACCTACAAATTCGTAGATGCAAGCAGCTCAATGAACCCCAGGGAAAAGAAACAAAGAAAATCACATTTAGGTAAACCACAATCAAATTGCTGAAATCTAGTGAGCCAGGAATATATTAGGAGAAAATCTTGAAGGTAGTCAAATTAGAAACATTATATTCAAAGCCACAAACACTGGAATGACAGCAGATTTATTTTCAGAAACAAAGCAAGCCAGAAAACAAGAGAGCTACATCTTTAAAATACTGAAAGGAAAAAAAAACTGTCAACCTAAATTCTATGCCAAGGAACACTGTCGAAAAATGAATGCAAAAATAAAAATTTTTTCAAAAGATATACATAAGTTGAAAGAATTCATAGCCAGTAGATCAGCATGATAAAAAATATTAATGGCCATCATTCAAGCTGAATGAAATGATGCTAAATGGAAATCTGATCCTTCACAAAGGACTAAAAACCAGTGAAAATGATATGTGATTAAATATAAAATAATTTTGTCTGCTTTTCAAAATCTTTTATAAACATGACTGTTTGCTATGAGCTGACTTGTGTTCTGCCCCTCCCAAAATTCTTATGTTGAAGTGCTAACCCCCAATACCTAATAATGTGACTGCATTCAGAGATAGGGTCTTTAAAGAGGTAATAAGTTAAAATGAAGTTGATTGGAGTGGGCCCTAATCCAGTATGACTAATGTTCTTAAATATTGCCACATAGACACAGAAGAAAAACCATGGAATATCAGGTCTTCTATGAGCCAAAGAGAGAGGGCTCAAAAGAAATCAACCTTGCCAACACCTTTTAGCCATTGTATCTGTGAAAAAATTAATTTCCTGTTGTTTAAGCCACTCGGTCTGTGGTACTGTTACAGCACCCTAGCAAAATAAGTATACTACTTACAATGAAACAAATTAACAATGTACTATTGAGTTATAACATGCAGAAGTAAAATGAATGACAATGACAGCACAGACTAGAAGAGACAGACTTGCATGGTTCTTATGTCAGACTTATGAAATAGAATATTATTTGTAGAGTGTGATAAGTTAAAGATGTTTACTTACAAACCCTAGAGCAACAACCACCAAAAATAAGCAAACAATAAGAGAAAAAGTACAGCATAGCTAATAAGTCAATTAAAATAAAATAATTATTAAAAAATAATCCATTAATTCAAAAAAAAAGCAAGAAAATAAAGACTATAAATTTGAGTAGTCATTTTGCATCTGAGGCACAATAAAAAACCTAACTGGTCATTAAGATTGCACAAAGCTTGGCAGAAAAATGCTTCCTCGGACAAATAAGCCAATCTAATGCATTTTTCTTAATATGCTTTACCAAATTCAAACCATAACATACAATCTTATCTTTAGCTTTTGTTCAAAAAATTAATTCCCCTAAAGTCAATAATGATCATGTGCTTGCAACTAACTGCTATTTTAGTTAACGCCACCTGTCTGAAATCTGTGAACTAAAGATAAGGCTATCAGCTGGCTAACACACACAAAGACACATCTAAACTAGAAAACAGAATTCTATGTTTAAGAAAAGAAAGCCATATATATTTCCATTCCAAATATGCCAATTTATCATTTCCTAATTAGGAATTAGAAACAGCATATATTTCTAATAATTTTCTAATGACAGTACAAACCTATAGCAAAAGAAACAAATATTTTGGAATTTGTTTATAAAATTTTAACAATTTGACTAAAATTTAGCTATAACTGAACAAATGGTCAAGTTACAAGTTTTTAAAGTATAGTATTTAAAGTTTTTAAAATGTGGTATTAATTCATATAATTTAACTTTGTCAGATGTATTATTTGATGTCTAGCCTAGTAATTTTAAAATTTCCTTACCACAGGAATGACATGAGTGACACCGTCTCCACTGTCTATTACCGTACCAGTCAATGTCCGTTCTCCTACTTGTCTTGAGGTCCAGGATGCAGCTAAGGCAAGAACAGCCTTGAACAAAAAGAAATAAAACAGGTGAAAAATAAAAACAAAGAGAAAAAGTTAATAGAAAAAAAATATTTTAATGGAGTGCTTTATTTAATTTTAAATGTAGTTATTTCTAGGAATAAAATATACAAAATTAATTTACATTATGCAATCAAACTGTTCACATCCTACACTTTATTAAGACAAACTTACAGGCTTATATTTGCTTTTAGAGGCATATTTACAAAATTTCCATATTTTAGTGAAGGCCATTTTTCTCCTAAAAAAAAATGTGGAAGACTAACATAAAATTGTATACTACTACGATTACCAAGATTTAAACTATGTTTATATGGGACAGTCTGTTACAAAGTAGGTAGAGAAGCACACAACCAACCAACCAATCATCAGTTATTCAATACATAGATGGCTATAAACAAGTAAGCCTTATAAGGTTAGCTCCAAATTTTCTAAGTGTAACATGTATTCAGGAATATGGAACAAGTTACTTATCCACAGAAAAAGCCATTGCACACTTCCAAATGCTATGATTTAATTAGGAAACCAGGTTGAAAACATTTTTCTATGAAAAATCTTGACATCAGCAATAAAGTATAATTCTTTTTTTAATAAAGTCTATGAACTAAGAAATCAGCACAGCTAGTTCATTTTTTAAATTTAAATTTCATATTATCTAAGCCTCTAACAAGATATGTGACTAATAATTAAAAATAGAGCTACACTGGCTTTATTTTATCTACTTGCAACATAATAGCTGAAAGGGACTCAGAAAGATATCTAGGTCAACCTCTAATTTTAACACAGGATCACACCACATCATTGTGGACTAAAAGAACTATACAGTAGTTTATACACTTAATAAGCATTTGCAGTATGCCAGGTATCACATTTACTACGAGATTAAAAAATAAGAAGTGAGTTCTGATCCTGAGGGGTGGGACAGAAGCTGTTCCATACAGATACATACATGAATTAAGTGCAGTAAAATATTACAGGGATTTATGATATACAGGATACAAAGAGGCACAAAGGAGAAGGTGGTCAAATATACTGAGCAGTAAACCAGTCAAAACATACTATAAAAAAAAAGGACACAATGAAAATATTACAAGGATAAATGAATATATATATAAAGGTCTTGACGTGGAATAAACACATATTAGTTCCTTTTATTTCTGTCCTATGAAAGGCCTTGAATTATCCAAAAACCATTTATTGTTAATATTTCTTTTGCTGACTAAATAACTCCGTTTCCTATATGATTTCTAAATTACTGATTCAGGAGAGAACTATGACATGCTTTGAGACTGTGAAATAAGTGTGTTTATTGTGTGTGTGTGTGTGTGTGTGTGTGTGTGTGTGTGTGTGTGTGTGTGTGTAAAAATCAAATTAAACCAGATTAAAATTTAAGAGTGATGCTTATCTTGATTTATGAACTTGCTTACCTGCACAGCAATGTACAAGCCTGGAACATTGAAGGATTCGAACATTATTTCAGCAGTATATTCCCTGTTTTCTGGAGTATTCAGTGGAGGTTCAGTCTATTAAATTAAGTAACAGTTTAAATAAACAGTATCAGATTACTTTAATAACCTTATAATTTTAAATGAGAAATTATTTTAAACACTATTTAAAAGTCATTGAACTTAAAGGTAAAGACTGACATATAGAACAAGGAAAAACTACCACAAATTCAAACAGATCTATACATGTAAGAAAACAATATGGTTATTCACATAAAAAAAGAAACAACTCCTGTCATACTACTCATAAGGGTTAAACATTGAGATAGGGAATGGGGGGAGAAGAGAGGAAGGAGACCCAGTCAAATCACCTTGTAAAGATGGTAGTAACAGACCTCCAGGCAAACATGTCAGTGATATTTGCTAGAGAAAGAATCTTCATCTATGCAATGTTTACAGCAGGATGTACCTGGTCTGTCTATAATTATAGTAAATAAGCCAAGATTCTACAAATTTATGGCATGGCTTCCTGGAAAATGTTATGTAGCTGTTAAAAGTAAAATGAAGATGTTTGCACAGTTCTCTTCAATTTAAGTTATGTAGCTGCAGCATACATCACTTAGATGACTGCGGGTTAAGTCTGTGGCAAGAAAGGTCCTAGGGAACAGCATTGGCAATTCTGGAGTTCATGTTTCACCTATGCCTCATGATTATTTAAATCATTTAATTATTAAAGCTTGAAATTGGGTAAGATCTCTGATTCTTATGAGTCTGATTTGACAATCCAATCCTTTTTATTATCTCAAACATTTATACTTGAAAGGCAAAACTTTTAAACTTAAAACATATAGAATTATTTTTTTGACCTGAGGTAAGTCATCATTCCTTAAATTTAGAGAGCAAAACTGCAAAAGGAAAGAACACTAAAACTTAAATTTATTACAATTTAAAATTATTTTTAATTTTAGAAGACACTATAAAGTATGTTAAAAACTAACCAGAAGTCTTTTTCAATATGTAAAACTGCCTGATGTGCTTAAAATTATTTAGAAGGGTTTTGGAATTATACTGAAGAATATGAAGATTTTAATAATAGGTATATAAAAAATTAAGCAAACTAAAAAAACAAGGCAGTAAAACTATAAACTTCAAAACAAACACTAAGTTCAGAGGACTTCACAAGGAAAACATACAAGTGCTCAAAATCATTAGTCATCAGGAAAATGCAAATTAAAAACAAAATGACAGATCTTATCCACCAGAATGGTTAAAATTAAAAAGACCAACACACTAAATATTGGATAGAATGTAGAGCAAACAAATCACTAATATACCATGGATGTGTGTAAAAAGATAAAATCCTTTGGAAAAAGTTCTGAAAGTTTCTGAAAGTTTTCAATCATGTACCTATCCTACAACACAGTAATTTCATATCTAGGTATTTACAAAAGAGAAATAAAAACATGTCCACGAAATAACCAAAGAATGTTCATAATAGCCAAAATATTCTCAACAGAGAATGACTGCAAACAGCCCCTGGGTGATCATCAATAGGAAAATGGATAGTGAGGCATATTCATACAATGGAATACAATCCAGCAACACAAAACAACACATCACTGGTACATGCAACAACATGGATGAACCTCAAGATCATACTGAGTAAAGTCTTATTAGAGAACACATCTTGTATGATTCTATTTTATGAAATCTCAAATACAGGCAAAATCTGTGCTGGAAAAAATCAGAACAGTAGTTGCCTCTAGAGGCATGGGGGCAGGGATTAACCAGAAAAGGGCCTGAGAAAACTTTCCAGGCAGATTCATTCTGTATCTTGGTAAAGGTTAACGACACATCTGTCAAAATCAGGGATGAACAAACTACATCATACATCCTGTAGGCCAAATCTAGCCCATCACTCCTTTTATTTAAATACAATTTTATTGGAACACAACCATATCCACTCATTTAAGTATTATCTATGGCTACTTTCCTGCTACAACAGCAGAGTTGAGTAGCTGCAAAATACACCATATGGCCTACAAAGCCAAAAGTATTCACTATCTGGTCCTTCAGAGAAAGTCTGCCAGTACCAGGTCAAAACCCATAGAACGTAGGGTTAAGATTTATGCATTTTTTGACACATTAGATCAACTGGTCATAACTGACATTTACAGAGCATTTCATCCCAAAACAGCTGCTTATATATTCTTCTCTAGTGCACATGGAACATTCTCAAGGACTGACCACATACTGGGACACAAGAGATAGCCTCAACAAATATAAGAAGGTTGAAATCATACCAACCATATTCTCTGATCATAATGCTATGAAGCTAGAGATCAACTGTAAAAGGAAAATGGGAAGAACCAAATACATGCTACTGAAGAAATGACTGGGTCAGGGAAGAAATAAAGAGAGAGATCAGGAGATACATAGAAAAGAATGGTAATGATAGTACAACATATCAAAACATTAGGGACATGGCAAAAGCAGTCATAAGAGGAAAGTTCACATATCATTATGGGCCTACCCCAAAAAACAAGAACGAGCCCAAATAAACAACCTAACGTTTTATCTTTAAAAAACTAGTAAAAAACAAATGAAGTCTAAAGTCAGCAGAAGGAAAGAAATCATCAAAATTGCAGAAGAACTAAATGAAATTGAAAAAAGAGAAAAGAAAAAAGAAGTGCAACAAAGACCTGGTTCTTTGAGAATGTTAAAAATTGACAAATCCCTGACTAAACGCATTAAAGGAAAATGAGAAAAGACACAAATAAACAAAATCGGGGATGAAAGAGGGAAAATTATGACAGACATTGCAGAAATACAAAGGATCATACAAGAATACTATGAAAAAGTATATAACACCAAATTTAATAACCTAGGAGAAATGGACCAGCACTTAGAAAGTTACAACCTTCCTACACTGAATTAAGAAAAACTGGAAAATCTAAATACACCAATCAGCAGTATGGAAACTGAAACAATCAAAAACATACCAAAAAGTAAAAGCACAGGACCAGATGGCATCACCAGTGCATTCTACCAAACATTCAAAGAAGGTTTAATATCTTTCCTCCTCAAACTTTTCCAAAAAATCGAAGAGGAGGCAATACTTCTCAAATTATTTTATGAGGCCAATATCACCCTGATACCAAAACCTAGTAAAGATAACACAAAAAAAGAAAACTACAGACCAATATCGCTCATGAACACAGATGCGAAAATCCTAAATAAAATATCAGCAAACCAAATACAGCAACATATTAAATAGATTATATACTACGATCAAGTGGGCTTCATCCCAGGGGCACAGGGATACCGTTCAACATAAACAAATTGATTAATGTGATATACTACACAAACAAATTAAAAAATAAGAATCATATATCAATAGATGCAGAAAACGTTTTCAACAAGATACGGCATCTATTTATGATCAAAACACTTAACAAAATCAGTATAGAAGGAAAGTAGCTTAACATAATAAAGGCCATATACAACAAACCCTCAATCAACATTATACTTAACGGTGAAAAACTAAAAACCTTTCCTCTAGGATCAGGAACAAAACAAGGATGTCCACTATTGCCACTGTTATTGAATATAACATTGGAGGTCCCAGAGAGTGCAATCAGGCAAGACAAAGATATAAAAGGCATCCAAATAGGAAACAAAGAAGTCAAACTGTCACTATTTGTGGAGGACATGATTATATAGAAAACCCTAAAGACTCCACAGGAACATTACTAGAAACAATAAGTAAATACAGTAAAGTTTCTGGATACAAAAGCAATGTTAAAAAATTCATAGCGTTCCAATACTCTAATAATGAATTGTCAGAAAAAGAAGTGGAAAAAGAATCCCTTTTACAATTGCAACAAAAAAAAATAAAATATCTAGGAATAAATTTAACGAAACATGTGAAGGACCTATATAATGAAAACTATAAGACCTTATTAAAAGAAATTAAAGAAGATACAAAGAAATGGAAAGATATTCCAGGTTCCTGGACTGGAAGAATGAACATTGTTAAAATGACCTTATTATCTAAAACATTATACAGGTTTAATGCAATCCTCATCAAAATCCCATTGGCATTTTTTAAAGAAATAGAACAAAAAATCATCAGATTTACATGGAAGCACAAAAGACCTCGAATCGTCAAAGTCATGCTGGAAAAAACAAAAAACAAAAAACAAAAAACAAAACCTGCAGGCATCACTCTGCCTGACTTGAAATTATACTACAAAGCGACAGTAATCAAAACGGTATGGTACTGGCAGTAAAACAGACACACGGACCACTGGAACAGAAGAGAGCCCAGAAATAAACCCATGTTTATATGGGCAAAAAATATTCAACAAAAGATCCAAAAACATACAGTGAAGCAAGGAAAGCCTCTTTAATAAATGGTGCTGGGAAAACTGGAAAGCCACTTGTAAAAGAATGAAACTAAACTATTGTCTATCACCACACACCAAAATTAACTAAAAATGCATTAAGGATCTGAATATATGACCTGAAACAAATTGCATGGAAGAAAACATAAGGAACTAAATTCAAGGACCTCGGACTTAAAGAGGATTTCATGAATTTGACCTCCAAGGCAAGGGAAGTAATAGCTGAAATAAATAAATGGGACTACATCAAGCTTAAAAGCTTCTGCACAGCAAAAGAAACCATCAACAAGGTAAAGAGACAACCATCTGAATGGGAAAATATATTTGCAAGCAACACGTCCAATAAGAGCCTAACATTCAAAATATACAAAGAAGTCATACAACTCAATAACAACAAAAAAACAAATGATCCAGTTAAAAAGTGGGCAGAGGTCCTGAATAGACACTTCTCCCAAGGAGACATACAAATGGCCAAGAAACATATGAAAAGATGCTCCATATCGCTAGCTATTAAGGAAATGCAAATCAAAACCACAATGAGATACCATCTCACACCTTTAGAATACCTGTTATCAACAGAACAAGTAATAACAAGTGTTGGAGAGGATGCGGAGAAAAAGGAACCCTCATACGCTGCTGATGTGACTGTAAATTGGTACAGTCACTATGGAAAACAGTATGGAGGTTCCTCAAAAAACTAAGAATTGATCTACAATATGATCCAGCAATCTCTCTACTGGGCATTTAGTCCAAAGACTTAAAAACCCATATCTGAAAAGATATTTGCACACTGATGTTCGTAGCAGCATTATTCACAGTGGCCAGAACTTGGAAACGACCAAAGTGTCCCATGATAGATGATTGGATAAAGAAGCTGTGGTACATATATATAATGGAATATTACTCAGCCACAAGAAGAGATGAAATACTGCCATTTGGGACAGCATGGATGGACCTTGAGATAATCATGCTAAGCGAAATAAGCCAAAATGGAAAAAGTGGAAAACCACATGATGTCACCTATATGTGGGATATAAACCCAAAAGCAACAAATGAACAGGACAAACAAGCACAGACTCATGGACATGGACAATGGACTAGTGGTTACCAGAAGGTAGGGAGGGCGCAGGGAGGGACAGGCGGATGGAGTAAAAGGGGTCAAATATGTGGTGATAGAAAGAAATCTAACTATGGGTGGTGAACAAACACTGCAATGTATATATATATGCCTCACTGTTGAATTGTACACCTAAAACTTATTGGATTTCATTAACCAATGTCACCATAAAAAAAAATTATGCATTTTTATAGCATGTACTTTTTATATATAAAAAAAAATTATAAACAAATAATAAATTCTAGTTGATATGCATGCTAAAATATTTAAGGGTGAAATGACTCATTTTGAAGTGATTTAAAAAATAAGATGGACTGATGAATGAATAACCCAATAGATGTCATAAAACAATTATAATAAAATTAATTGTTGAGTCTAGGTTGTGGGTATATGAGTGTTCATTGTAATGTTCTTTCAAATTTATGTTTATGGTCCAGTCATAAAGAATACAGGTGAATCATATCTTATCGTGCCTTCCCAATTTTTTTTTTTTTTTACAAATACAGCAAGACCCTCAACCAGCAAAAAGATTACAATTTGCTTCATTATAATGGTCTGGAATTGAATCCTCAATATCAAGGTATGCTTGTATTCACAAATTTTGTTATGATAAAATATAAACTATTGATTTAACCAAAAACTATGACATAACTATATTGTGGTAAGAGGGAGAAGATATAGATTCCGTATTACAAAAAGGAAAATAAAAGAAAAAGAATAAAACCCTCATCGTTCCTATTATGTAGTAGAGAGTGTATAATATTTAAAAAACAAGTAAGAAATAGAAGAAACACTGTTTAAATCTATAAAATACTATTAAGAAAAAATTCTAAAAATTTAAAATATTAGCCCCTGGGAAATATGAATCAAGGGTTGGGAGAGGTAAGAAGTAACAGTGCTATTCTTTTGTTTTAAATCTTACAGTATTTGATTTTTTTTATGCTATGAACATGTATTGCTTTGGTATAAAGAAAAAAGTTTAAAAATTAAGTTAGATTATATTTATTGTTACTAAAAATTACAAATAAAGTAATCAGACTAGTTATTAAAAAAGGAAAGTGCTATGTTTCCAACTTTTTTCTGAACCTCACTTACTATTCCTACCATAAAGGTTACATATTATCAAAAAAAAATTAAGTGCCTAAACTTTGGTGCTTCAACATGTTACTACTTACTCTATTGGAACCCAGAAATGGACAGTCTTAAAGATGATAGTTTTCTAAAAAAGTCTTTTAGACATGACAATTTAATAAACAATAAAGTATGCTCTACTGAGTACAGATGTGATTAAAATATTCTCATTAAGTTTCTTCAAGATTCCTCCATGAAATTATTATCTGTACTTACCAAAAGAAAATAATGGTCTTCAGGTTCTGCCCTTAAATATTTAAAGATCACTTGTTCCATAAACCTTTCCATCAAATCCCAATCTTCAACTATACCATGGCGGATAGGCCACTATTAAAACAAAAAATATATAAATTAAATCTTATTAATATCAACAATAAATAAAACTACCAAAAAAATTAAAACTCAGGGAATACTAGATTATTAGTGGATATTAGATGAAGACGGCATTTCTTCAGTGTGATAACCATGCTGTAGATCATTCTTTAGGAGATGCATATGTAACTATTTAGAGATAAATTATTTCTATGACGTATTTTCAGATGGTTCAATTAATGTAAAAATGTTAAAAATTACAACATTTTAATTTTTTAGATTTCTGAAAATTTTGTAATGAACTTAACCTATTAAAATTAAGCCTGTGAAAATTATAATTACAATTTAATTTTTAATTTATTAGCTCTTTCACAGATACTTGTTGTGTGCCTAATAAATGAAACACAACTGTTAAGTATATACCAAGAATAATCATAAATCAAGCATGTAAAATTTTATAAGAAAAGCTGTATAAATATTTGTACAGACCCATGTTTCCAAAACTGAGTCCCAAGGTACTGCAGCAAATTCACAAAGACAATACAAAGTACTTTAAATTTTCCAGGGAAATATAGTGATACTCAAAATCTGAATGCTAAAAACCCATGAGTACTACTCAAGTTTCCTCTATTACCTCACTGACACAAACGCTAAGGACACGAACACCCTGCCCACAAGAAACTCAGTCTAATGAAAGAAACAGATACAAACGTTATACCGTAAGTTTTAAAAGAAATAAAGTATATAAGACAAGATGATAAACTTAGTTTCTGAGGGAAAATATGAAGGTTCAGAGGTCATCTCTAAGCTGGGTCTTAAAGGAGCAACCTTGTCAATTTTATTTTCTTGGAAGAGGGGGAAGGAAAAACATGTAGCCAGAGAATAGAAAAAGATATATTCAAAGACAAACACTGCATAATATACAAACACTTGATTGGGATAAAGGGAACCAGATTCTCAAACACTATAGTTGCCTTGTACCTGGGTTTTATTCTACAGAAATAAAGCATCAGTAGAAACTTTTAAGCAGGGGAATGACAAGAACACCTTTGATTTTTAGGAAGACTATCATAGCAGCACTGAGAAAGCTAAAATGAATCTTAAAAGAACCAAACAAGAGAGAATAAGAGCCTCAACTATGGTATGAATGTTAGGCCAGGTTCAAGATTTCAGTCAATAAGAATGAGAAAAACCTCAAATAGGTTTCTACCTTTGAATTCAGGATGAAGAGGATCTATTATTCAAGACATAAAAACTGTGTTTTGTCTTGTCTTGGAATAAGCAAGCGTGAAGTATATATAATACTTTTTTTTGGATATATTAAATTTGAGAGCCAGGTAGCAGAGGTAGTTGACAGTAGGTAGCTGGAAATGTGGCCAAGGAGTTGGAAGAAGAGATTTAGGTGTGACTAAAGAGAAAGGAATAGATGAGATAACCTACAGAAAGTATTTAATAATAAAAATAAAAGAAAATCAAGGACGGTATCTGGGAAATACTAACATTTGAGCAGTGGGCAAAGGAAGAGGAACCAGTGACAAGAGGGGGGAGGGGAGGACCAATAACAAATAAAAATAACAGTTCATGTCAGAAAGAAAAAAGACAAATCAAGGAGGAGGAAGACCGTTACATGAAACTGGATTTAACAAAGAGTATCAAATAATTTGAGACTAAACAAGAAGATCAGTTTTAAAAGTAAAGAGAATTAAAGAATAGCTTAAAAAAAAAAAAGGCCAAGGAAAGAAGGTAGGAATAAAGATTGAGAGAAATCTTGTTCTGGTTTGTTTGTAGCATTTGGAAGATTTGAAAAATTGTTTAAGAGAACAAATCAGTGCAGAGAAACTCTGGCTCTCAGCACTGACTTCATTACCTTTAAAGACTTCTTTTCCACTTCGGCCACAGTTTAGATCTTAATATTACCAATCCTAAATCCCTGAAATGCAAGAATATCCCACTCTGACCACAACCTTTTATACGACAGCATCTCACTATATCTCTTTTGATCACGATTAGGCTAGTAGCCCACTGACTATTATAACTATTCCTTAGCTATCAACGTCTCCCTCACACACACTCTTAGATTTAAGTTAAGCCCCATCACTTTGACTATTCATATTTCCTTTTGTCATCCTATCTACCAAAACCCAACTCAGTATGACCCTACCCTCTAAACTTGCTTATACAGAGAATACTGATTGTACTGAGGAAACATATGTAACTGGGTTGATTAAACTAAATATTCATAATCACTATTCTCAAGTGGACCTAACTTTGTTTGGCAAGCCTTTGTTTCTCTACTCTGTTCATCTTTACTCTCCACAATAATGATTTAAATGTTCTTCCTACCACTCAAATTTCACATTCTCTACTATTCCCTGGGAAGCAGAGATGATGTTACCATGTATTTCACAGAGAAAGCATAAATCAGCAGTCAGAAATCCTTTCACCTAATCTGTAAAACTTATTCTATACTTACTTCTTTTTCTCTTTCACTTTTTTATAATATAACAGATGTTCCACATATTAATTAGATCATCTGTGCTCTGGATCTCATCCCCTCTAAGCTTTCTCAGAGAGGTAGATTATACTCTATCATTCCTGTTACTTTAATCTTTTTATCTAATGGCTCTTTCACAGTAGCATTTAAACATCTCTTCTTTCTTAACCCCACAACTTGTCTCATCTACTTAAACCCATTAATGTGGCCCAAAGGACAATTTAATTCTTTAACATGGTCTCGCAACACTTTCAACAATCTTATCCTGGCCTACCTATCCAACCTCCTCACTTCTTTCTACCTCATTCTGTTTCAGACACATTGGTCATTCACAGTCCCAGGGTCCTTCATAATTTAGTCTTCCTGAATACTGGAGTCTTTGCCTAGAACAACCTTGCCTACACAATTCACCCAGCTAACTTATTTTATTCCTCAAGTCTCAACTTAAAAGATTTACTCCTCACAGACTTTTCTGAGTCCACAAACTAGTTTAGCTACTCCTGTTATATACTCCAAGAACATCCCATACTTTCTTTTTCTAACAGCCTCATCATTTGGTATTATTTCTTCAATGTTTTCCCACATTATAATAGTCTCGACATCAGGGAAGCCATTTTCTTACTTACCACTGTATTTTCAGCACTTACCCAAGCTTTCTACAAATGGTAGTTGTTCTTTAATGAATAAATTATGAGAATGGAAGAAATTAGATACAAAGGAGGAAATTTGAAATTAAGGAAAGTTAATATCCAAAAGTAAGATAATAAAGGTCAGAGGAGTATTTACCTTTTGGTGGGAGTGGGGTGGTAACTGGGGGAGTAGGTACAAGAAAAGGATCTGGGTTACTAGATTTACACTATATCCTGAACTTTTATTAGTCATAATTTTTAACTGTATAATTAAGACTTACATATTTTACTATATATAAATTATATCTCAATTAAAAAAAGAAAAGAAAGAAGGACAGGGAATGAGAAAAGGAAGAAGAGACGGGCACTTATAGATGGCATACGCTTCAAAAAGGAGAGAAATCGGGTGGGTCTGAATATGAACGAGAAGGAAATGTTGCAATGTGGGGAAGAGAAAGCCAATCACACTGATGGTTCTGAGATCTACTGAGTATGGAAAAGTAAATACTGCTCACTTGAACAGGCTAAAATTTTCCTCTTAGGGAAAGAAATAATAAAGTTAAAGTAAGGTTGGGATGGGCCACAGGGAAGAGGAAACTTCTATTGTGAAGAGGTTGAGAGTATTAGGCCTGTAATGAGTGAAATTCCAAATTGGCACAATTATTGAACAAACTAGTTTTTGAAAGAAAATTTATTTTCTTTATTTTCTTTTACAAAGTTATTTATTTATTTTTACAAATCATAAAAATTTACCTTTGTTGCATATGTAGGTTTTTCTATTGCTTCATCACCAATGAAGAAGTCTAGGTCATCAACACCTTTCATTACTCTCCTCTGAGCTTGATCACCCACTTTTGCTGACTCCTTAATAGCAATACCTTTAAAATAAAAGTTATTTACATGTCAAAATTTATTATTTTCAAGTGAAACAACTTTGTAATTTATACTTCTTCCATTATAAAGTGTTATTAAACAAAACATGCTCTAGTATATTTAAATCGTCAAACTAAAGCACAAAGGTCATAAGAAACCAATGAAAAAATTCACTTAACACAATGAAATCTCAACTTCCGCCCAGAGATAAGGCCTCAAGTGTAAAAAGTCAAAAAAAAAAGTGCTGCTGTAGGATGTTTCAATTGTATCTTTAAATACCATACTAAAATCTATTTTGATTTAAGTAAAATTATAACCTAAGTCAAAATATGCTTGATAGACAATCAGAAATTAAAAACTGAAAAATACTAACAAATGAAAATAGGAAAATTGCAAGGAAAATATTTTAAAAATAAGCTTTTTTCATATTTCTATCCTATTTGATCTATTTCGGATTATTTAAATCTAACACTGACATATGGCTCTCTCAAACTTTAATCACATGTACATAAGGAAATTTCAAACCATTTAGGTAAAACCCACAAAAATCCCTTTAAATAAGTTCAGAAATTCAGCATACAGTTCCAGACTTAAAACTTGTTACACATTTCTTAATTAAGTCATAAATTTCTGAATTCGAGTTAAGCAGTCAGTCCTTCATTATAATTACCTGTCTATATATAAATATCTACAATATAAATAGATAATAGTTATCTACATACACTTAAGTTATATGACATTCATCTGTTACATTTTTATTTAATAACAATTATATCCTTATGAGTAGAAAGTACTGAAGGAAAGAAATTCTGAGCTATTTCATCAGTGTCATCGAAAATCTGTTCCAGGTATTAAAGAATCAGACTTAGGTAGTAGCCTAATTTCTTATATAATAAAATCCTAGAAAAGTATACCAGAAGTATAACAGAAAGGCAAAAGTCGAATAGCTTTGTTTTCAAAGAGTGAAAAAAATATATAAAAGATTTTTTTAATTCATTCATTTTTGTCTTTAAAAAGAGAAATTTGGGAGACTTGGTATATGAAGAGCTCAATATAGATCTGAAATGAATGGTCGGAGGTGCAGAAATGAGGCCACACTTAAATCTTGGCAAACCATGTTTTTTAAATGATTAAATATTACGGTGCTCAGAAATGGTTTCTCTTTTACTTTAATTATTAAGAAAAATTTCTTTAAATCAGTTTATGTGGCTTAAAATACTTACAGGAAGGGATAATAAACTGTGGTTCTGTATTTCCAGCATATCCTAGTTTTGTGTATCTGCAAAACAAAAAGAATTTTATAAGGATATCACTAATATCTTAGCAATTTTAAATTTAACTCTTAGATTTTCTTTTATTGTGAAGTGAGATTACACTGTGGGTAAATAATATATAAAATTCCATAGCTTCAATTCATTTAAACATCTCTAGTTTCAAAATTATTATATCCATAGCTTTTAACCTAAAATTCCACTTCTAGAAACTGAGCCTGCAGGGATATTCATACATGTATGAAATAACGTATAACAAGATAATGTTATTCTACATATACATGTATGTAGATGTATATACTGCATTTTCTTTTGCTATAATCTTGCTTATAACAAACAGCAAAAGACTGGAAATAACCTAAATAACCATGAAATGAGAAAGTAGTTAAATACGTTAAATTTATACTATGAAATATACGTAACTATTAAAAAGAAATTAAAGCTCTTTAATGTCCTGATATGGAACAAACTCCAATATATTGTTAACCGAACAAAGCAAGGTACAGAACAATGTTTCAAGTAAACAGATGCAGTAAGAACATATAAAATATAGTTGACTGTACAGGTGCAGAATACCCCTGGAAGAGTATTTAAAAAATCAGAAATTTTAGGGAATGGAACTGGGTAGGTGATGGGCAGTGGTGATAAGGAGATTTTTACTGCATATTGTTTCATACCATTTGAATGCATTACTATTCAAAATTAACTATAATTTTTTAAATGTTCTGCTCTAGTGGATTCAGCCTATATTCTTACAACAAAGATGATGAGAAATTATAAAAGCTGAGATTTGACTAGCAGCAAAAGGCTGGGGGTTGGGGGGGAGAGAAGCTTCTTAGGAGATAGCTGGATACTTCTGGACTATGTAGGAAAACCTATTAACTATGAGCAGGCTTTACAGAGAAAATGACAATATTTGATTATTATGATTCCATATCCAAACCCAATTAAAAAGTAGGCAGGAAAATTGCTATGACATTCTTGTATTCTAATAGCTGCAGGAAATTTTTTTTGATATAAAGGGGGAAATCTCTCTTTTGGGGGTATTTTAACCCCAAAACTACATTAAAGAAACTTGATACCAAATAAACTAAATCATTAAAAATAAGGAGAAAATATAAACTGTTCAAATGTGATTTTGCTCTACCTACTAAACTGCTTCAAAGATTCCCACTTTTTAGTGTGTTTTAAATAATAAACAAAATTTCTTTATAAGGCATACAAGAGCCCCTTTAATCTGGCTTCTGACCACCTCTTCCAGCAGCCTTGACACCACACCAGACTTTCTACCCATAAAACTGCTGACAGTTTCAGAGCAGACCAACTCATTTCATGCCACAGAGCCACTATTAACACTGCTCTAACTACAGATGAGCTCCTTTCAACGCTGATTGCAATGTCTACTCTTACTCAATCTTCAAAATTCAGCTTAAATTATCTCTGCTTCTATATGAAAACTTTCAGAACTTCCCTGAGAGCTGATTACCGCTATTCTTGTTGAGTACAAATATTATTTAATAATTCCTAAGTATAGATTCTCTCAACTATAAAATAAGAAGTAACTCAAGATTGTTCATAGTATTAAATAAGAGAAAGAGAAAAAACATTAAGCACAGCACCAAGCACAGAGTACACATTCAATACATGTCAACTCTAATAGTAATTATTATTTTTTTTTTAAGGCGAGGCAACCCTTGGTTGATCTCACAGATTGCAAAGACCTTGTCAGCTTACAATCCCTTATCTATTATTTTTTATGCCTACAGCACCTGGTCTTCCTAGGTGGTCTCTCATCTAAGTACTAACCAGGCCCGACCCCTGCTTAGCTTCCGAGATCAGACGGGATTGCACTTGTGAAAGGTGGCATGGCTGTAGATGTAATTACTCTTTTTATCCATTCTCTCTAAATTTTCCATTCCTCCAATAATCAGATAAAGGCCATGCAGATACCTGAACTTTTACATGCTTACAGTTATGATATAAATTATCCCTTTATTCATAAACTAAAGTCAGTCTGTAGATTTTCAGATTATACTTCATATCTGATATATTTTTACCACCCTTCCACTGCCAAACTTTTTTATTCTTCTTCCAAATCAGAGTCTCTCAATGTGAGACCTTCAAGTGTAGAACAGAATTCCTATACTAGATGAATATCAGTATAATTGAACAACTCGCACTCCAGGGACAGAAGAATTAGAATTACTCAAATGAACAAAACCAGCATCATCAACTGATGTGAATAATCTGTTCCCACTGAATTCACTGAAAATCAGCTGTAACCTAGCTGAAATAAGAGGACAGAATTAGTTAATACAGTACTTGAAAAAGTGGAGGCCACAGTGGTGCCAAGAGGAGGGCCAATAGTATATTTAGCCCTTCCAGTACACAAACAGAACTGAGCCTTATCAAAATAAAGACTTCTTTAAAACAGGACAGCCTAAAACTGAGCCATAACACCCTAAAACACTCGACTGTCTGACCAATACTTAGTGGAAAGATTAATAACCCAATCATTCCTTTGACTAATCCCTCCACTTGTCACCACAGCAGTTCAAGTCATTATACACAATACACTAACAGACAGAATAGAATGCCTTGCTTCCAATTCTATGACACCTGCAGAGAGAACAGAACCATCACCCCCGAAAAAATCACTGTCTAACTCAAAATCATCTTCAAATGAGGCTCTACTGCCTACAAGATTAAGTACGAACTTGTTTCCCATTTCTAAAAAATGATTAATTGTAAACAGTTCCTAAAGTCGCTTTCAGATAAAGTTACACGATTCTGATTCCTTCAGCTAAATATTAAGGTTCTCCATGAGTCCCAATTTAACTGTATAAGTCTCTCATAATTTGTTTCCATAAATTCAACTCAAAGCACACTCATTTCTCCCTATGTGACTTGCACACATCCCTTCACATATTATCCGTGCTTACAATGCACCCTCTCAAAAAGCTCTCACCAAAACTTAGGACTCTTGATCATTCTAACTAGGAGGCATCTTTTCCTTCAATAAACTGTCTCAACCATTCACTTTGTTATTTTTCTGTGTATAAAATACCATCTACCAAATATGATATTAAGGTATTTGAGGTAGAAACCATATTACAGTAGAAACTCTCTATGAAGCCTCCATTTAACAAGTTCACCAGATTAATTAATACTCTATTCCTGGTCAAAATCAAACTCCATAAGTTGAGCACATTCAGCAATAAATTACTTTCAAAACAAACACCAAAAGAAGAATCCAATTGACTTACTAAAGAAAACAGTCAATGCATAATCAAAATAGGTATGCTCTTCTCCAAAAACACAAAAATAACTACATATATCAACTGTATGGATATACCAAAACATCTAATCATTTCTACTATATTTAAAACACCATAGCAAAATAATTTTCTAAATTCTGGGGGCCAAGAGCAAAATGTGTTTACTAATGTTCTATTGCCTTCAATTTAAAATTTGAAAAATATTCCAAAATAACAAAATCATGTAAATTCTAGATACACTGAGTACAGATCACTAAGTTATAGTATTTAATGATTATTATAGAGGACAATATTTTCACCAATTATTAAGAAATATAAGGGGAAATGTCCTAGTTCACTTAACTTTAAAAGCTGAGCTTTGAAAATACTCAAAAAATTTCACAAAACAGTTTAGAAAGCATTTAGAAACCATGTCATAAGTTAAAAAAAAGTCAGAATAGGACCACCGAACTCTTGAAAAAGACATTTCAATGCTCAGATCATTTTACTGCTCACATATGACCAGAGAATAGAAGTGCTCAAGTGGGAAAGGAGGAGAGATGAGAGGGAAAGTAGTCAAGGAAGATTTAAATGAACTGAGACAAAAGCCAAGTCTAAAACGATCAGCTGGAAAAGTAAATTTCCAACTCTTTACACAAATGCAAACAAGATATGATTTTATTTGAAGAGTATATTCAAAAATGGGATTTGGATATAGCTGTTAAGAGGTTTGCTTTAAAACTTTATTTAAATTTTCTTTATTATATAGTTATTAGGAAAGATATAAAACTCTAAATTTACAAACGTCAAATAAAAGCTTTTAAATGTAAGTTTCCATTAACCAAACCTAATTCTATCAGTTTTTATACTTGAAATGGCTAATTTGTTTAAGACATCTTCATAGTAAACTCGCAAAATTCTTGATAGCCACCACAGAGAAGAAACCATGCAAGTAGACAGAAGTTTCTGTCATTTTTTCTGACTAAAAGAAACTCCTTTCTCACAATTAATTAGCATCTGATAACTTGAACTCTTTAAATTATAACTTAAGGATGTGTTTATTTAAACTAAAAGCTCTTGGTTTTCATTGATCCATGCAAAGTTCAAATTTTTTGTAATAATGCAAATAGATTTCAAATCAAGCATTTTCATATTAAGAATTTATCTAAGCATACACACATGTATCCTAGCTATAATGTTCTTTAAAATTAAAAATAATACTGACCAAACATCATAGTGAACCATTTTATTTTAATCTTACTTTTCCAAAGTGAGTTTTGCTTTGAATTCATAAATTCTATCTGTATACTTCATTATTCTACAGTCCTTGCAATTCTCTATTAAGTTCTTTGGGTGTTCAAAAAAAGTCATTTATAAAATTAAGCAACTTCAGAAGACAATACATAACAAGATTATACAACATCTCCACAAAATAACATTCACACACACACCAAAATCTTCCAAAGTTGCCTTTAGCAAAAACTCTTCCTTCAGCATCTGAAACTAATATAATATTGTATGTCGACTATAACTGAGAAACAAAAAAAATCATTTGAAAAAGAACCTGTTCCTTCACAAAGCTAGTTGACACTTTGATAACACAGCCTCCTATTATGTTTTAAATATGAGATTAAATAGCTTGGATTTTTCTTAAATTTGCCAACAGGATAACCTCAGTTAGTGTAGGATTCAGACTTGGGACAAACTTTCACACTTGCAAGCAATTTATTCAAACCGCTCTATAGACCCATGCAGTCCCTATCAAAATCCCAACAATGTTTTTTGCCGAAACAGAAAAATCTATCCTAATATTCATATGAAATCTCAAGTGACCTTGCCAAAACAATCTTGAAAAATAACAAAGTTGGAGGTCTCAAACTTCTTGATTTAAAAACTTACCACAAAGCTACAGTAACCAAAACAGAATGGCAGTGACAGAAATACAGACTAATGGAAGGAAAAGAATACAGCCCAGAAATAAACCCTCCCATATATTAAAAATTAAAAACTTCACAGATATATACCAAAAGTGGCCAAAAGTGACCAAGAAAAATTATCTGTATTCAGAGACAAAGAATTAATTTCCTTAGTATATAAAAGATACCTACCTAGAAGGTAATGACAAGGGAGGGAAATAAGAAAGGGGAAAAAAAAGAGGAAAAGCAAAAGATATTACTCATTCAAAGAAAAATAAATAGAATGTCTATAAATGAAAAGATGTTCAACTCCATGGGGTAAAAAAAGAATACATTAAAACTACACTGAGGTAATTATCTTTCCTAGCTGGAATGCAAAATGATACAGCCACTTTAGAAATTACTGAAGCATTCACTTACCATATAACCCACCAATTCTACTTCTAGGTACATAAACCAAGAAAAATAAAAACGTGTCCACACAGTGATGTATACACATTTGTTCACAACAGCTTTATTCATAATGGCCCAAAACTAGAAGAAAAACATATGGTTCATCAACGAAAATAAATAGGAGTGGTATAGTCACACAAACAAAAATTACTCCACATATGAAGAATCAGGAAAACGTAACCCATTCTTCAAGGGAAAGATATTAACAGAAGATAAAATGACCCAAATATTAGAATTATCAGATAAAGACTTGAAAGCAATTATGGTTATCACAATGAAGTAAAGAAAAATACATTGTAATGACTAATCATATAGTAAATATCACCAGAAACTCAAACTATAAAGAGAACAAATGGAAATTCTAGGACTGAAAAATGCCATATCAGATTTTAAAAAGTCACTGGATAAGCTAAACAGAATAGAAATGACAGGAAATAATCAGTGAACTTGAAGACAGCTGAGTAGAAATTATCCAATCTGGAAAAAGAAAAAAAAAAAGCCTAAAAAAGACACAGAGAAAAGAATAAAGCCTCAGAAACTTGGAGGACAATATGAAAAAGGTGACATACTGAAGTCCTAAAGGAGAAGAGAGGATAGTAAAACCTTTTATGAAGGAATAATGGCTGAAAATTCTCGAGTTAGTGAAAGACATAAAAATATGGATTTAAAAGGCTCAAGGAAACCCAAGCAAAATACATACAAAGAAAACCATACCTAGGAAATATCATAATCGAACTACTAAATATCAAAGAGAGAAAATAAATCTTGAAAATAGCCAAAGAAAAATGGCCCATTACCAGGAAACAAAAATGCAAATCAGTACCACCTTCTTCTGAAAGGCTAGAAGACAGTGGAATAATATTTTTTAAGTCTGAAGTGGGTGGCGGAAACAGTCGATCCAGAAATCTATAGGAGCAAAAATATCCTTCAACAATGAAAGTGAAATAAAGACATTTTTCAGATAAAAGAAAACCCACTGCCATTAAACCTATGCTATTAAAGAAAGTGATTCAGACTAAGGGGAAATGACATTAGAGAAAAACCGAAGTGTTAATGAATGAGTAACATCAGAAGCAGTAAACAGCTAGGTAAATATAAAAGACTATTCCCCCCCAACACCGTAATTTTTTAACATGCTTAAAACTATTCAAAGCAAAAATGATAGTATCATGTGGGGTTATAATATGCGTAGACATAATACCTATGACTACTATAGCATAAAAGAATAGTGGGGTAGGGAATGGGAGAGAGTTAACAGACCTACAGAGATGTAAGGTTTCTACTCTTTGCATGGAGTTTTAAAATGTTAACTCTAAGTAAATGGTGAGTAGTAACTTTTCTTAAAGATGTCTGTTGTAATCTGGATAGCAATAATTTTTTAAAAAATGCAGAGATATAGTTAAAAAGCCAAAAGG
Source organism: Pteropus medius (assembly GCF_902729225.1). Lineage (NCBI taxonomy): Eukaryota > Metazoa > Chordata > Mammalia > Chiroptera > Pteropodidae > Pteropus > Pteropus medius. Next base: position 13,717,884 of record NW_024345601.1, read on the forward strand.
TAAGTTAAAATGGAATTCTAATATTCAAATGAGTCAAAAGAAAGCAGGAAAGAACAGAACAAATTTTAAAAAATAAATTATATATAATCCAACTATGTCCATTATGACATTAAATTTAATAGACTAAACTCTCCAATTAAGAGAGAGATAGATTTATTTTTTTAATAAAGGCAAACCCCAATTGTATCTTGCTTGCATGCTTTGCACTTTAACTATAAAGACAGAAAATAAGAAAAGATGGATGGAAAACAAATAGTAAGCATAAGAAGGCTGGAGTGGCTATACTGATATCAGATAAAACTATTTAGAAAATGAGTAACACCAGAGATAAAGAGAAATTTTATAATAATAAAAGGGTAAATTCATCAAAAAGACCTAACAGTCTTAAATGTGTATGTGCCTATTAACAGTTTCAACATAATTGAAATGTGTCTGAATTAAGTGCTGCAATAATTCGACACTTACAGGAGGAAATTCTGTCACCTAGTCTCTTAGCAATCAGTTCCTCCCTCAAAAAAAAAAAAATCAGTAAAGACAGAAAGGATGAACACTAATAACCATTTTGATCTAACTGATATTTAGAGAATATATACTCAAAAACTACAGAACATGAATTCTTGCTAAGTATACATGGTACATTCATGTGGACCACAGATCAGCAAAGTATAGCCCAAAAGCCAAATCCAATCAGTGCTCTGTTTTGGTGTCACTGGTGAGTTTAAAATGGTTTTTACATTTTTGAAGAAGGGAGGTGGAATGGAGAGACAGCTGACAGGGAGGGGAGAAAGCAGCAGCAGCAGAGAGAGTCCATAAGTGACTCACAAAGCCTAAAATATTTATTATCTGGCCCTCTACAGAAAAAGTGTACCAATCCCTGACATAGACCATATGCTAAGTCATAAAACAAGTCTCAATAAATGTAAAAGATTTAAATCATAAATACTAATGTTCTCTGACTATAAAGGAATTAAATTAGAAATAGCAATATCTAGGAAATCCCCAATTATTTGGAAATTAAACCCACTTTTAACCATAATCAATGACTCAAAGAAGGTATCACAAAGGAAATTAGAAAATAAAAATATCAACATTTGTGGGATGCAGCTAAAGCAGAGCTTAGAGGGAAATTTACTTTACGTGCATAGGTTAGAAAAAATAGAAAAGTCTAAAATCAATGACCTAAGATTCCCATTCCACCTTTAAAAGCTATAAAAAGGAAAGCAAAGCAAATCCAAAGTGAATGAAAAAAGGAAATAGTAAACAGAAGAGCAGAAATCAAGTTAATAGAAAACAAACAGAAAATTAACAAGTTTTAAAGTTGGTTCCTTGAAAAGATCAGCTAGGCTGATCAAGAAAAGTAGTACAGAAATAGCCAACACGAAAAATGAAAAACTGGTTAATACTATAGATCATACATCAAATGGATGAGAATATTACAAAACAACCAAACCACTAAACAACTCAAATGTAATGGACAAATTCCTTCAAAAACATAATTTAGTCAGTTACCAAAATCAACACAAGATGAAACACAAAATCTATTTGAATAATCCCACAGCTATTAATAATCAGTAACCTTTCCAAAAAGCAAACTCCAGGTCCAGATGCTTTCACTGGGAATTCTACCACACATTTAAGGAAGAAATAACACTTATGTAAGCACTTTTAGAAAACAGAAAATCTTTTAATGAGGACAGCATAATTCTAGTATCAAAAACAGATAAAAACATTCCAAATATAGAAAACGACAGACCAATATCCATCATGAAATTACTGTTGACCCCTGAACAAAGTGGGGATTAGGGATGCCAACCTCCCTGAACAAAAAATCTACATATAACTTCTGACTCCCTAAAAACTTAACTACTAATAAGCTACTGTTGACCAGGAGTCTTGCCGATAACATAGTTGATTAACACATATTTTATATGTTATATGCATTATATACTGTATTCCTACAATTAAGTCAGCTAGATTAAAGAAAATGTTATTAAGAAAATCATAAGGAAAATGCATTTACAGTACCGAAAAAAAAATCCAAATATAACTAGACCTGCACAGTTTAAGCCCATACTGTTCAAGTGTCAACTGTGAAGCAAAAAATCCTTAACAAACAAATACAATATGCAAAAAAGATAATACACCATAACTAAGTAGAGCTTAACCCAGGAATACAAATTTGGTTTAACAATAGAAAAATCAAGCCTCTGCCTTTTAGAACAACTCAACAAATTTCACTGGTTTAAAGATCATGCTATAGTCTGACCCCAGAGATAATTCATGCAGACTTGTGTGCGGGTGTATATATATACACGCACACATATACATATATATACACATATATGTACATACACACACACACACATATTACCTTAACTTAAAACAAGTCATTAGGTTATCTGAGCAGTCAAATTACGAATCCACTTTACTTCTTTATACTTTCCTATACTTAAAGAAATGTCATGTTCTAAATGGTTTTTAAAAAGAGACCATAATATGAAAAAAGCAAAGCTACCCTAACCTAAGTTTATGAAACCCAGAATGTCAATATAATAGTTGGAAAAACAAAAACTGGACCCTTTGTGGTCCAAGGAAGCAAGTTAAATATACAGAAAATCTCCCTGAATTATAGCAGCAATGAAAAAAAATCTACAAAGCTGATTTTGGTTAGCAAAGGAGAGAAAGGACTTGAAAACTGCTTAAAGAAGGGAATATAGTAAAGAAGATAATTCAAAAACACTTCTGAAGTTATCAAAACTTGGCGACTAGAGAACAGTACTGGAAATGTAATAAAGTTAGAGAGAGGGAAGGCCTAGACTGACAGAAATGAATGGCAAAAAATAAATGAGTTGAGTTTTATCCAAGAAATTATTAATCTATCATGGTCCTAATTGCCTCCAGGAGGGGAAGTCTATTTGGGGACAGTCATCAATAATGCTCTTTAACTCTTAAAAAGCAAAAAGATGAAACAAATATGATAAAATGTTAGCAGGTAATAATTCTGATAAATAGGGGTATGTTACGTTAATCATTGTACCCTTCTAAAACTAGTGACTGAAAGAACCTGGACTCCTTTGAGTCAACAGAAAACATTCTTTCAGTCCTTTTAGGCCTAAAACAGACATAAAATCTAACTCCTTTTCACTAGTGGAGAGGAAAGAACATGGAACTTAAAAACAAAGTCATGAGTGAAATGTTTGTTCCAGCATTTACTTTCCTGTGATCATAAACTTTATTCCTAATGTATAAGGAATAAAACCGAATTCACAAGGCTGTCATCATGATTCAAGAAGACAACAGTGAATGGCACTCACTAAATATTCAGTGAACATTTTCCTTCCCAGATCATTTTCCTTTATCCATAGGTCTCCTTTTATTCCTCTATCCATTCCTGTAGTTATTATTTCAAAGACCCCTGACAATGTTTTTCCAATCTTTTTGCTAGTACATCAATCCAACTATCTACCACTAAAGATGTAGATTACGGCAGTCAATATCTGTTTCATGAAAGAGGCCAGTCATAAATGGCGACATACCAGAATAGTAAATCCATCTAAAGACAGGAAGTAAGTTAGTGGTTGCCAAGGGCTGAGGGCAGGGAGAATGGAGAGTTGATAGCTAATGGGTATGAGGTTTCTTTTGGGGGTGATGAAATGTTCTGAAATTGATTGTGGAGATGGTTGCACAACCTTGTAAATGTACTAAAAATCACTCAATATACACTTTAAAAGGGTACATGTTAAGCTATGTGAATTATATGTCAACAGAACTGTTTAAAATAGAATAAAATACTACCAATCTTCTGCTTCATAATCTACACAATCTACACCTATCAAACCAATTGCAAACCATAGCGCACCATTTTAAATCTTTCTGAAATAAGGCAGGATATAAAGAAATAAGATAAACTACTTGCTGTCCCACAGCTTCCAACAGGAATACTTCAATTCCAGGAAGGGCAATCTTCTAATTGTCCCCTCCTTCAAATATTGTGAAATTCCTTCCTGACTTTCCTTCATCAATTAAATATTTACTGGGAATTATTAAATACTATGCATGAGGAGAGCGAGTGAACTTGAAGAGAGTGAACAAAAAAGACATGCTGCCATCACATAGCTTTCAATTTAGCTTACATATTTCACACTGACAAAGTCTTCCTTCCCTTCTACATATCATATCCTTTTTATACTTTTCCAAGGATTTGGTCAAGTTCAGCTCCTCCAAAAATCATCTTCTAACTACTACCACCCTTATTAATCTCTCTAAACAATTAAAGACTAATATGCCATCCTTAATTATTTTACATACTCTAGTTTCATCTTTGGAACTAAACTGTAACCTCAAGTATAAAAGCATGCTATAGCTTTCTGTATATACCATAGTATTCAGCACAGAACTGAGAACATTTTAATACTGAAATAAGTAATTACTTTCATACCTGTATATAATATTTATAACTATAGCTACCTTATATGTTAACTACTTTGCTATGCACTTTATATTATCTCTAATCTTTATCATAACTCTGTAAAATAAATGTTCTATCTCTGTTTACACACTGAGAAACTGCAGCTCAAAAAAGCCACTTCAAATAAAGCTCGATTGGAACTCAAGTATCTATAATCTTCCAAAGTCAGTGCTCTTTTGTACTGAATCCTTTAAGTATGAGTAGTTACAACCAAAACACAACCAGAGGAAGAACTAACAATACAGTTTATCACACTAGCTAAGTGACCTTCGGCAAGTAATCTATACTGTCACAGTTTCATCTGTAAAAAAGTAATAGCATCTAATTCATAGGGTTAGATATCAAATGAACTGACATATGCAAAGCAATCAGAACAGTCCCCGCACACAGTATGCAATATATAACTGTTGGCTATTATTTTTATCATAATTCACCATAATGAAGTCATCAAATATACTTCCTACTCTCATAAGCCTGGTTTATGATAGATTATGGCTTCATACTACCCACAACATAACTGAAGTGAGAATTCAAGAACTTCCAGACTGCCATAATGCAGCTCCAACATATCTTTTTCAGTTTAATTCAACTCAAGAAATACCTATTGAGCATCTACCATGTATCAGACTCTTTCACATCTTTTCTGTACCATAGCAAACATCAGTACTTCCTTGTACCATATCAAACCTAACATATCCAAATGTTAGGTTCAACCTTTACTTTTCCCACATCGCTTTGTTTCCTCCCACTGTTTTCTCACCAGGTAACACTAATCTTATATCTGCCAATCAATACTTTACTCATCTTAAAGGCCTACTTCAGTTATTACATTTACCAGATAGCCTTTTTTCATCTTCCTTGGAAAATATAAATTTTTCCTTCACCTTCAATTCTAAAAAGTTTCATTAATACCTGCCAAAACATTTATCGCACTGTCATAATTATCTGTACACATCTGGGCTTCCTAAGGACAGGCACCATTTTCTACTCAACTTTATAGTATCCATAACAAAAGTATTGCAAAAGTATGCATTTGCATAGATGATGCTTATTAGATATTTACTGAAACCAAGTTTTCCAACTACAAACCAGATGCATAAGCTATTTCCTCCCTTTCTAATACACACACACATACCCTACTATCATCTGGGAAAAAAATGAGTTCAGTTCAAATTCTTTAAATTATAATTCTGGTTCACTATTAAAAAAACACACAGCCTCTCATATCACTGCATTGGCAAGTAGGTGCTACTTGCCAAATACTCCACAATCAAAAAATTACTAGACTGTTATAACTCTGTCCTAATGAAAAAAAATCCCATATTATTACACTATCAACTATTTTAAAAAAAACTGCTCTTTCACATATTTAGATTGAACACTGAAATTCACAAGGGTTTTTGCACTTTTGGAAAAGAATGTGTTAATTCAAATCACTAGTTAGTACTGGATCAAGTAGTTATTAAAATAAAATTAAGGAAATTAAGACAACAAAGAAAAACTGGCAACATATTTCCCTATCCCCATCTTTTCTCCTACATTAGACACTCATTTTTTCAGCCAGAATCGAATCCCCATTCCTGTTCTAAGGGACTCATCAATGATTAGGTCTTAGCAAGAGGCAAAACTCCACATCCATTAGAGAAGGAGGGAACTAATATTGACCCATCCTAATGCTGTCAGCTACTATACAGCAAATGATCTATGTCTTGCCAATCTGAGCTTAAGGTCAAAACTTTGAATCTTGACTGAATATACTCCAAGATGAAAAGATGGTTTAGAATTCATATCACTAGTGTCCAGTTGTAGCATCCTGCAGACCTCCCACAGCATGACTTTGATGGAAGGCTGTTGTTATCTGGACTCTCTTTTTCTCTGCTTTTCTGAGCCTGATATCTCCAGCCTTCCCATCGGCTTTGTGATCTACACCATATCCTTTCAACTAATTCTTTTTTTGTTTGTTTGTTTGTATCAACTACAGCTTTGTTGTTTACATCCAATGTTTCTCATACAGACACGTTACCTTTCTCTTCTTCTTTTCACTGAGTCTTTATATCAATTTTAAATCCTGTTCATTAAAAAAAAATCAAAGCTTTGTTCTGTTTTTTAAATAACTTTCTGCAATTTGAAACAAGCAAGACAGATCCCTTTGAAAGGCATTTTAGAAGCAATAAAATTCTCAATTAATCTTTTATGCAAATAACAAATTAACCAAGGCAGAAAAAAAAGATCTTTCTCCTTTGCTTTGTTACCGCTATCTTTTTCATTATACGGCAAAATTTTAAAATAAATACTTTCAAACAGGAAACATACAATCTTCTACTAAAACTGTGTGCTTTTTATATGAAATGCATCTAAATTCATCTTTTACTGCAGAAATAATAATCTCTTTAATTCTATTTTAGGAAAAAAAATAGAATCCTGGCAATCCATGTGTTTCCTTTAATGTATATATTCATTATTTTCAGAGGCAAATGCCAAATACTAAGTCCTCTGCGCTTAACAAAAAAAAAACTTTTTACAGTTATATATTAAGTTCTTATTCTTAAGCTGAACTATTTCGTTTTATGCAGTCATTGAGAGAAGAATGACTTTTTAAATGTATCAATTTTCAAATTGCAGCTATATGCATACTTTCATTTTGAAAGTTATTTGTAATTAAACATTTCATTAAATGAACTACCCTGAATTAACTAGCAATTGTCAGTTTTATCATGTTAGATACAATATATGTCCTTGTAATATTCAAGGCTAATAAATAAGTCTGTCATTTAATTTGCAAGTGTTTCAGGTTAATCAAATTAATAAACTGGTCACTAAGACCTCTCTATATTTTTCATATTTGTACTAAAAATTTGCAGTTCTAATAATAGGAGATATTTTATATGTATGTTTAAATGTAAACACTCTTCAAAAACTGGGTTAACATTTTAATCACCTTTGTTGAACATATCCCACCTAGGGGCAGTATAGCAGTGGGCTCTGGAATCAGACTGCCTCAGGGCTCAAATTCTCGATATACTACTTAACTGTATCCACTATTTACTTTAGCAAGTTACTTAAGCTCTCTATACCTTAGTTTCCTCATTTTTAAAATGGAAATTAAAGTACTTACTTCACAGGGTTTCTGAAAAGGTTACAAACAATTCTCTCAAAAACAAAATTTTTAAACGTCCTTGAAATGTCTCATTTGTACACAATCCATGTAATAAGTCTATAAATAACTGAAATCTAAAAACTAAAATAAATATATCTAAGATTTATATGCCTAAAATAATTTAAAAATAAAATTATTTTTAAACTTGGTTTAAAATGTTATGTCGAACATAAAAATTAGTTTTTTATGTCAGATGTGTTTGCATTGCAACAAAAACACTAAAACACATGTGTTGCACCAGGTCTCAACTAAAACTACCTCAACTATATATAATATACATTACGTTATTTCAACTTCTAACAAGAAATTTCAACTAGATGGGAACTCTGAAAAAATTTTAAGAGAATTCAATAATGCTATCAATTAATAATTAGGAACACTTCTGAAAGACATTTATCAACTCTGGACCTCTGTCTCATTTGTAAAGAGTGGTTTAAATTCTTTCTCAAAGTCTTTTTAAGTTCCATAAGTCTATGTGAGTCATTAGACACTTCCCTTAATTCACGAAAGTATCACAAATACATGTTAAATGCTATTTTTGTAGCCTCAAGTAACTGAATTTTAAAAATGCTTATATAGCAGTACAACGTAACTAAACTAAGCTCTGAAACTTTAAGCACACTTGTGTCTTATGATAAACCAATACTATGTATTTTTTCACTATTTCAAAAACCAATCCTAAACTGTATTTTTGTACTCCAATTGCCCTTTGTAAGATGTTATCTTCCTTATGACAATTCCCATTCACACTAAATACTGTAACTGAAAACGTCTTAAAGACACCCTCCACAAAGGGCAAGAAGCTTTAAAGGAGAGAATGTTTAAAGATGGAATGGAATGTTCAGCAACAGGAAATGAATAAAATGTTATTTTGAAGTATGTGTTAGGGAGAAGGAATAGAAGGGGAAAAGAATATTATCTAACTACACAAATTCAAGATTATTCCTTTCCTGGTTACAAGGGGTAAGTAAGAATGAATTGAGTTTAAATCCACAATTTGGAAAGGTTTTGAAAAAAAATTTTTTTAAAGAAAATTATTAAAATTCCATGAAATGATCCTTTGGAAAAATTAGGATATCACATTTGTCTTTTTGCTCTGGTATTAATCAACTATGTAGATACCTTTTATATATTTTGATATAAAGGCTCACGTAAAACAAACAACACACGAAGTAATATTAATCACCATCTTACTCTGAAGAACGAAACTTAAAACATTAATCCACTAACATCACCTTATTTTGCACTGTTACTTAATAATGCATGTATTTATAAGTGCTTGGTAAGCTATAAAGCATGTTAATGTAGTGTTATTACTTAACTGCTCTGCTCTTGCCTCTTTATGCCAGTGGCTATAACAGATCAGTAATGTCATAAAAGAGGCTACAAGTTCCAATAGAATTACAGGTGAGCATTCAAATGCCTTTTTATAGAGGAATTTTGTTTCAGAAAACACTGCTTGGAGCTACGTTTAACCATTCCAACACTTCTGCCTCTAATCCAGGCATTTATCTGTTTCTACATGTTGGAGGAGGGGAAGCATACTGGACAAGGAGGAACACCAAGAAGGGAAATTTAGCCCTATTTTGCGCAAACTCTCATCTTAAGGAGGAAAAAAAATGGGATGAGGTAGGAGACTGGCTGTTAGCATAGCTGATGGTTCACCACTTCAAGCTACATGTGCTCATTCTTCTCTCTGTGATGCTCGAGAAGCCAAATCACATATCCAAGATTTTTTAAAGAAGAAACATTAATACTCAATTTTTGTTTTCTCCTTAAAATGTAACTTTATTAGCTTCATTGTATAAATTAAAATCATAAATGCCAAAATCTGCGCTTCATTCTTGAAGTTCCTGTATTTTTAACTTCCTCTAGAACATTTTCAATTATGAATCATCAACTTCAGTAACAAATTCCAATTTCACTCAGCTTCTTAAAACCAACTCCCTTACTGTCCCACCCAAACTCAATCTTGCACTCTTCACTGATGCCTATTTACAATCCACTAGAATCAATTGCCAAGTCCTAGTTTTATTTTCATCTCTCAAATAAGCAAAAACTGTAATAGGCAAAGCACTGCAGGAGGTAAGAAAACAAATATGACATTGTGTGTTCCTTTCCTTAAAATCTTCAATTAAAAAAAAGAGCTAACTGATATGTAATAACTACAATGTATTGAGCTCCTATTATGTGCCAAGCATGATAAACCACTCTTAAGTTAAAAAAAAAATAATAAAAATTAGATACTATAATCTCCAAATAACAGACCTGAAAAATAAGACCTGTAGAATTTGAAGTGCATAGTCAAAGAGCTAGTAAATGGTAGAGCTTAAACTCAAAAAACAGCTATGACTACAAAGTCCCTGCTAACTATAAATAAACAATACAAAGCGATATAATTGCCAGAGGAAAAGTACCACCGAAAGAAGCAACCTTTCCCATTATTTCTCTCCTCTGCTCCAGAGGCTGGTGCTAGCAGAGGGCTGCTTAAATATAGGGGGGTAAGGGGAGGGTAAAGTGCGTAAAGGGGATCAAATATATGGTAGCTGAAGGAAACTGGACTTTGGGTAGAATATACAGATATCGAATTATAATGTACATCTGAAAATTATATAATTGTATTAACCAATGTTAGTCTAATAAACTTAACTTTTAATAATAAAAAAACAACTAGGAAGACCATTTAAGTAAATATCCCTAGGTCCAATCCTTAAGATCCCAAGTCACTGGGTATGGGTGTTTCTGATGATTTTTTTTTTAAACCATACCCCTAATTCTTGTTCGTTCATTCACTCATTCATTCAACAAAGAACTGAGTTCCTACTCTGCACCAAGTCCCATAACTGCTTCCCAAATACCTCTTTTACATCTGATCCTTCAGCATTCTACTCTGCAAATATTCTAAAAGCCTTATTTTCAACATTTCACTCCTCTAGCAGGTTTTTATTCCCTATCAAGTAAAATTATTTTGAATCACAGCTTTGCTCATGTATAATGAACAACTAGTACACAGTTAAGTGCTCAATGTTAGTAGTACCTTTTCACATTACATAATCTGCTCTGAATTATACTATTATGTACTCAATTCATAAAGTAGGGGACTGGTGTAACATATGCTAAGAGGGCTAAAGACAAGAAGCAGCTACTCTTCCCTTTCTGCTATATATGCTTTTCCTTCTCCCTGCATCCTTCTAAATTCTTAAAAGGAGAGCTCATATCCTACCTTCAATAAACATTCCTTGACTCTTCACGACAATAATCTCTTTCTTTCCTTACAACCTACAGAATTGCTATTACTGTCAGAAAAGGACGTATCTTAACATTTGATTTAATGCAGTCCTCCACCATACTCTAATTTTTTAAATGATTTATAGCTCTTGTCTCATTAAGATTCTTGAGAACAGACTGTATTATACATTTTCATTATAATTCCAAGAGTGCCTGGCCTACTGCTAAGTATATAGTAAGCCTTGATTTGACAATACTTTTCCACCTGTGCAAGTACTCCTTAAGTTATTAACATTGCTTTCTGCCTTTATAACATCACATATGAGTTCTCTCAAGAATATCTAAATGATTCAAAATTGTCAAAGGCTCATCCTCTATGTAAGGAGACTATTATCTAGTGTAATGGCTTTATCACACTTGTTTGCTACAATATCTTGGGCAAGTAATTTAATTTATCTAAGCCTAAATTTTCCTGTCTATAAAGAGGTAATACTTCTCTGGTTGCTGTGAAAAGTAAATGAGGCAACAGAAATTATTTACCACAGGGCTTGACACATAATTCTTGATATATGTTAGCTGTTAGCATTTCCTGATAAACAAAACATTTAATGTTTTTCTCCCTTTTATATGAAAGCAAATTTTTTTTCTAGAGATTAAAATTTGAGCAAAACTAAAAGGAAATAAGTCAATAAATTCACAAACCCAGAAAGAAAATCTAGTCAGAAAGATCTGAACTGAAAGGTTCTCTAATTAAATCAAATGCATACGGCTGGGGTTTCGTAGTAAGATAATTTTAAACAAAAATAGAGTTAATCTTACTAATAAAAATAAAACAAAGTACATAGTTCTGAAAAGGGGCTCAAGAGTCCTCACGGTGTAAAATAAAGAACACAGGGCTTAAATACAGAAAAACTTAAGTCCAAATAGCAACTCTCACTACCTGCTAACTACATGACTTTAAAAAGGTAATCCAAATTTTCTAATCCTGTTTTCTCACTTGTAAAATGAAGTAAAAATAGCTGTCACAAAATTAAATAAGGTAAACAAAAATATCTGGCTGGCAGGTCCTCCACTGCTGGATCTTTCTCTATGCTTAAAAATAAAATTTCTGAATTGTGTTTTACAATAAAGCTGGAAAGTTCATTAGAAACATGCAATTAAAAATCAGTTTTTCAACACAAAAGTGTCAGGCAGAAAAGGAAGAAAGAATGAGATTTAGAAAGTCTAAGTAAGGCTGCAACTTCTCGACATGTTCCTGTCGAGAAGTTGCAGCCTTACTTAGACTTTCTAAATCTAACATTTACATTTACTTAAAACATCATGCAAAACATAAGCCATGAAGGAATAAGAATTTTAATGAAATTTTATTTTGGTAACAAGATATTGTGAATGTTTTTGCTCTTGGAGATGGCTGGAGAAACAGTACTATTAAATATTATGTACAGAATTCATGAGAAAATCATGAACTTTCCACCTACTATGTTTTCACCCACACACTCAGTCCCTCCTCCCCTTGCTCTCAAACAAGATCATCCTATCTACACTTATTGCTACAATGCAGCCACAGGATGAATAAAATAAGCTCCTCATCCACTGACACCAACAAAATATTTACGCTTACATTTTAGATTGCTAAGAAGTTTAAATTAGACATATTCTTTATCTCAATATATCCAAGAGTACTACAATAAGAATATATTAACCTCTGCTAACATAATCAGTGGAAATAGTTTACCATGTTATTAGGGAAAAAGAAAGCCATAAAGGGGAAAAAGAAATTTTATAATACAAAGCTCTGGAGCCAAGCTACAACATAATAAAGTGCATAAGAAATTCCTCTATTTCGTTTGAATGTTGAAGAAATTTGAGTGAAAACATGCAAAAAATAACAAGATAATCTTAACTCTGCAAGTGTTACAGCGTATTTAAAAATGCTTTTCTAAAAAAAAGTTTTCCTCACCACTAGCAGCAGAGTTGAGTTCTGTAATTTAGTTCTTGAACAACCAGCTCTATCAACGAGAATCTCTGTGGCCAAATTTTATTCCACGGTTTTGTAATACAGACCAAAAAAGTATGTAGACAGGGTATTGATGAAAACACTCTAAATTCTTTTTAAAAGATGCTATTTTCTTCTATGCTCTGAGCTCAGGTGGTTCTTCATTTTATGTTGAAATAAAGGATCTCTGCTGGAAGATTTTTAAGTTCCGGGATTAAGCTTCATGTTCCTAACTCTTACAAATTTCTTATCTAAGACCACCAAAGTTTCACAGATGGCCGCATTTTTTCAGACATCTTTTGCCTAATTTATATAATTAGATGGAATGAGCAGCCTGATTAAGGTAATTTTTCACTTAACGTTAAGTGGAAATTGCATTTAGAGACCTAATACATGAACACATTCTCTAAAGCACAAAGAACACACAAATCATAGGTGCACAATTTGCATCTGGGGAACCACAATATTCTGGAACATAAAATTCCCTACACTAAGGCCTTACTTAGAAATGCTTAACCCAGGCCCAAACTCAATGAGCTATCCTCTACATGCTAATAAAGCTAAAGGTGTAACATTCCAGGAGCAGCATTAATAGGCAACTGAAAGACCAAAAAATCTTATGAAGACCAAAATAAATGGATCTCTAAAGATGGAATTTCAGATTGTGCTGGATGGTAAAAGAAAGTGATGGGCAATAGGGAATCCTAATCAGTTCCATTCAATTCGTGATGAGTGTCCAGTTAACAACTTCTCTTTGTGAGGTAAAACTAATGTAATGTAAAATGTAATAACTGAAATATTAAAACAAAAATATCCTATATATTGAACCTCTCTCTCCAAGCTTCCTGGTCATTCAGCAGGTGTCTTAAATTTAAGGCTGCCCTATCAGAAAGAGGTCACTTAAGGACAATTAACTTCAATGAAATACCTAGTATACTAATTAAAAAATAACCAAAACTGTATTTCCAAAGGGAAAAAAGAAGTGAGAAATAGTGACATCCTACTAAAGATATTACCCTGTTATTTATTAGGGTGACAATTATCTACATTAATTTTATTGACAACCCAATAATTTCTAAAGTATAAAATATTAATTATGTAGCAGTATTTTTCACTTTAAAACACACTTGAAAATTCTTTCTCAATCAGGCCAAATCTAATTTTAAAACTGACCCTAAACATAAAACTACTCACCAATTAGACTAAGAGATAAAACAATACTGGTTCAGGGAAGGGAGACTGGATTAAGAAAAAAATTAATTTGAAGCTGGTCACCAAAAAAATAAATAAATAGAAATTCCAAGGCTAAACTAGGGTAAAGCTTCCCAAGAGAAAATATTAATAAATCGGTTGTTACCCTATGCATGACTAGGATTTCAGAAAATGCACACTAGCATGAAGTTAAGAGAAATTTTACAGGGAGTAAGTGTGGAGTACACTATCCTTTCAGGAAGAACAGTTTGCTTTATAAAAAAACAGGGATAAAGAAGGCTGGCAACCCACCCCTCACATCCTCCTCACCGCCCAAAATTAAGAATATTTTGAGAATTAAGAGATGTAATAATAAATAAGTTCAGAACACACCCACAAAAAAACACTTCCAATACTGTAACATAAAGAAATCATTCTACATTAAAATATAGATAGTATTTCCTCTACGATTATTGCCCACTAAGCCACTTCATCTACAGTACTTTTCTTATAGGGAAAACGTGCCTGACTTTTAATTAATGCATGGTTCCAGAGTGTTCACATTTTATATGTTCAATCCCATACTGTGAATGAGGGCTGTGCTGAGTGGGGGACCCTAAAGTACAAAGTGTGGCATAACTAAAATGTCTAATACAAAAGGAGCTACCACTTTAACGCCATCCTATTTTAGTGACTATAATAAATAACTCCTTGAAAAGCAAGCACATCTCTTTATAACTGTATACCTTCCGTCTCACTTTAAGATATCATCACAGAATGAATGTGTACAACTTAATTATTTTCCCGGGTGCTTCCTTTCCTTCCCTCCTCGTAGAACACAAATATATTTTTTTAAGTTCACATAAATTGATACCTAGCACTAGTAACTCGGTCTATTTGAAATGGGCTTAATTTTGAAAGTTCTAATAAGATGTGTTCAGGTTGGAAACGAAAAACTACCTTATAAGGGTATAAAAGGCTGAAAGCAGGAAGCGGCTTTGACAAAACTAAGGAAGTTGCAGCGCGCTTGCTCACTGGGGGACTTTTTTGAGGCAAGAGAAGTAACACATGACATCTTTCTCTCTCAAATTAAAATGTGACTTGGTTCACCGGCTTAAAAACGCAGTGGGAGATGGAAAAAACCGGGAGTTAAAAAGGAAGAGGAGGTGGGTGGTTAAATGAAAGCCCCGATTTAGGTTCCCATTTTCAGAGTCTGAGTCTTCCCATTCCCCCACCCACACCCCGGGCAGTGTTGTCACACCAATCTTGCAAAACCTACACGGAGCGCTTCTCTTTTCTCGCTCTTCTGCCAGGCGAGTACCCGCGCTCGATTCTCAAACCCACCGGCAGGAAAGGGTGCAGAGGGAAAGGAGAGCCTGGTGCCCAGGGCTCGGCGACCACCCCCACCGTGCCCGCGAGCCCCGAGGAGGCGACCGTCCCCGCATCTCCTTGGGCGGCGCTGCCCACAGCGGTGGGGGAAGGGCCGCGAAGAGTAGCACGGAGAGATCCACTCCACGGCGGCTTCCCGGTCTCAGGCCTCTGCCTGGGTCCCAGAGGGTGAAACCAGGGTACAAGGGAGGCCCTGCCTCTCCGGGCCCCACCCCTCGCAACCCAGAGGGGCTAGAATGACACTGCCGGCGGCAGCACCTTGCCGCACCATTCATCTCCCAACCTCCTCCCTCCCCCGCCATTTTCCTACCTCAGCCTCAGTTTCCCCACCCCCGCCCGTCAGCCCCCTTACCCGGTGCCACAGTCCACCACACAGGCCGGCAGCCGTCCCGCCATCTTCCTCCTCGCCTGCTCCTGCTGCTGCCGCCGTCTGCTCCGTACTGGTCGTGGCCAGGGATTGGAGGCAGGGGATAGGAACTATCTGACCATCCACAGCCGAGCCGCCCTCTCCGTCCGGGGGGGAGCCGGGAAGCCGAAGCAGTAGCGAGAAAGCAGTAGGCTCGGTCAGCGACTACCACTTCCGCAACCCAGGAGGGCAGGCAGTCCCCGCCCTGCCCCGCCGCGGCCTCCTCCCCCTCTTTCTCCCCTCCTCCTCACTCCTGCCCCCACCCTACAACTTCTTCCCCTCACGCCGCCTTTCCCGGGGAAGTCAAGATGGCCGCCAGTGCCGACGCCCTGGCCAGGCCGGGCCCCGGCGGCGAGCGCTCCCCCTTCCGGCTCCGAGTGGGAGGGGCGAGGAGGCATGCGCAATAAGGTGCGGTCGCCGGCGGCCGCTCCCGTCCCGAAGTTAAGGGAATCCAGTTCGGGTTTTCCTAGAGCGTAGGGGCGGAGAAGTCAGCCCGAGCCTCCAATTCCTCTGAAGCTGAAGGGGGCTTTTAGTTTCAATTACTTCTATGCTAGGGTGAGGAAGGGTGGAACCGCATCCCGCAGCCACGAATGTCTTCTCCTGTGCCCGGGGCAAAACGGCCCAATTGATAACGTTGTCAGCAGCACACACAACCATTCTTATAACTTGAGCGGCTGCTATTCTGGGTGGAAAGCGATATCAGACCGACGGTGAGCAGTCGGGGGTCAGAGGAACAAAGGTTTGCACCGTGACTCTTTTGCCTTTGTGCCGAGGTTTTAATCATTTACTCTTGTGCATTGTAATCACATTTCACATTATAGTAGTTCTAACGTTTAAATTGTAGCGTTCCCCTTCCTCCCTCCCCCGCCCTCCCCGAGAGCGGGCCTGCGCCCACAAGGAAGGCAAACCTTCCGGGAATATATGAATGTATTCTACATAATATGCTCTACACAAATAGGCCTTTATTCAAAGCTTTCGGATGATGGCAAAGATTTCCCTCTGGAATAATTTAAAATTATGCTATTCTACTAGCAAGGTTATACCAAAGATTAAGGACCCCCAAAAAAAATTTTTTAAGGGTTAAAAACTGGAAAGCTAGAACGGAGTTTTTCAAACATTTATCAGAATTAACTGGAAGGCTTGTTGAAACAGATTGTTGGGGCACACCACCAAGAGTTCTCTGATCAGGGCCTGGTAATTTGCATTTTTACCACGTTCCCAAGTGATAGTCTGGGACCCCCACCCTAGGAAACTAGGTTTCCTCTCCACTAGGCTTGTCTTAAATTGATAAACTGTGAATTTGCTTATATGAGACTGAAATAATTTTTTTTTTTTTTTTCAAAGAAAGGATGTCTAATTTACTCCAGAAGATCACACACATAGTGTGGTGTTAGACTGGCCTGGGGGTGGAATGTGGGTTTTTCATTCATTTGATAAAGAAGTATTGCTCATCTCTTATGGATGAGACTATGCTGACCCTGCATATTCAGAATGCACAAAATGGTAAGGTCTCTCACAGAGTTTGCAGTTTAGTGGGGAAACGTAGAAACTGTTAAAAATATTAGAAGGCAGAGAGCAGGAGATGAGAAATGGGTATCATAGGTGAGAGAATGGCAGGAAAGTGAGAGATAGGAAGGCTTCTCCCACATAATGACATTTAAAAGCTGAAGGCTGGAAGGTAGTAAGAGTTAGGGGAAAGGATAAGGAAAAAGGGGAGCCCTCCAGGAAGGGGGAACAGCAAACATCAAGTCCCTGAGATGGGAAAGAGCTTGGCTTCTTCCACAAATTGGAAGAAGACCCAAGAGGTCAAAGTGAAGTGAGCCAAGAAAGATGAAAAGGAAGTTGAAGTCAGAAGAAAGAAGCAGAGGATACAAGGATTTGTAAACTTGTGTAAGCATCTTAAAGTTTGGCCTAAAAGCAACTTGGAAGCCATTGAAAAGATTTAAGCAAAGAAACATTGTGGCTGCTTTGTAGGGAATGGATCCCCCAAAGTAGAGTGAAGTGCATCTTCTGCTTAAATTATATGCTGTAGTTCAGGGATAGAAATATGTGAGTAGAAGCATCCAGATGGGATCAGCTATGTGCAGAGGAGATTCACTTAGGGGAATCATCATCATCAATTAGTACCCAGCATACCCACATCTACTTACAGAAAAATAAATAAACAAACAAACAAATAAATAAATAATCCTGGTGGGTGGCTTTCCTCAGAGATTATCTTCCAAGAAGTCAAACAAAAGTGGTTCTTTTTTCAGATGCATGTTTGGGTTTTTTTCCCCTTACATTTTAGAAGATGCTAAATGGGAATTCTCTGCTGCCTTTTCCACCATCAGGTCATTTGGGAGAGCAGATGCCCGAAGATTGGTTCTGGCAGAAAAGGGAGATGTGGCTTGCTTGGGGTATATTGTTGCTTCCAGCATTACAGATGTAAGTCAGGAGCAAAGGGATCCTACCACAGGGGGCCCAAGGACAGAGGTTAGGAACTTGAACAGGTCAATCAGGGAAACCCACACTGGTAGATCCTCAGGATGGCTGCCTACCCACAGCCTTGGGTAGGTTGTCATGGAAGTAGTTTCGTCAGAGGTCAGAAACTGGAATGCTCCCAGGGTCCAGGCAGGTGACATTATGAGTGAAGAGGGCTATAAGGAGAGTATGACAATGTGGAGAACCCACATCCTAACAGAAAACAGTAGGGAATTTGCTATGCAGTAATGTAGGCCCAGTTACCAGAGCCTCCCTTTTTTCAAGAAATGTTGGAGATCTGTACTTTTGTCTGTTGGTAACAAATTCTCTAAAGGCTAGATTTTACTTGTGTGATACAAGTTTTCAACTTGTGATTTAAGAGGCTGTTTAACATTTACTTGTGCACTACCTTCAAATATGAAACTCATGTTGGTGCTGCATACTGTATCTCATTTCATAGGTATATACATAGTCAAGACTGTCTGTTCTCTATAAAGGCTGTGGCTGTTAGAAGTGTTTGGAAGCTTCCAACACTTTTTAGAAATGTCACTTGTGCTTGTTCCTCTTAATTTGTCTACCCAAACACTGCTTGCTTAAGACCCCTTCTACTTCCTGCTTGCTCCGTGTCAAATTGGTTAGCCTCCGTGCTGTCGTGGTGGCTCAGCCTTTCTTAGCTGTGCGGAGCCTTCGGATACACATCCTGCCAAAGCATTTCTGACCACCATGTTTGCATATGTCTCCTTCCTGCTCACTCTTCTCCAAATACAGAGAAGCAGAAGATGTCAGAGCTCAAAGGACCCTGAGAGATTATCTTATTAGGTATGAAAAGGAAAGCAGTGGTGGATGGGTGGGGTTTGTTTGACTGCCCTACATTCTTTACTCCCTAATAGCACCCTACTTTCCTTTTAACTCTGGTCAACCCAATGCTTGGTTCTTGTCAGTTTCCAAGCCTGGTCCCCAACCTTTCAGGCATTTGTGAGCCTTATAATATCTTTCCAATAAATCCTCTTTAGCTTGTTAGTAGTAACCAGTTTCTATTACTTGCACAAATTTATGAACCCTAAGTGATACAGAAGCCCAGAGAATTGAAGTGATTTTCCCAGTATCTTAGAAAAGCTGGGGAACAAAGTCCAGACCAAAACCTGGTTCTGACTCCTTTTCAAGGCTCTTTAGTTGTAACGCTACAAATATTGTTTAACTTTGACTGATATACTGGTCATGAGATTTCCTAGGGTATTCTAATGCTTTAAGGCCAATGTAGCAAATGTTTCTGGATCTTGAAATGTTTAAGAAATTTACATGTCAATCAATCTCTATTATTTTAAAATTGGAAATATTATTTTTTTAAAAACGAATTTAGATACTTGCTGTGGGGATGACTATTTGCAAATTGGCAGACCAATCAAATCCACAGAGAGCATTGGGGAAGAGCAGATAGATAAATGCTCAAAATGTCCATCCACAATTTGGCGATGGACAGGGGCGAGGGGGTTGGGAGACTGGGA
The DNA here is from genome assembly GCF_902729225.1 of Pteropus medius. Classification (NCBI taxonomy): domain Eukaryota; kingdom Metazoa; phylum Chordata; class Mammalia; order Chiroptera; family Pteropodidae; genus Pteropus; species Pteropus medius. The sequence goes on from NW_024345601.1 coordinate 13,737,687, forward strand.
GAATGGGGTGAAGGGCTAAGAAGTACAAATTAGTAGTTGATAGATGGCCACAGGAATGGGGAGCACGTCATAGGGAATGCGGTTAGCATTAATACATTGGCTAGGTGGAAGGTCAGGGGAGGGAGGGAGCAAATGGGGGGATTGTTTTATAAACTATGTAAATATCTAACCAATGTACTGTATACTTGAAACTAATTTAAAACGAATAAATAAAAAATAAATTGAAAAAGATGTCGATTCAGCCTAGTGGTCAGAGGTGGCTGTGAACCCTGGCTTCCCCCTTCTCAAGTTTCATGATCTTGGACAACTAACGTAGTGTATAAAGAGAGCACTGAACTTGGAATCAAGAGATTCGAGTTAAGTATGAGTTCTTTAATCTGTCTCTTAATCTATAAAATTGGAAAAACTACCTAACCTACAGGGTTGTTGTAAAGCTTAAATTTTTAAAAGCATATTATTAATTTAGGAATGATCTTATGAACAGATAAAGAAGAATATGATAGGATTTAAAGTAATGACCCTTTTACTTATTACTTAAACATAAAGACTTAAACATGCAAAAATTGGTCTACTTTTTTCACAGAAGTTATCCTGGGACCTGTGTGCTTACTCTGTTAATGCTACCATTGTACAAAATATTTTTGGAAGGTCTCCTTCAGACTTGCCTTCAGAGCCTGTAGCACATTCCTGTAAATATCGTCATTGATGGCAAATCTTGGCCCTTGTGGGTAGATTTGACTTTGGAATTAGCCAAAAGTCATTTAACTGAGGTAAGTCCAGTGAATAAAATGGCTGATTAACTAGGGCTATGTTTTTGATGAAAAGCTTTGTGTGACTATGAAGTAATAAAACTGGTTTTCATAGGTGACTTATCAACTGCTTCTGACCATGGTTCTAAAAAGAAGTTCCAGAAAGATTTTACTCAATGGCCACATCATTCTCTGGGATAAAAATATTACACTCATCATATGTTTAATTTCAATTGAAAATATATTTCACATAGTAATAATAGCTGTGCAGTGTTTAAAGTGAGGTGAGATTTTGTGGGTTATTACCCTAATTCCCCCCACCGCCTGTAAAAAAATGAATAGTTTATTTAAAATATAACTCTCAAAGAAAATTTGAGAAAGAAAAGTTAGACTGCACACACACACATCATATTACATATAAAAACAAATTCCAGATGAACTACAAATCTTCAATGTAGAATAAAACTCATACCCTTCATTACGGCCTAGTAAACCCTCTGTGTTTTGGTGCCTGCCTTTCTCTCCAGTTTGTATCTTCCTTTCTCTGACTCATTAGGCACATCAGCCTTCTTGCTCTTCACACACACCAAAGCCATTCCTACCTACATCTTTTCCCTGTACTTTCCCCCTAGTCATTAGGTATTCTTGAATTAATTTAAAACTCGCCTTCTCAGAATTGCCTTTCCTGACCACCCAATCTGAAGCAGCCTACTTCATGCTACCATGTCACTATGTTTTCATTCTCTGGTGAAATGCCTGGTTCATTTATTGGTTCATTTGTTTATTGTCTCTCTCTCTCCTGACTAGAAAATTACCCCACTAGAATCTAAAGAGGACCTGGTATCTAATAAGTGCTCAACAAATATTAGTTGAATTAATGAGTTCAGTAGTAAAAGCAAAACTATAACTATATTAGAAGAAAATTTAGGAAAATATTTGTATAATCTCAAAGTAGAGGAGATTTTCTTAAGTAAAAATAGAAACTCATAGCCATTAATGGAAAGATTTGGTTACATAAACAAATTTTCATTGGTTAAAAATTTTTTGAATTTATAGAAGAAAATATTTACATCGCACATGACAAAAGTTAGTATCTCTAATAGTTAAAAATTATAAGAAAAAGGCAAATAATTCAGAAAATTAGCAAAAGGTTTCAACACAAACACCCTACTGAGGAAATTTAAATGGACTATTAACATAGAGAAATAGTATTTTTATTGCTGGTAGTAAGGGAACTACAAACTAGACAATGACAGATATCATTTTTCACCCGTTATTCACAACACTTAAAAAGAGAAAAAAATATCTAATGCTGATAAGTTTATAGGAAAACGAACATGCCTTGGATACTGTTCTTGAGAATATAAATTGCTATAACCTCCTACAAAGTTAACCATCAATATCTATTAAAACTTAAAATTTTTGTATGTTAGTCTTAGGGATCCCATCTGGGTGACTCCTTTAAAAAATGTACTGGATGTTGAAGGAAGAGAAGATTATGGTCATGAGGAATTATTTAAAAATTGGAAGATTTAAAAATATATTCTTTATTTCAAGTGCTTCTGTAACCAGGTAAATCTCAGGTTTCTTTTAACTTAGGAGAGCTAGGATGTTGAGGGACACTCACAGTCTCTTCCATATGTCCGCATTAATTTGCAGGGATATGCAGCTGAGATTGACATGTATGCTTTCTCCTTAAGAACAGCAACTGGATTTTATTTGAGTGCCTATGTGCCCAGCCAAACTACCACATTTCTCAATCTCATTTTCAGGTAGGTGTGGCTGTCCAGTTAAGTCACTGCCAATGAGATATAAGTATTCTGGAAAATATCTTTAAAGATATTTAGGAAGAGCATTTTGGTTTTGTGTCCTCCACTTTTCTTCCTACCTGAAACACAGATAAAGTGATTAGAGCTTCTCAGTCATTATGGATTATTAACTCACCTTGAAGACTAGAAGCCATGCCTTAAAATGGAGCATAAAAATAGGAGCTTATGTCCCTAATGGCTCTGAAGTACCCCATAAAAGCCTTGGATCACCTACTTCCAGATTTATTTTACATGAGAGAAAAATAAACCCTTAGTGTTTAAGCAACTATAACTTGGCTTTTTCAGTTACATTCAGTTATGCAGCTGAATCTATTTCTAATTGATAATAACATAATATGTTAAATACAAAAAGCAAGTTGCTAAATAGTATCAGAAGGATATAAACAAATGTTTATAGATGATAAGCCACTAATATAGAAAGGTAGATTGGTGAAGGTATAAATAATAGGGAATAGAGAGGACCATGTTAAATTGGAAAACTCATGCAGCATCAATAATATTATTACTGTGTAGGCATGTGGATCCAGATTTTCCAGTTTTCATGTTAAAATTGCCTAATACTTTGCACGCAAAACAGTTTTCCTGATATATCCAGACTTCAGGCCATCAGTTTATGACCTATGATTTATAGTATGATCTAACATTTGGAAAAACACAGAAAAGGCAGGAGTAAAGGAAGAAAAAGGAAACAGTGAGCCCTATATATATACATATGTTTATATATGGTATAAACATAGAGATGATATGAAAAGTTGTATATAAAACAATGGAAATCTAAGATGGATGATATTAAAGAGGAAGATTATTAACTCTCATATTTTCTGTTTTGTTACAATGAATGTATATTAATCTGTAATTTTAAAATATCTGGTAGTATAAGAGGAAAATTTCTAAGTTGCTGAGACTGAAAATCCAATGTCAATGCCACAACACAATCATAGAAAGCTTTAATGATAATTCAGTCTGAGCAAGTTCAGTCTGTTTTAGGAACAATCATTAATTTAAGTATTAATATCTAAAATTGGAAAAAAACAGATGTAAGAGAGAAAACACAAACACATTGTACGTTGCAGTGACTTTGTACTGAAACTGGAAATCATATATAAACGTGTGCTTGCTAGTTGGAGAAAAAAAATGTTACAGGAAATGATACCTCGATTGTCTTTAAAACAAAAAATAAAAAGAAGTGCGTTCTTAATTCTTTGAAATTACAATGTGGTCCAATGTGTACATTGTATTTGGTTTAACATGTCATGTTGGTTTTTACTAAAATGAGCTCTAGTTTTACAGCAGCTCAGATCTTTAAATATTCATTCCTTTTTTTTTCTTAAATTTGTCTCAAGCATTGCCATTCTCTTCAAAACACGTGTTTGAAAAATGTTTGGGCTTCTCATCTCAATTTAAGACTGCGTATTTGGTTCCAGTTTGATGAGAAGAAACTGGATTGTGAATACCTTTTTTCTGACACATCCGTTTTCATCCTTTGCTAAATTTGACAACTTGTGACACTTCTCACATTTCTGAAACAAGTCTCCCAATTACAAAAGAAGCTAACAACAATAATATAATAAATAATAAATTATTTGGCTGTTTCAAATTTTATCCAAAATGAAGTTTATCAAATTTTCTCCTTATGCTCAACCCCATAAATCCCCCACCAGCCCCTGATGCATACTATGTGCCACTGGGGCATTTATGCCTGGGGGATTATGATCCTTAAATAGCAGTCAGTTGCTCTAACACTGTATCATTATTTTCTTTTTTCATAGAATAATAATTTTGCAGGACTTAATATAACTCCCCAGTTTAACTCCTAAGTTTTACAGACAGATAAGTGACTTATTTACGATCTCATAACAAATGATTGCAGTATTTCTACTTAAATATATACCTAAAGATTCATAGAAGGTAAAAGCTGTATTGAAAATTCACACAATTCTTGTGGAATATGACAGATTTAGTGATGTTATAAAATCTAGCATTATGTCGTGCCTACTGGTGAAGAAGTTTTGGTAGTAAATTGAAGAAACCAAACTCAAACCAGCTCAAGAATAAAACGGAATTTTTTTTTCTTTAGAGTGGATGGAGCTCAAATGTAAATTCCAAGGTGTAAATTTGGTTTGAGCATGGCTGGATGCAAAAACCAAAAATATCAGAATCTGCCTGTCTTCATTCTCAGTCAGCTTTACTCACACAGTGGCAAAAATGGCTTATGTTCTAACCTCAGTGCAGAGAATACATCTTTCTCAGTGGTCCCAACAAAGGAACTGGGAGCAACTCTCAATAGCTGGCTTGGATCGAGGGTCCTTCCTGAGCACTGCACTGTGACTCTAGTCCCACCAGAAAAAAAAAAATCACATGGATAGAAAGTGGAGGAAGGGTAGTCACAGGGGGAAAAATAAGTGTTTATTATCCGAAAAGAGGTAATGAATGTAAGGCAAGCAAAAACAAGTTAAGTTCATAAAAATTTCCACTGATGTTGAATTGTAAACCTATATAACTAAGTTAATTTCTTGCTTAGTGGTTGCGAGTTTATGATATTTTCATTAAAAAAAAAAAAAACTACCAACACTAAAGAAGGGGATACTGTATATAAAGAAAAAGTAGAAATACACTGGAAAATATTGTTGCCTTTGCCAAAAAAAAAAGTTGCATTGCATGTGTGTGTGTTTATATTGTCAGTCCATAAATGAACAAAAAGGCAAATGAAAAATAAAAACATTGGACATCTGCCAAACATGACATTAAATGTTTAATGATCCCCTCAAACCTGCACTGGGAAAGTAGTCATTATATTTTTACAGTAGGCTTTGTTTATTTTGGATTCCATTTCATTACAAAGGCTGATGAGCTTGTGCTAGCTGCACTTAATAGTATTCTATTGGAAGTTATATAATTATTCAGTTCATAAAGAGTAATGGCCTCATATACAGCCAATTTTTTATCAGTGTAACTAGAACTCTGCTCATTCATTTGTCCATTTGTGTTCATTTATGTTATGTGCCAGTTATGAATCAGGAACAAGGCTGAACACTAAGATTAAAGAGATGAGTAATTTGTAGCTCCACCCCTCGAAGAAGTCAAAGTGCAATAAGGGAAACAGATCAGTAAAAATTAGAATACAACATGAGAAGAGATTTGCACAAGGCTTTAAAAAAGCAAAGAAGGACCAATAGCTCACACAGCTGAGAGACTGGGGGAGGTTTCAAAAAAAGAAGACTTAGGGAATGCTTTCCAAAGAGGAAAAGGAGATGAAAGGCAATTCTGGAGAGTATAATATGTGCAATGACACAGAACCTTGAGAGTTTCAGAAATGGATTACAACTGTGGCTATGGTATAGGGTGTGTACAGGGGAAAAGTCAATGTGAATATGTAAATGAATTTGTGTGCTAAGTTTGGACTTTATCTTTCAGTTCCAAAACCCTGGACCCCCAACTAGAACCAGGCTGACAGTAAAGAACGATCTGGAGAACTTGTAAACAATAAATATAGATTGCCCTGGTCCCACTTCTGAAAATTTTGGTTTGGGAGGAATCTATGTTTTAAAAAAAGTTTCCTAATAATTCTGGAGCACAGCCAAGTCTGCAAACACTGCATGTAGGTAACGGATATCCACCAGAGGGTCCTGGAAAAGAGAACATGTTTTGGAAAGAGTTTTTTTGCTAGTGGAAAGTTGTAGTAAAGCAGGTCAAAACAGGAGATGAGAGACCTAATAAGAGATGGTCGTGATAAAACAAATTGAGAAATGGTGAGCAGAGACAGTGCAGGTGCAGCAGAGGCTAATGTTCAGAGATATTTCTGAGAAGTATAATCCGTAGGGCTAGACGATCTGTTTGATGTAGGAAGTAAAGTGTGTGTATGTGTCAGCGGTAGAATTCTAGTTTGTAAAGAGTAATCTTGAGAACTGAGAGTGAGAGGTTGGCAGGAGGCGTGGCTGTGTGTACAGCAGTATGATGTTAGCTCAGGGTGGGAAACCAAGCTGCACCTTGCCATGGGCAGAAGGCCAAGGCCTGGGATCTAAAGGCTCAAATCTGCAAACCCTGAGATTAAAAACTTGCTGATGGTTCCTCACATGAGGATACCTCCCTTCTTTGTGCCTCCTGTGTTACCTACCAATAGTCATCTCTCATAGCCCCTATAATAGCCTCTCAGGCTTTCTCACTAGCTTATAAACATCCTGAAGCCAAGAATTATGTGAGCCTATATGTTTGCAGAGCCAAGCCTAGTGCCTGCACATATTTGATAATCACATTTCTAGGTGAATGCATTTTATTAATTACTTAGGTAATTATAGCTATAGCAGCCTCAGTATACCTCTATAGGCTTTGGGCCTCGTGTGTGTGTGTGTGTGTGTGTGTGTGTATAAAAGTGTGTTTCTGTATTTCTACATGCTTTGTTTATGACTTTCCAAATTTCACATTTTTATGATGAATACCAGTATGCAAAATACACTGCTTTCTTCCAAACATTAATTATTGCAAGATGCCTGTGTAATTAGTGAACCAGGCATTTCCTACAGATATTTAGATTCCACTGAAAAGAGCTTGATTAATAAAACATTATTAAAAAACTTTCAATCTAATTAATTAAAGACAAGAAATAATTTTCAATTCAGTTATCCAAATAATCATATATGGATTCAGAGAGATTATTTTAAGTAGAGTGGTATGATCACTTTAAAGTGTCTTATTCTCACATGGTGCTAAATGGAATAAATAAGAAGCTGCCATGAAAAATAAATAAATAATATAAGGACAGAAAATATAAGATTAATTTGAAAGTTGCATTACTCTTTATGTATAAGCTTTTGTTCTGTTCATTGATTGGATGATTTCTTTTTTATTCCCCATTATCTTTGCCTTCTTCATTGCCCTTAAGTGCCCTCTGAGCGCTAACAGGAACATTGTACTTACCGAGTTTGAAATCAACAGAAAACTCAAATAGTTGCAACTTTTCTTTATAATCCTCTCTCGTGAGAATGAGTAATGACAAGTAGGCAAGCTAATATCAGCGATTTCAAAGTACAATTTACAAGCAGATGTGTGAATGAATTCGGATAACTAAAAAATGCAAAATGGCAAAGGTATTGGCAAAAACTAAGAAAAGTGTTCTTTTGGATTCTAATATCTATATTTCAAATTGATTATTTGGAATGAATTCCTACATACAGGCCTCTAATTATACCTCTCTAAGCCTATTTGACTCTTTGTTAAATAGACTCGTGTATCTTGATGTTTTATCCCCTTGATGTGGCCTAATTACTGTAAAAATCTATAACTTCCTGTTTCCCTGATCTTCAAGAAACTGTTTTATCCTTCTCAACTTATAATTTATGATATGTATGTGATAGTCCCCTATGTTACCTCAACTCCTATTTATCACCTTGTATTTTGTATGCAATATCCATCATAACTCACTGGCCTTGCCCAAACCCTGGTTTGGGCCACTCTTACCTGCTTTGTCCTTTTGCTGCCCCAAACCCTTTGTTAACATACTGCTCTAGCTTTAATGTGCTGGTTATTTTCCTACTTGCTCTCAGATCAATTCATTCCTTGCCCTTCTCTTATTCTGTCTGTACCTAAAGAAGCTGATTCCTGCCAACTCCATTTGCTGGAGTCACTTGCCCATGTCTCAAAGGAATTAGGACAATGAAAGATAAAAAGCTAAAGTAGGGAACTGGCAGAAAAAGAGAAGCCAAGATACTGCTTCCCCTCTCTGATTCAGGGAGCTTCTCCCATAGTGGCTGCTTCTCCTCTATGATTCCCATTCTAAGGCCAACCAGGAACAGTGACTCCAGTTAACTTAGCTCCTCTGTTGGTCTTTCCAACCCTAGTGTTGGAGGGTAGAGGCTTTCTGCTATTGCTGCTCTGTGGGGTGCTCTTCCTTCCTCAATATGGCTTTCCAGCCCTTTTAGTACATTTGTAACTAGTTTCTGCTATTAAATTCTCTCAATTGAACTACCTCACTTCGGCTCTGATTTCTGACCAGAGCCCATCTCATAGCTGTGCATTCATATCCCAAATTCTACTTGTATACTTGGCCAGTTGTTAGGCAGGGAACAAAACGATTGTTATCACCACAGAAAAATTTGTGTCAGTATTGCAAGGCTCACATCTCAAAATGTCCAGCAAAAGATATAAAATAACAAATGAACATGTTAAAAATATACAGAAGAATGGAAATCAAGTCATTTAATTTTTTAAAGCCACTTTTATTTCATTCTTCATTCATTAGTAACCTCCCATCAATAGGGAAACCATGGGAAATGGAGCAGAGTGAACTAAGAATCATGCCCACACTGAGCCCAAAATAGTTCCAAGTAGATTTGCCTGCACAAAAGAACAAAAGATGTGATCAGTACCCAAAGTAGGGAGCATAGCACATTTAGTGCTGTTAATGCTAAATAAAAATAAAGGCTCCTCTGAAGCCCCCTGCCCTCAGAAACTCTGTCTCTCTGCATTAATTTGACCTTCCCTTGACACAAAAGCAGTCAAGCCTATTGCATAAAAGAGTCCAGGACACTTGTCAGTCAGTGGTCTAAATGACCTTGGAGTGACCCATCCTTTGAGATAGGTTTTGAAACCACACTTTTGTGCTCTGTAAAAGGTGGAGGCTGTGGTTTCATGATCATGGTTAGGATTCAGTTCATCATGTTTAGCTTTAAGCACTTCTTTTTCTGGTTTTGTTGAGGTGGAGCAGAACTAGAAGTCACAAGTGGGGCTATTTTATTCCTCAACCAGTGATGGGCCCTGTAGTAGTTTTCTAGGGCTGTCGTAACAAAGTACCACACACCGAAATTTATTGTCTCACTGTTCTGAAGGCTAAAGTCTGAGATCAAGGTTTTGGCATGTTTGTTTCCTTCTGGGAGCTGTAGGGGAAAGATTTATTCCAGGCCTCTCTCCTACTTTTGGTGGTTTGTTGACAATCTTCATTGTTCCTAGACTTGAAAAAGCATCATCTGATCTCTGCCTTCTTCACAGGCATTCTACGTGTGTGTGTGTGTGGTATTGTGTGTGTGTGTGTGTGTGTGTGTGTGTCTGTAGCCACATTTGCCCTTTATAAGGACACCAGTCATTTGAAATTAGTGCCTTCACTAATTATCTCATTTTAACTCAATTGCCTCTGGAAGGCCCCCATCTCTGAATAAAGTCACATTCTGAGGTACTGGGGGTTAGGACTCCAACCCCTCTTTTTGAGAGGGTCACAATTCAACCTATAACAGGCCATTTACTCAGATCAGTTCACTATTTTTTGCTGAACTCTCCTTTCACACCCACCTACCCATTTCTCTTCACCAAAGCCTTGGGCAGAACCTACAGTCAAGAAAACATTGGGTAAGCTCATTCACACTGAAGTATAATTAATTAAAATTGTCTTTGTCTACTTATAAAGTACAACAGCCCAAAAGGATATAAAGCAACAGTATGAAACTGATAAAGTTTAATATCTTGTCCCTCCTAGAAATATACATATTTTAATAAATCACCAGGAATTATACCCATTCTTCACTGTAGCATAAGTGGTAGCAAAACTTGGAGTTTGAGTAAAAACCTGCAAAGCAACCCTTAGCTTTCATTGTAATCAACATAAAAACTTCATTTTCTATTAATAGCAAAATATGGTTGAATTCTATGTTGATACAATGATATTCACTCATAATAGTGCAGATGTCTTTAATAAAAGATACAAACATTGCTGAAGAAACTGCAAACTTGGTAGCTGTTGCCACATTATCTGTGTCATAAGTCGTTCAAAATCTATGAAATTGGCAAGATGTTTGAACCACTCAAACCAGCAGTGGCTTTCCTTTGAGTCTATGCCTTCCAATAATGTCTCCATCTATAGCATTTAAGAGCCATTTTTGCATATATATACATATATATGTATCTATGTATGTGTGTATGTATGTATGTATGTATGTATATATATATGTATATACACATAAAAGAATTTGGGATATGAATGCACAGCTATCATATTTAAGAAAAACAAACTGACACTAAGAACTAAAAATTAAGATGGGAAAACTTGACTTTATGCGTCATACACTAAAATACAGTTGATTCTTCTTATTATTTTCAGTAGCTATATTCTTTAAAGTCTCTGCCAATGCTGAATTAGCAAATACTGAACCATTGTTCCTAGGAGAAATATACGGTTAGGTCCCTGCAAGCCCCTAGCCACAACATTTTTTGTCAACCGAATGCATAACCTTTTTTATGTGTATTTGTTTAAAGACACGTTATTTAATACACTGTCAACTCATTAACATTTAGCTGATAACAAACGCTATAACTAACGCCTGAATGAAGTTTATCTAACACTATTTTCTCCGTAAAGCATGTCACAGCCTAAACACAAGACTTAGGAACATTGGACAGCATTTTAACACTATGGTTTGGGACCATTTTAAACAGCAAAATCAACAACAAAAAGCACAAAAATGCAAAAAAGTGGCACTAAATAGACCACAAATGGACACTTGTTTACAGTATGACAGCTGAAAGAAGGAGGTGTCGCCTTGGTCGATATCAGCTGGGAATGTGCAATCAGCAACTCAAATTTTTTGCCACTCTGCTAGTGTCTGGGAATGACTGAAAATACCACAGTTATTGATTTTTTGGTTACAAATAAATAATAAGTGAGTAGGAGAATTCACAAATATGGAATCAGGAATAATAAGATACTTTTTATCTGGCTTCCATTGCCCATAAAAAAATGAATAAATAAAAATAAAGCTTTATTTACCTCACAAAATAGGTTGTTTACATTTAAAGTTTATATTTATAATGTGAGAACTTTTAAAGTAGTTGGTAAGTGTTATTAATATAAAGCACAGCTACTGATTCTCTGAGTGACCTTGGGCAAAGGGACTGGATACCCGTAGGCCTTAGCTTCTCTCTCTCTCTCTCTCTCTCTCTCTCTCTCTCTCTCTCTCTCTCTCTCTCTTCTCTCTCTCTCTCTCTCTCTCTATATATATATATATATACATATATATATATATGTGTGTGTGTGTGTGCGTGTGTGTGTATTTTCATATATATTCATATAAATACAAATATTTATAACTATTTTTAGAACTCTAATATACAATAACACATTTAAATGTATTTAATATCAGGAAAATATATAAGAAATGATACTCTGGACAGATGGAAGACAGTGATGTGATGGGAAATGTTTTACCGAAATTCTATTTACACTTTTTGGTTTTGAACCGTGAAAATATTAACTATTTAAAAATTCAAGCTTTATAAAGAAGAAGAAAGAGAATAAGTATTAAACTTTAAAAAGAAAAAAGAAAAGAAAGGAGGAAGAAGAAGAAAAAAGAGAACTCCTATAGGCATTTTATATTCTCTATGATAGGGGCAGATATTTTAAGCTCAGATTATACTATGACTATTAGACCATAGGGCTTTATGTGCATATATTTTTTTATAAATCATGTACTTATTCAGCACTTACTGTACACCGGGGACAGTATTAGTATATTATTCTATTTTTTTTTCTTATGCCTGTGAAGTAGGTATTAGGTTGAATCACATGAAATTGCTGATATTCAATGATTTTTGACCTACAAAAATGTCAGTTACATATGTTCAACCTAGTGTTAACATCCCCATTTTAATGATGAAGAACTCAAGGTTGACAAAAGCTGAGTAACTTTCCAGTGGCATGTACAGCTTGCAAGAGACTCTTGGCTTGATCCTGCTTCCACTAAGTAGTGGATATGAATTTCAGGCCATGAAAGTAAATGTATAAGAAATGTTCAATTTTCCTTTCCTATGTGTAACCTTAGATGCCACCAAGTGGTAGAGATTTCACATCAGTTAAGTCAAGATCTTCTCTCATCATTTCCCATTCATTTTCCAGAATTGTGCCTAGAAAGTGCCTGAGACCCAGCTGCCCAGGTTCTCCCTGCCCCACCCCGCTCTGGTATCTCACTGTCTTACCCCAGCTTGGGGTGCACCTGTGACTTCCACTCTCAGGCAGACCATGTCATAGACCACTTTTTCTGAAACCTCTAAGTCCGCTCACCACTGACTTCCTAACTAGGGCTCCTGGATCCTGACCCTTACTAGCCTCAGGAAGTAGACAAATCTGGCTCTGACACACTGCACACCCTACAAGCCTTGAGTCTCTTTAAGGCATTTGCTTTGAAATTTCAAAAGTTTAATCTTTTGCCTTCGGCAGACTCCTCTTATACTCTTCCCCGCTTATGATTTCAACGTCTATTTTAAAATGCAAAAAAATATATATCAAGAATCACTCTATGTTTTCTTTCGTGCTTTACTTAAGGCAATAAAGGCAAAATAATTAGTAGCCTGAAGGGTGAGAGTGAAGGGAGGGGTAGAAATAATGAAAGAACGGATGGCAAAAAAGTAAAATATCAGTTCATTGATGTTCAAAATACCATCCTGCCACATCCATTTGTTATTCTTTTCTCAACACAGCTTCTCAGGTAGTTCTCAAATTGCGGATGTTTAAGAAAGGCCCAAGGGAGAAACACAGAACCCTCCTTTGTTTGAAGAATACTGCTCTGGACCAATGGAAACAGGCTAACCCTTATGGTTACGTTAATTTACACTTGTGAACATGTCCGGATTGAAAAAAGAGCTTGCAGTCTTACAAAATAGAAGAAAAAGTTAAGTTGAATAAAACCGAAATTTATTTTTTAACCAATAGTTGAATAGCAACCTAGCACTATTTGAATAGCAAAGCCCATTGTGACTGCAGCTGTGTGGCCCTTTTGCTTTGCCTGTGAAGCAGTTCTTTTAGGCACAGATGTGGTGCTGGGCCATTAGACACATAACATAGAAATCCATCAAAGTGATATGACAAATCAGAGAGGAGAGTCAAGCAAACTGTACTGTGGTGCTGAATTTAAATTGCAAAGGAGATGAGAGATGAGGAAAACAGTGTAATTAGAGGCATTTTAAGCTCTCTCGTAGGAGGAACAGCAAAATATTCTATATTTGAAATTGTAGTGTGAACTTGAAGTTCTAAGTTGGTAGGGATAGGGGCAGGGAACAAGGAGCAGAGAAGAAGCCACAATGTGCACTCAGACTCACAGAGAAAGTATTTGATCAGATACCCCAAAGAATCAGAAAAAACAAAGGAGAAAGGAATTAGGAAATAGCATTTCTCCTAAGTACATGAAAGATGTAAGGCTGGAGAGAAAAAGAATGAGAGATAGTGAGAGAGGGTTTGACATGACAGAAAGAACTGAAATGGAAGCAGATGGAATATTTTTTACAAATAGAATAAAAAATGGATTTTTTAAAGTAAAAAATATTTCATTAGTACAGTCTCTAGGCATGCCATGTTTAATTTAGATTACGTGGCTTTATCATGCTCACTATGTATTTTTCTAAAAATGTTTTTAAAAGCGCTACCCAACCTTCTGGGCCACAGTTCAGAGTACGATTATGGACCCAGAGTCCCTTTTTCTGAAGGTTAATTTTGTTCTCTACCTGACCCTGCCAAACAGAAAATAAACACAACTTGTTTCTTCGGCAAGGAGCAACTCTCAAAACTGCTCCAGTTCTTACAGGAGAGGCAAAAATACCAATGTTTCAAGCTTCTGTTATAAAAAGTTTCTACTTATATGAAGAATCCCTCACAGTTATATAGCCCTTGATGTTTTTAAAACGCTTTCAGATGCCTTACCTCATTTAAATTTCAGTGAATTCTATTATAAAGAGCATTTTCTATATCAAGTGTTTTTGTATACTACTTTTTCCACTATCAAAACCAATAAAACATTACTTATAGTTAATTAATTTCTCATACCCTAAATACTCTCAAGCTTTCACTATTTTCACATAGTTTTTCCTTTCTCTTTCCTTCTGATTAGAGAACATTTTATGTTCCTGGTCAGTTCTCTTGACTCTCCAAATTTCCAGTCTTTCACTTAGCAAAATAACACAAGACCTGTAAGACCTAGGAAAAGTCCAGGTTGGGATGAATATCTGGCCCTCTATATAATAGCCAATTGCCAGGTCATTCATTGGGAGTGTGGGAGCCACTGTGGTCTCTCAAGGCAGTTCAAGGACATCAGGGGCTATTAACCAAAGTTTTAAAGCCAGACTATGCCTGGCTTTGAACTCTGGATTTACCACTTATAGCTAGCTGTGTGGCATCCTCCATAAGGTGGTAATATCCATTTAATATCATTTGTGAAGTTTCTAAGCACAGTAAAGTTCCTGCCATTCAGGAGGACTGTCTAAGCCACCTTCAGCTTACATGACAAAGGCTGGGGGTTGATCTTCTTGACAGAAGTGGAGATGGGAACTCTACCCTCAGTTACCCAGGGTAATTGTGTGCACTGTTAAACTCTGACCGGCCCACCACGCCTACTGGAACCAGGGCATCTGCTGACACCTGAGTGAATGACATAATCCCCATCGAGCAGGCCATGAGGCATCTGCATAGCACAATCCCAAAATGGCCCAAATGCTACCATAATCTCAAAGAAGACCTTTCTAAACAGCCCTTAATTATGCAAAAACAAATGCAGATATCGCTGGTCAACCATCATCAGTTAGATATTTTACTTCCCTAACATGAGACAGAAACAATTTGAGTGTTTTGCTTTAAAAGATCTACCCCCTTTCACCTTTCTCAAATCTTATCCCTGAGGGCCTCCCACATCTGTGCCTCTGTTAAATTCTCTGGGTTAAATTCCCTGGGCTAAATTCCCTGCTTTTCCATTTAGCACTCAATCTTAGGTCTCTAATTGTTTTCATTTTTTCTTTAACAACATATAGAAACAATTATTGACTAGGCTTGTGGAAAAGCCTTGGTCTTTAGTACCCTATAAAGGAAAGAAAATGAAAGCCCCTGTGAATACTATATAATAAATGTTGATTCTCTGTCTAAAGGAGACAGCAAGGTGAGAGAACTAGATTGGAAAGTGGGAAGAAGCTGTTTCAACAGGAAGACTGATTTCTCTGTGACAGGTGGTGGCTCAGTTTTGACAAGCATATTTAAAGTACCTGCACTGGCCAAATACTGAATTAGATGTCAGAGACATGAAGATGAGCAGAACATGGTCCTTATCCTAAGGACTCCAAAGCCTAGTGGAAAGGACAAATGAAACACATGGTACAACACATCAGGACTGGTGCTAAAAAAGACTTAAAATGAAAAGCACTTTGGGGTCACATAGTGGGAGTGGTCAATTCTAACGGGGGAGGGTCGTAAGAGAAGGCTTCACACGGGGTAATACTAATGCTAATTAGCATCTCCATGTTGGTTCCAGCCAGCAGTGATTTTGCGAAAATGAAATAAATTGTGGAGTTTATTGGCATTTCTGGTATGTTTTAATTCTTTTATTTTTTTCTTAATGATCTTTTCAAGTTATTCATAAATTTGTATTTTCAAATGTATATATGTGTGCATATATGTATGTATGTACATGTATGTAGATGTATACATTAGAAACATTGTACTTTCTTTTGTGACTTTTACTCTTACTTCTCTGACTTATGTTCAAGTGTTTAAATATGTTTGAAGCTATGCTTCTTCTACATTGTAGATATAAACGGTGATTTCTTCTAAATAACCGAAATTTAGATCAGTATGCATTTTATATGTATGTGCCTCTTTTGACGTTAATCTTCAAACTACTTTTCTTTCTTCCTATCTAAGATTCTCATCTTTTATTTTCTACCCTGTATTTTCTTCATCATGCTTCCTGTATATAGTCTGCCAGCATTAACAGCCTGTGACTCAGCAACATACTCCAGGATCCCTTAAAAGAAACACCTGGAAAGGCCCCGCGTTGCGGCCTTAGTATGCAGCTCTGTTCTTTCTTCCAAAACTCCATGCAATTCTAAAACTTCCAAATAGGTTTGCACTTTGGAAAGTGCTGCTGTCTTTATTGGGGAGAGATGCTCTATGCCTTGCACTGCTCTCTTAAAAGCCCTCAAGAGAATTTTCTGTTAATGGTATATGTGCCGGAGCTCTCAATTTCAAAGCTGTCCCTCCCTGAACTGTCACTGAGTCACACTGATCTAAAGAGAAAGGGATTTTTCTGTTTCCGTTTCAACAGGAAGAGAGCTCGAAGTAGTGTAACCTAGAAAAGATTCCTTAACTAGACCAAAGACATTACCTTTTGTACAGTTCCAGTAAGTGCCCTCCCTAGCTGCTGCTGTCTTCAGCATTCCATACCCACTCTTGGAGAGTGGGGCAGCATTGGTGGAAGCTTACCTCACATCCCTCTACTATACAGGCCACAAAAGCACTTTGAAAACTATAATGCACTGTATAAACATAGCGTATTATTGCAATTATGTTGGAAACAGCAACCCGTTAAAGGGTAAAGTCTTTCTGCATAGATCACACCCATTCCCTCTTTCCTTTATCACCATTTACATGAACTGCTTTGGTACTAAGTCAGCTTGTTCCTTGGACTCATTAAGAGGCTATCATGTTCCTGCAGAGAGTCCGAAGGAGACTTCGGCTTTTCAGGAATATTCCTTTATTTTAAAATAATATGATGAACATCTATTCATTCTGGGTCTATGAGTATTTTTGTTAGCTATGTTTTTTTTCTTCATTTGTAAATGTCTTCAAATTAAACAATTAGGAATCTCTCTGAGCAGAACTGTACACTTGCTAAAACATACAAGAAATGGGGAGACAATTCTACTGAATCAACTGGCTCCTAAAGGTAACTTCTAAGTCTCCCACACTTACTTTTTTTCCTTTAAAAATCTTCATTTTCTGATTTTTCTTAGCATCTCCTGTAGGAGTTATGAGATACATCAAAGAAGAAAATCAGGAAAGTGATTTTAAATTTTACACCAAGACAGATTTAAGACTGGGCCTTCACACAAATGAAGGGTTGAAATTGAAGAGGACATTTCCTAACTGCATCTCCTATATGGCCTACAGGTACATATTTATGATACAGTAGTCCCCTTTATTCATGATTTTGCTTTCCAGTGGTTTTAGTTACCAGCAGTTAAACACAATCTGAAAATATTAAATGGAGAATTCAGAAACAAGCAATTCACAAGTTTGTGATGAAATCTCCTGAGTCCTGCTCAGTCCCACTTGGCCTTGAGTCATCTCTTTGTCCAGAGTCCGCATCTGCTGTAGACACTCCGTGCTTGTTAGTCATATAGTAGCTGTCTTGGTTAGCAGATCCACTGTCTTGGTCTCGTAGTGTTTATGTTCAAGTAACACTTATTTTACCTAAAAATACCGTATTCAGATAACTTTTATTACAGTATATTGTTATAATTGTTTTATTTTATTATATATTGTTGTTAATCTTTTACTGTGCCTAATTTATAAATTAAACTTTATCATTGGTATCTGTATAGGAGAAAAGAATATGTATAGGTTTATGTATAGGGTTGGGTTCTATTGTGGTTTCAGGCATCCACTGGGGATCTTCGAATGTATCCCCCACAGATAAGGGAGGGGGTAACATACTCCCCACAGATAAGATAGGCAACTGGAAACAATAGATACTAGATGCAGACGTTGAGAATGACAAGTCTGACTGAAATTGTGTCATGAATGCATGTTCGATTTTAAAAGTGGTATACAAATTGTATGTTATACTATAATTAAAATTAGGTACACATTGTATACATGTGTGTGTGTGTGTGTGTGTGTGTGTGTGTGTGTGTGTTTAGAGAGGGGAATAAAATTGGGAAGGAATATGACAAAAAAATTACTGTGTAGTAATATGGGAATTATGGATGACTCAAATAATCTCTTGTAAAAATTTAAAGTCTATTTAGTAATAAAGAAAAATGAATGTTCTCACATTTACATCTTCTCGCCGCTGAGATTTTCTTTGCCTCCCGTTCTTTTAACTTTGTTCTTTCTTTTGTGACTTTTGCTTCTGCTTCTCTGGCAGGTGATCAAGTATTTAAATGATGGATGCCATGCTTCTTCTGTTATACATTTGAGCTATAAATGGTGATTTCTTCTGCATAAGCTGAAAATGGTTCTGTGTGCAGATCCCTGTCCCTTCTTCCTTAAATTTCATTTCTCTGGAGTGTGGTTAAGCACCATGAGGGTAAGCACCATAACGGTAAGCCTGTATGGTTAAGCACCATAAGGGTAAGCCTTGTCCCTTGTTCCTCTGATACTCTCTTTCTACCCACATTGTGAATATAGTGAGGAGACTCAGTTAGGAAATGTCCTTTTCAATTTCAGCCCTTCATTTTGTGTGAAGGCCCAGATTTAAATCTGTCTTGGTGCAAAATTTAAAGTCATTTTCCTGATTTTCTCCTTTGGTATATCTCATAACTCCTCTGTAGCCACCAAGCTATTATTATTTTTTTACCCTTTTATGGTATATTTTGTGCCTTGTGAGTCATACTCCTGGAACTTGCTTGGCTTTGTAGTAAGATTTATCCCAAAATCTGAGAATTTAGAAATATTAGGGCTCCCCAGTTCCCAGTAGCTTTCATTTTACTTTTGATACTTATGATATATATGGATGCCACAGTTGCGTCAAAAATATATAATTATGTATTAGAATAATAAACACTGAATTAATGAGAGAGATTTTGATATAATGATAAACACTGTGGTAGAAGAGAATCAGTTATTAGAATAGGAACCTTCAATGAATTGGCAAATGCTTTCTCTTATTTTTTTTTTTAAAGAAGAGAAAACATATTACAATGTTTATATTTGATACAGCTGAGTGGTGTATGAATTGTGTTCTTATATCAGTCTCTATTACTGTCTGTGTGCATGAACTAGTTCACAATTTTTTAAATATTATGAAAACTTCTTATTACATTGTGCTGGTCATTTGAAATTTTTCTTTGAAATCTTACAGAAAATAGCAGTGAGAGTTTTAGAAAGGGAGGAGACCAGTACAAAGTGGGGAGTTGAGAGAGACAGGTTATAGTTAATAGAACAGGAAACAAAGGTACATATTTTAAGAAAGTTACAAAGAGGAACTGAAGTAAATGCATTACCTGAAATTACAATACAGAAGTTAAAAATAGTGAGACATTTATATTGAGAGTGGGGGAGGGGTAAGTGAACTAAGCTCATCTATCAGAATGGAAGGAAGTTTGGACATAGTCTGTCTGTTTGATAAATAAAGAAGTGGCAATATGACTGTATTATTGAGAGATAGGGAAGTAACCACCCAGAAGAATAAAAAAATTGTAACAGTTAAAAAGTTAAACTTGAGTGCTTCTCAAGTGTCGACTAGGGTTTGAGTGGAAGGCAAAGGAGTGGGGTAGAGCTAGGACATAGGAGCAAAGCATTCGTACCTTTTCCAGTAAGCTCTTCAGCACGAGTGATTTTTTTTCTTTGTGGTAAACATGCACACATACTGCTTTGACTAAAAAAATTTTTAAAGATAACACAATAAAAAGAAACAGATAACAGAATAGTAAGACTATAAAAGACCCAAGAACATGTTTCTCTCTTCAATAATCTGATCAAGGTACTATTTTCCTCCTTAAGCTAAATCACCTGCTTGCTAATAAATCATTTACATTTTTATCTTTTAATTAGTATCCTAGAATTATCCTTTATTTGTTTTTGTTTTTCTTTCTTTTAACCTTTATCCTCTGAAAACATTTTAGAAATTTAGATTTCTCTATTCAAAAATTTGAAAACTATTTATCCATTTAAGGAAAGTTTGTTCCTGATAGACTGTTAAGTGAAACAAAGAAGGCAATACAACTGGTTTAAGATATGCCTATGACAAATACATAGAGATAGAAAGTAGAGTCAGGGCCTAGAGAGATGGAGAATAGAGAGTAACTGCTAAAGGATTTCTTGAGGGGGTGATTAAAATGTTTAGACTTAGAAAGTGATGATAGTTGCACACTTTTGCGAATATATGAAAATGTCTGAATTATACACTTGAAAATAGTGAATTGTATGGTATGTGAAATATATCTTGTTAAAAAAACATATCCATGAAAAATACTACATGGAAATAAACTAAAACTAGAATGATAGTCATTGTGTGTGGAGGGGAGATTTCTTCTATCTTCTACTTCCCTAAAGTTTTGGTAATGTCATATTACTTTCATAATTTCAGAAATATTTTAAAGTAACGTCATTATCTTCAGTGTGTGGTACCATCTTCACGTGTCTAATTTTTCCTCCTAATTCCATAACACCCTTTATTTTATCCTGTCCTCTAAAGCACATAATTACATGTTAACTTTTTATCTGTTTTCTTTATAGTTTGGGGTTTGGTGTTACTCTCATTCATTTGACTTTTTTCTTTTCATCATCTTGATGCTGCCAAATCTTTACCTGCAGTTTGCTCTTTCTGCTGTTTTCTTTACTCACTATAACACTTTGCTTGAAAGCTCTCCCTAAATTACATATAAATGGCTTAAGCAAATCGTGACTTTGTGAAAGGAGAGCTGAACTTTCCTTCCTTGAATCATTCCTAAATTTAATCAAAACTGGGAATCTGGAGGATTGGGGAAAGGACAAGGAGAGTAAGACGAGTAGAAACTGATATTTATTGAGTCCCTTCTATGTGCCAGGCTCTGTACATGCAGTTTTCTTAATCCTCCCTCAAGCCTGTTACCTTCTTCTTTTTGATGCACACACTGTGGCTCAGATAGGTTAAGCAACTTGCTCAAGGTTGCACAGCTGGTAAATAGCAGCAGTAAGTGTCAGACCCAGTTGTGTCTAACTTCGAAACCAGTACTCTCTCCTCTACACTTTCATTTTTAGTTGTGGTAATTCTATTGAAACATATTACCAAGATGGCCTCCAAAAATTTACATTAGTTTATACTAATGATCAGTGAATTTTCATGTTTATTGGTCATTTACATATTTACCATTAATAAATTTTCCTATGCATATTAGCCATTTGTATAATTTCTTCTTTGAATTTCCTGCTTATTCCCTTTTCCTGTTCTCCTACTATATTATATGTTGTTTGTAATTCTTATTGATTTGTAGCACTCTCTATTATGGCTAATGATTTTTTATTTTCTGTTATAATTATGATTTCCGAGAATGCCATTCACCCCCAACTTTGTTTATAGTACTTTTAAATGTAAAATAATTATAATTGTTCACATTTTAATCTGTTTTCTTTATAGTTATGGGTTTAGTGTTACTCAGAGGAAGAATTTTATCACCTTGAGATAATTCACATTTCTGTGAATTTTGTTCCTGGTTGTTTTATTGTTTCATTTTTATTAATAAAATGTTCAAGTGTTTGATCTATCTGGAATTTAGCTTAGTGTATGGTATGAGAGAGAATTAACATTATATTTTCTCCTAAACAATAGCTAGTTGTCCCAAATCAATTCATTTTGTTTTATAGACTGATTTTGTGCAGTACTTTTGAGGAGTAATACACACACACACACACACACACACACACACACACACACGCAAGAATCTCTAAATTTTCTATTCTGTTCCATTGATTTATTGCCTATTCCTAAACCAATGCTATGTTATTAATTTTTCTATTTGGTAGGACAAATTGCATCTTTTTATAATATTTGTTAAACAAACAAAGCCTCACAAATAAATAAATAAAACTTGCACATTGCTAAATGACTTGCTCAAATTCATGTATCATTTAGAGATTGGATTCAGTGAATAATTTCAGTCTTCAGAATTTAGGTCATTTATTCATTTTCTATAACAGATTTTACTGAACACCTACTATATGCCAGAAGCTATTCTAGCTTCTGAGAATACAGCAGTGAAGGAAACAATAACAACAACAAAAAATCTATCCCTCCTGGGACTAAAACATGTTCAACAATATTATTCATTTTCAAATAGATAGATCCTCCATACATCTTTGCTAATTTTCCCAATTTTTGAGAAATAAATCTTAGTTATTACTTCAGCATAATTAAAAGAGTTGGAATCTTGCATTTTATATCTCACAGCTTTTTCTTGTATATCAATTTTATAAGCTCTAAGTTTCATTTCTCTTTTTTAAATGCAAACTAGTTTCTCTTATACATCCAATTTTGGTTTCTAAAAACCTCTTTGTAAAGAATTCATTGTTAAGTAGCTTAAGACTTTGGGAGAAAAATTAGGGAAATCAAGGTCACAATTAAACTAGAAAAAAATACACATTCTCCTTAGACATTTATTAAAATAATGTAATACATGTAGCATATATTATGCATCTGAAATTAATAATTAATTTTCATTCAACATTTCTTCCTTTAGGAGAACTTTTTGGAACTTCTCTGTTAAGAAATTTCATCAAGATGCATGATTATTTTACTTTATAGCACATGATATTCATAATAAGAGTATTTCTCTTCCCCTATTTTATTAGTTCTTATCACATTTCAAAATTTATAACTTGGAGTAGTTGATTCCTACTATCTAGTCCAAACTGATCCCAAAGAAAGAGAGTAACTTGACAAGAATTAAATATAATTATATCTTTGGGCTCTGAGTTGTATAGATTTGGATTCAGACCTAGCTTTGCCACAGAATAGCTGTGTGACCTTGAGCAAGTGAGATAAACTTCTAAGTTAGGTTTTGCTATATATAAATTGGTGAGAATAAGAATAGCACTTCATAGATCGCTGAGAAAATTAAAATAGCTGGACTAGAACATGGAAAGTTAACAGTCCAGTGCATGTCACATAATACTTGTTAAATAAATGCTAGCCAATATTATTATTGAGAAATTTGTCAATATCCTTTCACAGAGAACAATGGTTCATTTGGGTGAATAAAGTAGGGGTATTATGAGGATATTCGTGGAAGTGAGGACGGTGAGGACCTCCTGGGAATTCAAGAAAAGCTGTGGAGTCTTGGGCTTCATAGGGACTGGCAGTCACTCAGAAATTAGAGGCATTCAGTGAAGAGTCATTGATCTGAGTCATCTCGTTGCCTTGGCAAGTTCAGGGATCCCATAATTGCAGTGACTCAGCATCCCTCCATCTGCGCTGTTACCGTTCCTATTTCTACTCACAAATTTCTCAACTCTCTCATGGATACCTTTTGATTTCGACTTACTGCAGCTTCTTCATCTTTTCTAATAACCTAAAGCCTTCAACTTATTCACAATTTGTCAGTTCCATGTCAGATTTCTAGGAGATAGTGTCTGCTGACCCGATAATATCCTTATTTTGAACAGAGGTTCTATGCCAACCTCTTCATAAGCCATAAACCCATCTAAAAATTGGTTGCTTTGGGCTGACATGCTCATTTCTAGTTCTAGTCTCCTGCAGTGGGAGCACTGGAGAGTGAAGGGTTAGGGAAGGGTAGCAGAGGTCACATGATGTGGGACATGACTACCTTCCTAGGCGCCACAGGTTGTCTGTTTTCCCATGTGGTGACTGGTTTGTCCATAACTTACACCTTGGATAAATTATACCTAATCTAATCTATTAAACCTAGGCAAAAAGGAATGTATCACCCTTCTTCCCTCCATCCATAGCTTTTTTATTATTTTGGTTGGTTTCAAGTGGTGTAAAATGAAGAAATTGTTGTATCAGAGGTTCCGGAAAAGGTTTAAAAAGTAAATACTCAAACCCAGTCTTTCTTCCCATATTACTTTGTTTCTTCTTCTTTTTTCTTAGAAGCATTATTTGGTCTTAGCTAGTTAGCAAATGGAGCAGATTATAATTCTTTATTAACCCTCCTTTAAATTTTAAGAATCTCAAGATTAAAGATGACCAATTAATTACCGGGTCAAGAATATAATTTTACCCCTTGAGAAAAACATGAAGATTGAGGCCACAGAATTCTGCCAGGAATCAAAGAACATTAGGTGCCTTTCGCTGGATACGAATAAATAATAGAAAACCCAATGGTAAAATTTCAAGTTTTGAAAACCAACCTTTCTTTTTAATTTCAAGTTTCAAAAACCACCCTTTCTTTACCAATCCCAGGCAACAAACATTTCCCTGAGTGTTCTTTACGAATATCTCATTACAATTAAATACCAGAGTCAGAATTTTTTCCTTATCAAATGCCAATCTTATGATGGATGTGAAAACCTATGTCCAAATACTTGAAAACACCTTCTTATATTACATAATGGGCTAATGGCTTATGTGAGGTCAAACATTAGAGGGGTAAATTTCTAGTCCACTGTGGTTATGCTGACAGATTTCAACTACCTGGGCAGCACTTATCAGACAAGTCACCGCTAATTTCATGCCTTTACAAATTCAGCCTCTGAAGGCCAGTGGTGAAGATCCAGATATTAAAGAATTAGGAAACCCCGGCCAAACCATCCCAAGATGATTATGCTGAAAATGTAATTTTGGCACTTCTGCCACATCCTTTTTAACATTGTATGCACTTCTTGGGATCCAGCAAAATGTTCAGCCAGAATGCCTTTATACCTTTTAATATAACACAGTGCCAGGTAAGCTGGTATTTTTGTTGCCTGCAGCGTTACTTTCATGAGTGGTTGATAAAATCTTATGATAAAGGACAGGCCGAAGAGCTGATGAGCACAGACAAAGCAGCGGAGCACTGAGCAGAGAGGCTTTTGATGAAACATATAAAGTATTGCACACTGAACTGTAATGACGTGGGCACTACAGGGTAACCAGAGGTGGAGCCAGGGCCTCACCACTATGGAAGAATGTCTACTGAGGCTGCAGATGGGCCCATGCTCTAGGGACAGCCATCCCCACTGGCTTCTCTTTGAAACACAATTGCAGCTCTATTCTGCATTACCGGAAACTGCAACATAATATTAAATATGTTGGTCTATGAATGGCTGTGTATGTGTTTCTTGGGACCTGTGTCACAAGGCCATGTGCCCAATATGCTGGGAAGAAGGCTGGGAAAACACCACGGCAGTGCTGAATGACCTTCACTCAGAAAGTATCTTATATTGTTTCTTGTTTTAAAACTTCTTTTCTTTAGATCCCTATAAACTGTGACTCTAACCTTAAATGATTTAATGCTATCTCAGTGACCTGTTTCTGGTTTACATAACACTTGGCCCATATGTATAATCATTTATTTTTAGCTCCTTAGGCTTCCTTCAAACTCTTTTTACTTCCTTAGATTCTTAATTTTTTACTTTCTTCAATCTCAGGACTCATTTTACTTCCCTTTCTACATTCTTCTGTCTTCAATAGCTTAGGCCCTCCATGGCGCTTCTCATTTGCTTTGGGCTTTACCTCCATGGATTTCTCTGGAAGTCCTTTCCCCCTACTTCTTCCTTGCCTCTTTGTCATTGAGCTCATGAAGTTTTCTCTCCCAGTGACTCAAAATAAGGGTATCTCTGATGGAGTGGCAATCTTGGTACTCGTTCCTCAACAAAGGTTTATTGTGGCAATCACTGTTCAGTTTTTCTTATTCGTTTATTTTTATCTACACCATTTCCTGAATTTCACCTTCTTGTTTTTGTCTAATCTCTTCTCTCACCACTTTTACTTCCTTATTCTCATATGGAATCAATGAATGCCCCTGCATTTAAAGCGCAAATGATACCAGATATTACTTGTATTAACTTTCTAAGACTGCTGTAACAAAGCACCATAGACTGGGGCTTAAACAACAGAAACTTATTTTCTCATGATTCTGGAGGTTGGAAGTCCAAGATTAAAGTATCAGCAAGACTGGTTTCCTCTGAGATCTCTCACTGTCTTGTAGAGGGCCATCTCCTCTCAGTGTCCTCACATGGTCTTCCCTCTATGTCTATGTCCTAATTTGCTCTTCTTATGCAGACACCAGTTGTATTAGATTAGACTCTCTTAATGACCTCATTTGAATTTATATACCTCTTTAAAGATCCTATCACCAAATATAATCACATTCTAAGGTACTGGGGGTTAGAACTTCAACATCTGAATTTGCGGGGTGAGGCACAATATAGCCCATGACACTGCCTATACTTTAAAATACAGATCAAACATTTCTTCTTTCTCCTTGATGTTTCCTGATCCGAAAAACTCACAGTGATTTGGTTCTTCTAGAACTTGTGTGGAAGTTACTACCTTGACCATCAACCTGGTAATCAGCCATGTGCCTTCTTGTAAAATCTCTCATTTTGCCATTTTAAGTTATTATGTATGATTTATGTTGTTAATTTCTTATGTTCTATTTTATTTCCCAAAGAGAATAGATGAAGATGAACCACACCTCTCACTCCCTTAATCTCCATAATATCTGGCCCAGTAATTTGCATGTCATTTGTTCTCAGTAAGTAAGTCTGACAGTTTAGTCAATGGTCTCTCACTTTAGATTCTTCTAAGTTCAAACCATCTTAAAGCTTGCCACCAATTACTTATGTTCAATTCCTAAAATTATGTTCTCTTTGGGAAAGGGTCCTGTTGAGTCACATCAACAAGAACCCAATCATGTAGGACTAGAGCAGTGATGGAACAGGCTTGAAGTTGACCCAATAAGGGTCAAAATCAACTGGGATTACTGGTAAGGTTCAGATGGGGTCAGTTCAGGACCAGGTCCTTAATAAGATGGTGTCAGAGAGCAGGTGACAAGGTCCATTGGATTGGTAAGGTGAATATGGGACAAAGACACACCCAAGTGGCAAGTCAGGCTTTTGTGGGTGGAGCAGAGAGAAGGCATCAGTCAGTAGATAGCACCTTAGGTGAGTCTGAGAGAGAAACTCCACCTCAATGCTTAACTGTCAAGAAGCACTTTTTTACTAAATGCTTCATCGTCAGGGCTCACTGTTGGTACAATGACCCATGTACAAGAATTCATCTTCTTAACTGGAAAAAAAACTCTCCCTGGTCCAATGACTGTGGCCTTAAAAAGATCCTCAATTTCTACCTCACTGGAGACTTCTTCCACTGGTGCCTTAATTCCCCTGCCACTGGGCCTTAATATCTCTCCAACATTCCCAAACAGCCCTTGAAGAGCATGTGACTGAGGCCTTCTTCCATTTGGTCACATCTGCATCACTAAATATGCTCCCTCACAAAGCAACAGGTAACTTCCTCTTTCCCGACAGGGCCCTTGCCCCTCACTGCCTTACGTTCTCAAATTTGGTCATCCAAAATCACTTCATGTTTTTAAGTTAGGGTTTAAGTCTTTACTATATGTTAAACACTATGGTAATACTTTAGAAACATCTTTTTATTACAACCCTCTGAGATAGTATATGTTTTCTATTGCTGATAGTTCTATAAAAAATGATCACAAACTTAGTGGCTTAAAGCAACACTACTTTATTCTCTCACAGTTTCTGTCATCAAGAGTCCAGGTATATGTTACCTGGGTCCTCTGCTCAGGGTCTCGCAGGCTGAAACCAAGGTGTCAGCTGGGACTACAATCTCATCTGAGGCCTGGGTTCTCTTCCAAGTTTATTGCTTGCTGGCAGAGTTCAATTTCTTGCAGCAAGATGCCCAAGAGCTGCCTTCTTGCTATCAGATGACAACTGCTTTCAGCTCCATGTCCTCAGATTCTTGCCATATGGCTGTCTCTCATGATCTGTTTGATTTCTTCCATGGCAGTAGGGAAGTATCTCTGAAACTTCACCTTCTTCCTGATTAGGCATACCTGATTAGGTCAGGCTCACACAGGATTATCTCTCTTTGATTAACTACAAGATAATAGATTAATATGTAATTACAAGAGTGATATCCCATTATATTCACTGGTGCCATCCAACACTCAAGGAGAGAGGCATGCACACCATGAGGCGGAACTCTCGAGGCCATCTTAGAATTCTGCTCACCACATGGAGGTACCACTGTGACTCTCATCTAACAGATGTGAAGCATAATCACACAGCTTATAAGTGGCAGAGCTGAAGTAGAATTCCAGGAGTTTTGATTCTTAAACCAGTGTTCTGATTCAATGTACTAGACTGCCTTTGTTATTTCAACTTCTGCTTCCAACATTGTCCTTAGGCCTATTTCTGCCTGAAAAATTCCATTTCTACCATCTATCAAAGTTCAACATAATTTTCATGTCCCTCATGTAATTCTTTTGATTAACCGACCTTGTTGTTGACCTCATCTAGCCATCATATATTTATGTTTTCCGAATCATCTGTCAGTTAAATGTTTACGGGATACATTAAGTATCAAGAACTATTATTCTGTGTTTATGCTAGAAATATATTGGCTACTTTCTATAAGTGACCAATGATTGTCAAATTTTGCCTAAAAAACATTTTACCCTAGGACAACCTTAATATAATTTCTATAATTAGAAATAAAAAAATGAAATCTTCACTGTTTCTACTCCCTCAAAAGGATACAACCAACGATATACCCTTAGACCATGAGATAAACTATTGGAAAGGTTAAGGTCTTTTGGAATTGGACCTGCAGGTTGTGCATCAATGTGACTAAAAACCTGAGATCAAGCTAAACGTGTTCAGGAGAGTTAATCCAGGAGGAGTCTTGCTTTCTGATGCAGGATTCCTCAAATTCGAGTACATCAGAATCACCTGAGGGCTTGTAAAAATACAGATTGCTGAGCCCTATCCCCCAGAGTTTCTGTTCAGTAGATCTATAGTGGGGTCTGAGAATTTGCATTCCTGATAAGTTCTCAGGTAATGTTAATGTTGCTGATCTGGGGAATCACACTGAGAAACACTATTCTGGAGAGCAGAACCAATGGATAAACAGTATAGGATAGCCAGTTTTAGCTAAAAATCTGGAGGAATTAATTTTTAAGCCATTATTACTCTCTAACAATGGCCAGGCTCTTCTATGAAGAAGAAAGCTTTCCATGACTAGAAATGTGCAGACATTTGGATGATGGCTCATTGGGGGTATTGTAAAAATGATTACTTCGTAAGCAATGGTGTCCTGGGTCCAATCTATGAAGCCAGGATTGATCTGAGGGGATAGGTGTGGGGTTGGGAGTTGGGGGAGTGTGGAGTTTTGCCAGGATACAGTCATAAGAAAGAAAAGCCTAGGTGGTGACTCAAACAGGCTTGGTATTACCTGACAGAGAGTTTTAGATTTCACCAACAAGAATGAGAAATTAAAGCAGTAAGTAGGAAGAAAAGATTAGACTGGGGCTACAAATAATCAGACCTGCATCATTCTAGGATTATGTCGCTTATAAGTGAAGGGTAGGTTGAAATGCAAAATCAAAGTAGAAGGAGAAATAAATGTTTTTGAATTATGGGTAAAGATATGTGTACGCTGATGTTCATATAGCAGCATTATTCATAGTGGCCAAGACATGGAAACAACCAAAATGCCCTTCAAGAGATGATTGAATAAAGAAGCTGTGGTACATAAATACAATGGAATATTACTCAGCCATAAGAAGAGATGAAATACTGCCATTTGTGACAACATGGATGGATCTTGAGGTTATCAAAATAAGTCAGACAGAAAAAATTAAGAACCATATGATTTCACTCATATGTGGGATATAAAACCGAAAGCAACAAACAAATATGACAAACAGAGACTCAAGGACACGAACAAAAGTTTTGTGGTTACCGGAGTAGGAGGAGGTAGATGAGGATAAAGGGGGGTCAAATATATGATGACAGAAGGGAATTTAACTCTAGGTGGTAAAGACACAATTCAGTATAAATATGACATATTATTGAATTGTCACTTGAAACCTATATACTTTTATTAACCAATGCCACCTCAATAAATTTAATTTTTTTTAAAAAGTAGATGGAGAGAAAGCAAGGCACTTCAGGATAATAATCCACAAATGCTGGGCATCCACAGAATGGCTCTATTGTGTAAGTCTGGTCAAATATTTCCAGATTGGGAGGACGGGTGGAAGATTGGGTGGTAAAGAGAAATCACTAAACAGAACAGAGTTGTACTAGAATTGCTTCTCAAACCTAGCTGATCATCGGTCACCAATGGGTAGATTGTAACAACTCCACATCTCAGAGCACCAATGAGTTTAGTGAGTGGAAGAGGGACAAAAATCTAATTCCCAGGCACTTTCAGCATTGGAATCCACTAGCCCTGATAATCTCTATCAGCATTAACAGATGTTTGGCAGCTGTCCCTCAAGTCATTTCACAACACAAGACTTAGGCCTTTGAGGTATTAATCTAATCCTTAAGCAATTCCATCCAGTCTTCTTGATGGAAACAAATTTATTTTATTGGTAGGCCACTGAATGAACCAGAATGCTTCCACTTTTATCTTTTTTCTGTATTGAGCTATAATGTGGTAATTTTCTTTAAAAACATTTAAAAAGACATTTGTTTTTAAAACAAATGATTTGAAAACAATTGGGTAGTAGTGGAAAGAGGCTCAGACTTTGAAGACAGAGACCAAGATTTGAATCCCAGTACCACCACTTATCTCACAGCAACCTTGGATGAGTTGCTTCATCTTGGAGTCTTGTTTTTCTTGTTAGTTTATCGTGAAAATGAAGCCAAGTGTGGAGGTGGATACAAATTCTTTAAGGTCATTGTCGTATTCCTAATCCTTGGCACTTAGTAGTTGCTCACAAAACATTTGCTGAATGAGCTAATAATGTATATGTAGACGGTCTAGCACAGCACCTACTTAATAAAAGGAAGTTCGTGTTATCACTGCTGGCTTTTTTGTTTTTCATCATGCTCAAATATGGGCAAAATACAATTGAAATTGGCCAAAGGGGACTATATTTTGACCTGCAACTTTTATAATTTTTGCAAGGAAAATATATTTATGTATTATTTGTTCAATTAGGAAAAAAGTAGAAACATTTAAAGTAAACTAAAATCCTTCCTCACATCACCTCATGAATGCTCTTCCAGCCAGCTTAGAGGATCTTTGATTTTTCACTTATAATTTTGTGTGTATGCACGTGAGCGCGTGCACGCACACACACACACACACACACACACACACACACACACACGACACTCAATTTTTCATCTAATTAACATATTTTCATTTCCATTAAACAAGTTGCCTTGAACTGCATAACCCTTTTCTGCTGGAGAAATATGTATATCTCTTCTTATTCAGTAGTTGCCTCACCCTCTGACATCTAAATCCTTTATCTTATATTCTGAACAATTCTGATGAATTTATTAAAGTCTTTTATCTTGTCTCATGAAGGACTCTGGTTACCACATCTCTTTTTCTCAGTGGTCAGCATGCAGAGTGTGGTGGTGTCTGCAGCCTGGGCATAGAGTGACCTCTTAACCCTTTCCTGCCCCAAAACTCTCATTTGACAGCGATCAGTCCAAAATTCTCTGCCTGGCTGGCAGGACCCACCAAGCTGGGCCTCACTTGACAGAGCATTCTTTTCTAGCCAAGTGTAGACTCCTCAACCCTTCCTGTGGATGAGGAACTCCTTGCAAGTGGCACCTAAGCCTTCAAATTGTTTATGTCCCTTTGTCTTTCTCCCAACAGTGCCTTGGTCACATAGGAAATATTCCTGTTGGATGAATAAAACCCGAGTTTTGATCTAGTATTTTTTAAAAATTGCTCAGTCACTACTTTTTATTTATAATAAATAGAAGTTGTGGCCAAAAAAACCCTAAAAATTCGTAACCATTTTTGTAACAAGGATTTCTAGTTGTCCACTATTTTTCAAGGCTATCTCTAACTTCTGATTAAATTTTTTAAGTGTAAATGTTTTAACTTCTCTTGGCCATGTACTTAAATCTGTCCTGAGCTCTACTCTAAATGCCCTTTATTTTTCCTCGTTTATTGATTTCACTAATGACATCTTCAACTTCTGCTCTTACAGAATATGCTGATTTTATAGTTTATTCTCAATAACAACTGAGTCATTGGATGGGAATATTTTATTGGACAAAATTCAATGTCTTCTCATCCAAAGGGTGTTTTATTTGTTTTATTTTGGAATTGCTTAGTAAAGACCGCTGGATCAGTTTGGGTTTGAATCCTGGATCTGCCATTTTGTAATCGTGTGGCTGTATACTACTTATTTCACTTTTCTAAGCCCTTATTTCTCATTTATAGTATATATTTTAAAATGCTCATAAGTAGTTTGTGTGATGATTAGATGAGAAGACGATGATAAGGACTTAACTCAATGGCCAGCCCATAGTTAGTGCTTAATAAATGATATCTATGATTATTATTCAGGCGGATATTGTGGACTTTATTCTTTCATTTATTCATTTGTTTATCTAGCTGTTATAACATGGGTATTGCAGCAAAGCCATTTCCCTAGACACTATGGTAAAACAAAAATGATTGAGACACTTTTCTTGCCTTTATTAAATGGATGTATGTGTGTGCACACGTGCGTGTGTGTGTGCAGGGTTTCTTTGTTTTTTTTTTACTATTGCTATATATGTAACTATGCCAGCAATGCTGATATAATTATAAGTTATTGGCAGTATCTATGCTTTTTTTAATGTTTATCATTCACTCAACAAGTCTTTATGAAATATTCTCAATACTTGATACTCTGAGGCACTCAGAATTACTATACTGAAAGGAGTCCTTATAAGAAGTTTCTGTGGGGTTGTAAATAATTAGAATATCAAGGTGCAAAATCGTGGACTACAGATCAGTGATTTGTAGCCTATTCTCAACCAGGACACACCTGAGGGACTGTGATTTACAGGGACACACTCTCTGGTTAAGCATCGTTGTGCCAACATCTGTTCCATCCCTATTACTCTCACTCAACAGGATTGAATGAGTAAATGTAGTGTTAAGACAGGGATAGCTCTGAACTCAATCTTTTCGTTCTTATGTCTGTTATTAGCAAATTTCAGCATTTTCACTGCTTTCAGATACAAACAGAGTTAGAAAAGGGTCATAAACTAAAATGCCTACAGTGAGTCAAGTGAGCTGAATCTGAGCAATGATGGGAGGCTGAGGAGGAAAACCTTGGTACACAGGATTATAAATGCCTTCCAAATGGGGCTATAATATAATTTGTAAATTATATGCATGTACTCAAAATCTATGAATTTAATGTAATAACGCCTTCTTCCTTTTAGGAAAAAAGTAAATCTATATAGATGTTCTCACATTTTCTTCACCTTTGTGGACTATTTTGGTGTGCTGCACTGTGGAGATCGCTGCCTGGACTTTGGGTGCTGTAGACGTTTGAAGGTCATGGGAATTAGAGAAGTGAAAAGTAGGTCTCTCTTATTCTTTCATCACTGATACCCAAGTTCCCCTTCCCAAAGGAGCCACTATAAATAGTTGTTTTTTAATCCCGTGTATATATTTTTATTGATTATTAATTTATTTTAAAAATACATTAATAGCTACAATGCATCAGACCCTTTCTTGAGTGCGAATGCGATAAACACAACAGACAAATATGGCTTCCCTTATGGGACTTTACATTTTGTTGGGGGAGACAGCTCATAAATAACTAAATATTAAATATATTTAAATGTCAAATGGTAATAAGTCCTAGGAAGAAAAATAAATTGGGGTGAGGTGATAGACAATGACAGGTAGGTAGCATGTGGGGAAAGAGGGTACAGAGAGAGGAACTATGAAAGTTCTCTCTAAGAAAATGGCATTTGAGCAGGGATCTGGGTGAGAGGCTAGCCTCACAGACACCTGGGGAAAGCATTCTGAGCAGAGGAGCTATGACTTGCAAAGCCCCTGAGGTGAGAATGAACCAGAACAAGGTGAATATGAGGTCAGAACCAGATCACATGAGGCTGTGGAATCTCAGTGAGGAGTCTTGTTTTATTCAACACATAAAAAAAAAAAACTTTAAGTTTTTTGAATGGGGAATGATGTGATTGATTGATTGATTGATTGATTGATTTTAATTGTGTGGAGATTAGAATGAAGGGTGGAAGCAGGGAGGCCAGTGAAGCAATGAGAAGGCAAATGAGCTAGTGTAGGCAAGAAGTGATAGCTTTTCCATGGATGAGAATGACAGAGGAGGGAGATATGGTTGGAATTGAGATTTATTCCGAAGGTAGAGTCAAGAGAGCTTGCTGATTAATTATTCTATGTATATAAAAGCATATATTTACATTTTCCACTTCCTCTGTTTTTAAAACACAAATAATAGCTTAGTATACAAACTATTCTGCATTTTGCTTTTTGTCACTTGATATTAAACAGGGATTATGACATATTAGGTTGGATTAAAAACACCAATCAATTTTCTTTTCTCTCTTTTATTAAAATTATTATTTGTACTTAAGTTAACAAGCACATACTTTTAAAGACAAATAGTTCTCCAAGACTTATTGTGAAACTCGTCACCTCACTTATCTCCTTCCCAGAGGCACTAGCTTTACCTCTTTAACCTGATTTTTTGGTAATTATCTTTCTTCTAGATAACATTCTTGCATTTTTACTTCTTGAATGTCTAGTTTTAAACATGATCTCTTGATTTCCGTTTAGGCAGAGAAGTGAAAGAGTAGGGCTCAGCTCTTTTATCCTTCCTGCCCCACCATTTTTACCAACTTTTTGCACCCTCTCTTTCTCCTCACATAGCCAAATTTGAAATTCTGGTTAGTTCAATATTCATTGTTAACTGGCTGATTTATGACTATGTAAACACTAATTACTACTAAATTTGTTGCAGACTATGGTTATTTTTATTTGCTAAATAATGTTCTGTTATCCTCAGATTTAATAATTATCTATTTTTTTCCTTTGCTTAGTTATCATTATATTTATCATGAATTCAACACCAAACTTTTTGACCATTGTCTGAATCATTTCTCAACATAGTCAGACACAGCAGGTGCATTTTACCAATTTTATCTTCCCAAAGAAATTTCTCTTGGAATCTTCTGATGATCTCTGTGCTAGATTGGTAACAAAATGGTCAATTTTCTTTCCCGTGTCCATGCTCCCTTGCTCTGTAACTGAGTGTACTTTTGACTTTGTTTCTGAGCTTGACCACATGATTTGCTTTGAACAATGAAACATTAGTAAACGTGACACAGTAGAGGTTTAAAAAGTCCTTGTGCTTTGAGCTCTTAGTAGGCTTGCTGCCATATGAAGAGCAAGGCTCACCTGTTGGATGAAGAGAGAAACATAGCACAGTCACCAGCCAGGCCCCAGCCACTACTACACCACCTGTCAGACATGTGTGAGGCCTTCTAGAACCAGTTGTTCCCAGTTGAACTGCCAATCAGCCACAGATGCACGACTGAGGTTAGCTAAGATCAGCCAGAACTGCCCAGCAAAATTGAGAGCTCAATAGATGATTGTTTTAAGCCACTGCATTCTGAGTTGATTTGTTGTGCAGCACTAAATAATTGATACAAGCTACAAGATAGACTGGTTTGCTCTGGGGTTACCATCCTGGGACTCTTCACCATCATCTTGAAGCTGACTTTTGCTTTTTTCGTGTATTGGATTTCCTGTTTCCAGTAACCTATATCTTTCTCTTTCTTGCTTTCCTCCAGTGACTTCCCAAGAAAGAATACATGAGAAGTAAATTGTTTAAGATCTTGCATGTCTGAAAATGAACTTTTTTTTTCTATTCTCGTATTTAAACGACAGTTCGGTTAGATGTAGAATATTAGGTTGTTATTATTTTCCTTCAGAATTGTGAAAGCCTCTCTCCATTGCTTTGTAGCTTCCAATGCTCTTATCAGAGGTTAAAAATCATTATGTCAAAGGATGATAAGACCACCACACAATATCTGAAATGAAAGGACAAAGATGAATTTACTGCTTGCCATAGTAAGGGAGAGCTATGCTGGTGAGGCTTAATCTCTCCAAACAGAGCAGACTGCTAAGCTTGTCTTGAGTTTTGGGGAAGCATGGAGTTTGGGACTGGTGGACTTATAGAGGTTGCCATAATCTGTAGAACTGTGGTTCCTTAGGTGTGTTTATTGCAGTGAGTCCATCCCTGACTGGCCAATGCTCAGAAGCGAGGGACCAATGCTAATTGGTTGGCTTGCAAAACCGTGTTTATTGAGGGGAATTGACTTTGATAGATGAAATGAGTTAAAAACCAAGTTTCCACAGCCACTTATTAACATGACTACAGAACAATTGCCTTTATCTAAGTTTGGGGGAACATTTTTCATTTTTATCCTCACTAATTACTGTGTATATGACCTGGATATGTATATATTTTTCTCTTTACGGTTATGCATTATCTTCACTTTGTCTTCAGTGTTTGAAGTTTCACAATGTTGTTGCATTAGCTTGAGTCTTATTTCACTTGGTAAATCTTTTAGTCTGGAAACTCAGGTCATTAACTACTTCCGGTCTCTCCTCCCCTCCATTTTGTCTATTCTCTCTTTCTCTCTCTCATCCAGGCAGTCTATTTTGGAGGAATCCTAAGAAACACCAGTAGGGTCATAGAGAATTGAGACAGAATTAAAAGAAGCCAATAAAAGTGTTCATTATTAAGCAAGTCAATACTTTGGACTATTGAGTACTACACTGCTGGGGAGTTCTGAGAGCAAGTGAAGAATATACTCTGCAGTTATCCTACCTGGGGTGCAAGGGAACTAGAGTACTTTCATCAGTTACTGAAAGACAGTTCCTGTCAACCATCCATTGAAGATTGTTGTCACAAAGACAAGGAGAATCAATGTCCAACACATATAGGCACTAGTGGCCACAGAAAACCTTCTGCAAAGGGATTTAGATGCTGCCACTTGAGATGTCAGGCTGCTGTGTAATGAAATGGTAGTCATGGCCATCAAGGAGATTTATGTGGGACACTACTTCTTTCTTAGTGCTAACCCTCCTTGATCAATTTCCTAATTATCTTCAATTTTCGTCTCCTATTTTCCATCTCCTTTTCTTTTTGTTGGTAAAATTCCTCAACTTTATATTTCAACCTTTCTGTCAAAAATTCTAACTTCTTCTATGTTTTGGGAATGTTCCATTAATTAATTTGTTTGTTTGCTTATTTTGGGGTAGAAATCTGTTCTTGTTGCATGGTTATTGTAGCTTCTCTTTGTGAGGTTTTGATATTTATTTTATCTTTATATCTTCAACATTACTTTTTTCTCTTTATTTTATTTTCTATCTTTCAGGTTAAAGATAGAAAATATCTCAGTCCTTGTATCTGACAATATTTAAGAGTGAGACACCAGCTGGAAGCTCTGAGGATATGAGAGATGCTGGTCTGATGTGAGCTTCACTGTAGGAGCATCAAGAGTGGGTTATTTAATTGTGAAACTTCCAATGTCAGCATCATTCCAATACCATGTCTTTCATCGTGGGCTAGCCATCTTTCCCCCCAAATAAATTCTTTCGGTGTCCTTCCAGGGAGGTGAAAGTCTAGTTTTCAGTGTCCTGGACTCAGAATGGAGAAAAACAGATTCGGCATGTTATGTCTCCAAAGCTAATATGCATATATTCATTTAATCCCCTATTGTTAGTACAGTTCCCTCATCCTCAGCTCCGCTGGTATTATTCATACAGATGATTTTATTTCTTTCTGAAAATAAACCATCACTGTCAGGTAAGGAAGGGGCAGTTTCTAGGATGCCGATGGATCTGGGAAGAAGTGTCGAGATCCAGTCCCATCTAAAACAGATTTCCAAAAAAGCTTCTTTATTGAGACCACACATCTTATACCCTCACTTTCACAATTACCTGCTGCCATCAGTTTCTAAATCTTTGGATAGTCTGTAAATTGGATTAGTTCCTAGTTTTCTCTACTGCTTGATTAATTTTAATTTTCTCAGCTATGCTTATTCTATCCCTATGTATTCATCTCCTTTTCAGCTTCCAAAATGATCTCTTCTTTAACTCTCTGCCTTTAGAGTTTAAATATCCCTTAAGATATTTTAAAATATCCTTTAACTTGTGTTAGTAGGGTTCCTGGAAGGCGAGAAGGTAGAAGTGCATGCTGAATCTTCTATCTTTACACAGAACTTGTTTTTAATTTTCAATTTATGTGAGGTGTGTTACTGGCTTCATAATTGAACCTAGCTTATAATTCATTTGTGATAGATCTAAAACTATTTTATGAAAGATGGCTCCAATTACAATAAGCTTAAAGTAATGCTTTCTTCCTTAACAATACAAAAAAGAAAGGGTAATTTGTCACTAACCCAGATGAAGGGGGACACATAATTGTAAGTCAAGATTAATAAGCCTGGAATCATTCTTCCCATGCATTTGTATGCCCCTTTTAAAATATAGATTGCATAACAACACTAATAAGAAAATTCCTGAGCCTGTGCAAACTTGAGGTAGAGGCATAGTCATGCATAATCTCACACTAAAATCTGACAGGCAGTGCACACTACGGAATTCATAATTTCAGTCTCCAGAGTAGCTTAAAGCTGGAAACATATGTGCTCGTGAATCTTTGTCAAGTTAATCACTTTTCTCCGCTGCATCAAAAGTTTAATATAGGCTTCTTAACAACCTGTTACTAGAGTAATCTGCTTACTAATCATATGATAAATCACACACAAAGTAAGTTGATGTTGTTCTAAAAGTTAATATTGTTCTGTTAATTGCAGTCATTTTTTTCCAGAGCTCTGCTCTTCTGTATCCTTTTGGGGATGACTAGCTTCCTCACCCAGAACCAAGCCAGATAACGACACACTGCAATACGGCGAAACAAAAACAAACAGGGAAGTACGTTAGGCAGTTAATCCATCTGCCTCTGAAATTGCTCCTTATTCTCTGCTGGAAATCAAGATCCACTCTCCTCACCTTCCTATGAAAATCTTCCCTTGAGTCTGCCACCTCCTGAAAGTTGCCTTTGACCTTCCAGTGGTCTTTTCTTACTTCCATCCTCTTTCATCCCTTAACGGTATTTGCTGAGATGACTTAGATCGTCTTTATTGAAAGGTAACTTACAAAACAATTCAAATAGAATGATCCTCAATAGGATATCTTGATTTCT
The DNA here is from genome assembly GCF_902729225.1 of Pteropus medius. NCBI lineage: Eukaryota > Metazoa > Chordata > Mammalia > Chiroptera > Pteropodidae > Pteropus > Pteropus medius. The sequence continues at coordinate 13,776,901 of NW_024345601.1, forward strand.
CACCTCAAACTCAAACCGTTTCTCTTTTAACCATATTTTAATTGGTAATAATAAAAGCATATATTGAACAGTTATTTAGATATTATGCTAATACTTTACATATATTAACTTTTTTCATCATCACAGTAATCCTGTGAAACAGGATTAATTATTATACCTATACCAATTAATTATTATACCCATTTTTATAAATAAGAAAGCTGAGTCCAGAGAGTTTATGTAATTTTCAGGTAAAATGCTGGTCAGTGGCAGGCAGTGCATGTATGTGAACAGTATCACCGTCCACCCAGTTACCCAACCAGAAGCGTAGGTATCAGAATTAATTTCTCTCTTTCCCTTTCTTTCCACATTCTTACCATCTTAGGACAGGCTACTATCATTTCTTACCCGGACCACTGTACCAGCTTTCCACCTATTTCCATTTATGTTCCTATAGACTATTTTCCTTATAGCCGATGTATGAATTTGATAAATCCACAATAATAATGTGATATTTTTAACAAACTTCTTTCAAAAACTGACTTCCTGCCATCGAAACAGTTACATAAATAAAGATGTATCTTTAATGTCTGGATAACACAACTAACAAACCAGGTCTGATGGACCTATGCAGAACATGCACATACATACAAAAGATAGAGAATAGACATTCTTTTCAATGACACTTGGAACATTTACAAAATTTGACTACATCTTAGGTTACAAAGTTAGTCTCAGCAAATACCAAATGATAATTATATAGACCACAATCTTTGGTCACAAATCAGTAACAAAGGTCGTCAACTCCTCTGCACTGTTTTTCCCTACTCTCCTAACAGGAAACTACAATTTCCAGGCTTCCTTGAGCCCTGGCATCTGGGTAGTCTCTACCGATGGGAGACATTGACAGCACTGTCATTAGATTGGGGGTTGAAAGGGGAAAAGGCTAGCTGCTTCCTGCTTCCTCTGAAGAGTCTTTTTTGGCTCCTGGCTTAGGTCGGGCAGTCTCTACTTGGGCTCTAACTCATTTCAGGTGGCTCCAGTTGTAAGCTTGGGAAAGCCACCTCCTTCCATTGTCCCTTCAGACCTACAGATGATAATGGCTTCCTGCTGTTGCTAATCTCTGGATTGCCTCAGTGTTTAATCCAGTTGGCTTCTCAAAACATGGCCACCATAGAATTTAATTCTCTGTATTAAACTCTCCTCTAGTCAAATTTATATATTTATCTATTTATCATTGTTACATAAAATTTCTCAGGGCAAGAGACCAAAGAAAAAGGCTGACAACTCCAGCATTACAATATGAGTTTATTAAGTGAACTTACATATGAGGCCTATCTTAGGTGGAAGCAAGAAAACCTAGATATCCTCAGCACCACGTGACAGGTGCTAAGGGGTTATGTAAAGAGGGCTGGATAGATAGGGTTACTAGGATGTGACCTGCCTCAGGTAAGGGGTAAAGTATGCCTTACATACTTGCCGAAGGCAGAGTGAGGACTTGTTCCAGGAACTAAAATGCTTGGGGAATGGGGAAGGAGTTAGACAGTCTCTGAGGGGAGTTACAGGAATCAATCTCTGTTCTGGCCTGGATCTGGCTGATCTAGCATGAGGGTCCAACAACAGTCACATCATGGAACATTCTCTGCAACACAATTATCTATCATGATCGATATAACACCACATATTTAGAACTGATATCTAAATAATTTATGGATTAATATTTGGAAACGAGCTACCACACAAACTACATATCAACATTTTGGGATGTAGGTAAAGTATTACTGATAGGGAATTTTATATCTCAAAAAAGCAAGATGTCATACCAACCTTCCTCATAGTTTGACTGACTTGTTTGTGCTGTATACACCAGAGTATTTGTTTTAATTCTTTTTCTTTCTTTCACCAATTCTGTATAATTTCTCAATTTTTGAAGCATCTGTAGCTTTTTAATGAATCTTCACTTGTACTACCTTATTAGCCTTGGAAATAATACTTTCGCCCCCTGCTTGCCTCAGGCATTAACTTTATGCTAGTTGCTATGGTATAAAATTTGTATCTCTTGCCCTGGCTTCTCTCTGAAACTTCATTCTTGTGTTTACAATTGTGTACTGGACATAGTTTACATTTTCAGAACGCCAAATTTAACATGGCTAAAACTGAATTCATCATCCTGCTCCTCACCCTCTAGAATCCATTGTTCTTAATCCTCCGCCTGACCCTGTCGCTTTCCCAAATACACATCCTTGAAAACTCATACACTTTCAGAGCAGAGACTGCATCGCTTCTGCTTGGCTTTTGTTCCAAGCAAAAAGCCTAATACGTAGTAAATATGCAGTAAATATTTTTTGAATCGTTGAAAGTCTCCACCCTCTCTAATACTATATCCCTTTCTATTTTTTATAGCTCAGTAACGCCACCTCAAATCCATTCTCTTTTTGCTATTTTTGTTGTGACTGACTAGTCTTCCTGATCTCTCACCTGGAGAGGCAGCAGGGCAGGCTGAAACTCCGAGAGTTAAATTATAACTCATCTCATAAATATGTTTAACAAAAGCCTTGTTAAAGGCAAAATGCTTCCTGGTAAGCAAGACAAGTATGATCTGACTATAAGGTTCTTAAAGCTCTTAACACAATTGAGAAAGAATGTGTTGATCAGATGGGGAATTAGTATGCAGAAAACACCATAAAGGCTAAAAATGTCAGCAGAGTCTAGTCAAGCCCTGTTCAGAATGCTTCCCTGTACCAGGGGTTCACTTCCTCTGGTGATGGATGTAGCCCAGTTGTTGCAATACTTTTTGTTGGATTTAACTTCTCTAGAACCAAACCTAACCAACCTCTAAATTTTGGGCTATCCCACAACTATTCCTTCGATTATCCAGGCTCAGAATGTAAAAATTATCAAAGACTCTTGGTCCCCCCTATTCCTCTTATGTATTTGATTGATCCTTTTTGATTCTTATTTTTGTATTTTTCCTCTCTTTTTTTATTCCTGCCTCCTCCCTTCCAACCATAATTTATCAGGTGCCCATTAAAACACAACCAAATTAGTCTTTCAATTAAATCTCTTTGCCTCTTTCTACTCCTCCTGAGAGTTCTATCCAGAGTCCTCATCCTCATCTTGTCTTTCACTATGTAATGACAGAAGATCCAAAGATTCTCAGCAGTCTTTCTATTCTGGTATTTAAAATAGGCACGCCTTCTTCAGCAAACCTGGCACTTTCTCTCTCAGCAACATGGCTGTGGGTTTCAGATTATGCTCACATTTGTCCCCAGGCTTTGTACCCAGGGTACCCAAATCAAAGCCATACTTCAAAGTTCCAATTCCTCCATAAAACCTTGGCTGATGTTCCTGGCTGACAGATTCCTTCCTTCTCTGGTGTTCTTTTAGGCCCAAGAATATTTAAGAGAGGTGGATTTACCACAAAGCCAATGAGGCTTACATTTGAGCACCCCTTACTTGGACAACTCCCTCCAAGACTGTATACCTAATTTTTATTGATAATTTTTTTTTTTTCTTAAAGAAGATCTTCCAAGTTGTAAAAGCCCTGAGTTCGACATTATCCGTCCCTGAATTTGGGCTGTTAATTATATTCTAGATCTGTCCTTGAATTTAGGCCATTAATTATATTCTTTTCCTGAACCAATTTCCTAATTGGTTCTTATATGACCAACTTGTTTTCTCAACTTAGGATAAAATTCTTGCTATATAATGTAGTGTATAGCATGGTAGTTAAAAAAGTAATTGATGAAATCCCATAGACCTGTATTCAAATATCACCTCTACCAATTCCTAGCTGTGTGGCAAGTCTTATTTCTTAACTTTATTGAGTCTCATTTTCTTCATCTGTTAAATGGAAATGATTAAGATTAAGCTGAATTATGACTTTCAGAAGCTCAAGGTACTTTTGCCTTCGTGGGCCCCTTACTCTACAAAAAAATGGTTATAAATTATATTTTATAGCTGTGTGAGTATAAAGACTAATATCCAGGGAGGATTATATTCCTTTAATTTCCCTTTTGATTCTGAAAAAAAAAAACCTGAAACATTTTCACAGACTTCTAGAAGTGTTTAGGCCCTAGGTATTGTGGCTACTGGGCCTAATGGATAAGTCAACGCTGATTATAGCCTTCACACAGTAGAAGTCTGGTAAATAATAAGAGACAATGAATGTAAAGCTTTTAACAAAGAGCCTGGTATATATTAGATGCTTGATGATGTTAGCCATTATAATTTTTTGTTATTGCATGCCTCTTTTGTATCTTTCATAATGAATAATGAATATAAATGCTGACTAAATTGATTTAAATAGAGGATGATATTTGTAGTGTTAAAAGATAAACTGAGGCATATTAAAAATTTTAAGAGTTTGTTTGAACAAAAATCTACTGGAATCAGGCAGTGCCAAACCAGAAGAGCTTAGGAGTACTCCATAGACAGGAGACAGGAGAAAGACTTTTATAGAGAAGAGGCAGAGGCAAAGCAAGGAGACTTTTGATTGGCTATAGCTTAAGTGGTTACTTTATCTGGGAAAGCCTCGTTGGCTGTTTGTAATTATTTGTCCTTAGATTTTGATTTCTTAACCTTGAGGCATTTTATACTTACATTTTAGTTTACTTACATGGGCTACTAAGGTATTAAAACCACCTCAGTCTAATGACCTCCTTGTTTAATTAATTTAATGGTAGCAATGGGAGTTGAGAAACAAATGTCATCTTATTGTGTATTGTAATTTAATATCAATTAAAGCATTTATTATGTGTTTGCTTGTGTTTCTAGACTTGATGACCAACTTCTATTTACAAGAAGTTATTGCCTGCCAAGTAGGTTCTCAGATACCTTCAACTTAAACTTCCCAACAAAGATTCTAATACGCTAGATTCTCGGACTCCACACAAAAGATTCCAGCTTAATGGCTGAAGTGAGATCTGAAGGTATGTTTTTTTTGTTTTGTTTTGTTTTGTTTTTAATTTCACTCCCAAGGTGATTTTGAAGAGGAGCTAGAATTTTTGGAAATTACGATCATAAGAAAGCCAGTAGAGGACAGTGGTGGCTGAAAGAGTGGCACATAGTGGCTCTAGTTAACCTCTTCTAAAACTTTGTAACATCTACCCTCAATCACTGCAAATAAAAATGGCAAGCCTGCTATGCGAATTCAGCTTTAAGAAAAGTCCCTTAGGCTCTCTCTTACCAACCATATTGTACCCTAAAATTCCCTTAGTAAAGTAATTCTGGAGTTGCCAGCAGAAGTGATATATATAATTCATATTGTAGAACTTCCAAGATACACTCAAATTAGGATAGCATAATTTAAAGACTGAATGAGTACTGTAGACATTGAGTATTCATTCAGAGGAGGAAGCACTACTATAACCTGAGTTGTTGGGAGAGTCCTCGCAGTGAAGAATAATTTGAACTGAATTATGAAGAAGGTAGACCTGGGATGTATTGTAATAAGGAAAAAGAACACTGGACTGAGGGATTTGGGAATAAAGCTGGGACTTAGAAGTAAAATTAACTCTGCCATTCACTAGCTGAGTGTCTTTGAAAATGAAGAAATGGAAAATATAAACCTGTCAGCATCTATTTTAAACAAAAAAATATAGTATAAGAATATTATTTGTAAAAATATAATTTAAATTAAAGGCATTATTAACAATAGAGAAGGATATAATACTATGATAAAGAATAGTCCACTAGCAGGATAGAATCATCATGAACTTGTATGCAATCATCCTCAAAAAACAAACAAAACACAAAACAAAACAAAACAACAACAACGAAGCCTTAGAACATGTTAATCCCCCAAACAGGAAGAGTTTAACACATCTCTGCCTGATAATGACAGATTACTCATTTAAAACATTAATAAGGATATATTTTTTTTTTAATTTGAACAACAAGAAGGAGAAATTGAAGCACAGTGCAGTGAAATAACTTGTCCAAGATCACATAGTGGTAACAGAACCAAGATCAAACCAGGGAAATCTATTGCCAGTCCTTAGTTAAAGTTACATTTAGAGAAATAAAGCTTTAAAATATATTAACATAAAAAATATTAAAAATAAGCCAGTTAAGCATTTAATATTCATTAATAAGTTAGAAAACAAAGGATAAATTCCAAAACGAACAAACAAAATTATCAAGCCCAAAAGCTGGTTCTTCTAAAAGCCTTATAAAATAGATATACTCCTTAAAATATTGACAGAGAGAGAAATTCGCAGAGAATAAAAATTCAAGAAAGAGACAGAGAGACAGAGTGGCAGAAAAATGAGCAAAGAAGGGGACATAACTAGAGATACAGCAGAGATTTTAAAAATTATAAATAATAGCATAAAGAACTTTTTGCCAATAAATTTGAAAACTTAAAGATAGCATGTTGTTTTCTAAAAAACAATTACCAATATTACTAAAAAATGATAACTCAAAGAAACAATGTCTAATAAAGAAATGAGGAGCAGTCAAGAATCTTCTAATCATCTTCTCTCCATTTACAAAATGAGCAGGTATAGACAATTATATGCTGTATTTTAACAAACCTTTAAAGAAATGGTAATCCAAAGTTCTCAGAGATTTAAAGAACAAGGAGAAAGAACGGGAATAGGAAAACCATGTACTTTATTTTAAGAAGTTATAATTATGTTGACACCAAGATGTGAAAAGAACAATATAAGAAAAGAAATTAAGGATGAAAAATTTCTATGTAAAATATTAGCAAGCAGGCCTTTAGTCGAGTCCCAGAGGAGTCTACTTATCATGTGAAATAGAAAGAAGATAAAAGGGAATCTTAACAGTAAAACACTGGATCTTCCCTACTGCCCAGTTTTCCAGATTATGAAGAATGAGGCATTCCTTAAAATACAATTTTTAAAATTGGATCATTTATGGCCTTAAGAAGTGAATTCTTATTTTCTAGTGCCAGTACCGTTGATACTTTGTTGTTCTTGATCTTGGGTGGATGCAACATGCCTGAGGTGCTGGTCAGCATTATAATCTCATCAGAATACTACATAGTCAGTACTGTGTGGAATCTAATACTAGGTACCTGAAGCTACAAGAACTTTATTAAAACCATTGACTCCAAACTCCACCTACAACAAACTTTCAACTAGATTGGTTAGTGCACAACAGGACTGCTTTTGTTCCTCCTCCTAGGTTGCATGTCTTATTTCTATTTTTATAGTCAACACTTGGCTAAACAGAAAATTCACAAAAGATACTTTCAAGGTGTCAGTTGTCAAAATCTCTTTTTGTTTTAATTAATTAATTAATTTAGTGTTTACGCTTTGAATAAAAAGGCCCTTCATATCAGAGAGATGATGCTTAGCATGTTTTTGCTTTTCCTGCTTTTCAGCAATAATCTGGTTAAGAGTTTTAAGAGCCATTCTATTTAATAAAAAATATATAATTATATAATTTGCTATTTGCATATGGGAGATAACGTTGAATATTCATGTTGAATAAGGGCTTTGGATTCAGAGATGGTTGTATTCAAATCTTGGTTCTAATAGAAAGTGGTCTGGCGATAAATACACCCAGTTGTTAATAGAGGTTACGTCTGGTGTGAGGCACAGGCGAGAGGCTGAAGCACTCTACTCACTTGACCCGTCACTAATTAATATTGACTTGTTATAATGAGCATGTATAATTTTTGTAACTTTAAAAGAAGGGAAGAGAAAGAGAACTAATTCTGTGACCGGAGGCAAACAATTCTGCCTCTCTATACCGCAATTTACTCATCCATAGTATGGGGAATTTTGAGAAATTATTATGAAGAGTACATGAGATAATGCATATAAAACATTTAGCACTCTGCCAGGCACAAATGCCACATCCAGTAAATGTTAGCTATTATTATCAGGCAAAGTGGTATCTGGCACGTAGTAAGATTTTTAAAAAATTGTTAAATATTTTTAAAAAATTAAATAAAATAGATATTTTTACTAACTGTATTTTAAATTTTTATTTAACTTATAATTATTTTTTTTTATGCTTTGCTAGTTTTCCTTGTTTTTTGCTTGGTTCTTTGTTTGACCAGGTCAAAGCCCAAATTGAGAGACATTCTTCAAAGTAATGGATCTAGACTCTTCAAAAGTATTAGTGTCATGAAAACAAAGATCGAGAAGCTATTAATGCTGATATTGATAACTGAATACTCATTAATGTCTGAAGTTATATTAAAATATTTAGTTACTAAAAATATGCAGATAATGGAGAAACACTGTGATCCATTGATAATAAAAAGTAAATTGACACAACTTTCCTGGACAAGTTGGCAATATCTTTCAAAAGCAGAAGTGCACATACCCTTTGACCCAGAAATTCCAGTTCTAAGTAATTGTCCTATAAAGGTAGTTCCACATGTGGGAAATGATTCAAATAAAATGGTATATTCATTGATTACGAGTATTCACTGTAAGCAAAGTTTAAAAACAACATATATAACCAATGAGTTGCATAAGTAAATTATGATACACATACAGTAGAGTAAAATGAATATAATAGACTGTTCTATATGTACTTTTCTGAAAAGAATTCCAAGGAAAGGGAAGTTAGGAGAATAAAATATAGAACACTGAGCAGATTATGATCTCATTTATGTGGGGGGAAATTTATGTGTGTATGCATATATATGCATTAATTTTAAATGTATCTATTTATATTTTATATGTACATTTATATATATTTGTATACTTCTATATGTGTTCATATACATATTTTAATACATTAATATATACATATACTTATAAATGCATATATTTGTAATTAGCACTATAACGACGCCTAAGAAAGTTGAGAACATTTTTACCTCCAGAGAAGAGACTGAATTGTTGAGAGATAGAAGGTGAGAGAGACTTCTTTATATGATTTATATGAGACTCAGTACACAATTTTGTGGATTTCGTGTTTTGTGCAATGTACAGCTATTACCTATCAAAAAAATTTAAAGAATAAAGACAATGCATAATATTGGAGAGTCAATCTGAAATCAATTGAAAAGAGTGAACATTTGTTAATAACATGAGTGCAAGCAGATGGAGAAGGAACTTGTACTGAACAATTCTCCAAATATAGAAATAATCTACTGGAGAAAGTCAGACAAATATGGCATAATCAAAAATCTGTTTCTAGTTTAAAGGTTATCTTTTTATGGAGTGAGCGTTATCACATGACTCATTTCTTCTTTTTTGCAAAATAAAGTTAAAAGGGTTAATTTTATAGTATATAAATTAAACTTCAGTTAAGAAAATAAATAAATTTTAAAAGTTAATGGTGATGATGCATCCACACCATGGAATACCACTCAGCAATAAAAAGAAAGAAAGTACTGGTACGCGCAACAATTTGGATGAGTCGTCAACGCATTGTGCTAACTGGAAAAAAGCCAGTCTCAGGTTACTTGCTGTAAGATTCCATTCATATAGAATTCTCCAAGACGAAACTGTAGGGAAGCTTCCAGGGGCTGGGAGTTATCACTGTAAAAGGATGACAGGATGGAGGGTTTTTTTTGGTGGGGGGAAGGTAATTGTTCTGTTTCCTGATTACGGTGATAGTTACGTGAATATATACATGTGTTAAAATTCATAGAACTTTACCTCAAAAGAAAAAAATTAAATTTACTGTATAATAATTTATAAAATAAAAAAATTTTGAAGTTTTTTAAAAAAACACCAAAATGTGAGGGGTTTTGCAAGAGTATAGCCCCAAAGTGGAGTCCAGAATTTTAGCATTTAAATTTTGCTTCTATACCAAGAGTCAACAAGGTTTTCCTTGTGATTTGATTTTGTGGTCATAATTGTTCTGTTGTCTTTCAACATGATAACCCTAATCCTTTCCATGATTCTTTCAAGAGTCAGGGAATAACTCCATCCCCATCTTTACCAGAAACACAGTGGCTACCTATAGTAAAGCCCTCCTATATGAATGAGCCAGCCAAGTAGACTTTGGTGGATGGTCATGACACACCCAGTCACACCCTTTTACAATTCATTGTCACAACACACCCAAATTGCTAGTATGAAGATGATTCAACAAAAATGAAGAACCAGAGATTCTAGGGCAGTGTCAGATCTAGAAAAGCAATTCCACCACAAGTTCTTTCCCTACAGCAGCTTAGCAATAGTCATGTATCTGGAAGGTTGAAAGGAAAATCAAGTTAAACAGGCCTCTCTAAATACAAAGTGTAAAATACCAGATGCCATCTTTGTTTCTGTGATGACATTAAATATTAGTTGATATGAGCTATTATACATTCTCCACACTTCTCACCTAAGCAGTCAAAAGTTAACTACCATCTTTGAAATGTAGATGGAGCAAAACACCTCCTATCTTTTATTTCCTCTGCTGGTATCCTTCCATAGCCTACTTGTTTTACACATTTGTCTCACACTTCATCCCAAATAACCTTAGAAAATGCAAAATGGGCTGATGATTTTAATCATCCCTTCACTGAAGAAGAAACTAGCCTGAAGAGAAGGCTGTATAAAGTACTTCTGGTTGAAAAAGAGGTCTCTGGAGTCAGCAGTCTTAAATCTGAATCCTAACTCTGAAATCAGCTGTGTGACCTTAAGTAAGTAACTGAACTTCTCTGGCCTCAGTTTCCTCCCTGTTAATTATAGTTGCTAAAAGGAACTCATCGAATTGATGATAAGATTAAAGGTGATAATGTATATAATGCACCTAGTGCAAGGTCTGATGCTTAATGTGTATTCAGGAAGTGTAAGCTATTTTCAATTGCAAGGTCATTTTCATGTTTGTGAACATGAAGTGATGGGAAGTTCCAGGAAGGTGTTTAAATTCCTTTTGCTGCCTAATTTCTCCACTCTGCTTAGAGTGACCTACAACATTCCCTGGGCAACTCTGCCTGCTTCCCTGCTGGGCTCATGTTCCATTTCCTTATGTCTTTTGCTGATCTGCCAATCAACATGGTAAACTAATCATCATAGGGATGTTTGTGACTTTATTTGACTTTTCAACTTAGAGAATGGTAGCTTAAGAAGTGTACTTCAGTCTGGGGGCAGCTGGGGCCATTCAGCAGCCTTCGGGTGATAACCTCTTTCCACACAAGTCAGCCTCACAGCGTGGGCTGTGGGCCCCTCTGTCAGTTTGCCATCTCACACTTATGGATGGTTGGATGGGTGGGTGGGTGGGTGAGGCCACCTTTTTCATGCTCCAGGGTGTTTTTTTTACATTGATGACACCTATCTTTCTGCTTCTCTTCCTTTCTTCTCCCTTCCTTCCCAGATCGGAGTGGAATAGGATTCATTAAAGCTTTATACGAATAGAGCCAAAATAGAACTTCGGGAGCTGGGCTTGATCAGAGAAAAATCATTTAGTGAAGATCGACTATATGCTCTGGGAGCCTTTAGGCAGCCACTGCTTCCATTTAGTGTTTAATATTTACTGCTTTCTCATAATCTTTGAGCCATTGTATTGTCAATTTTACAAAGACTAGAGGAAGAGTTCTGTAAATATTTATTTTCTACCACATAATATATTTACTATTTGGCTTGAAATTTTGAGTTTCTTATATAAATTATGAATAAAATGTAACAATTATCACGACTGCTTTCTGGTGAAGCATATCTTATTGCACAACAATGTGTTATGCACAAGCATTTGACACACTACAGTGATGACACAGTATTAAAAATGAAACTACCAATGGACAAAGAATCTATCAGTGTCCAGAACCTGTTGAATATATTATGGTACATGACAAGGGGGAATTGAGGGCGCAGGTGGAATTAAGGTTGCCAATGGTTTGACTTTAAGATACGGAGATTATCTGGGTGGGCCCAGTGTAATCACAAAGATCCTTTCAATTGGAGGAGGCAGGCAGAAGAGGAGGTCGGAGAGAAATCTGAAGATACTGTGCAGAAAAAGACTCTCCTTTTCTCCGTGAGAAATCTGAAGATACTGTGCAGGAAAAAACCCCTCCTTTTCTTCGTATCTATCTCCAGCTATTGCTCTATTGTTGTCTCTCCCTTCACAGCTTTACTTCTTAAAAGCACTGTCTATGTTCTCCGCTCAGACTTTCTCCCTTCTCAATCATGATTTAACCCATGATACCTGACTGCCTTTATGTTCTACCGAAATTATGTTCCCTAAGGTCACCATTTACCTCCTTGTAGTTAAGTCCAGTGACCATTTTTTTAAATTCATCTGCCATAGACCTCTGAGAATCCCTCTGTCCTGAGATACTCTTACCCACACTTGACTTTTATGGTCCCACATTCTATTGCTGCTCCTTCTCCTACCTCTCTGGCTATTCCTTCACTGTCGCACTTGAGGACAACATTTCCTCTGCCTGTCCCATAAATGGTATTTATTATGATAGACCCTCCACTTCTTCTACATACTCTTTTGAAAATCACCTACATCCACAACCTCAATGAGCAAACATATATTGATGCCCAAACTGACATTTTCAGTCCAAACTTTATTTCTGAGCTTCAGACCTTGATATCAATTTTGCCTTCTGAAACCTCCACTTGGTTGTTTCACAAACACCTTCATCTTAGACTCCAATACTTTGATTTGGGTGCAAATACTTTATTTTGGAGGGAGGTGATTCCAGGAGAAATTCTAAGAGAATGAGAACTGAGACAGGAAAGAACACAAGCCAATAATGAGCAAGTTATTGCTGTTGGCAACTGTGGCTCAGTCTCACTGGGGACCCTCTGATATACTGGGTGGAAGATGCCTCAGGACCGATACAAAAAGAGACAAGAAAGCTGAGGTATTTATTCAGCAATTCCTGTCCCTCACTGTGAATGGTCACCCCTGGGACATTAACTTTCTGGAATTTCAAGTCTGACTACATGTGCTCTGTAGCAAAGCTCATTCTAGTGGACAGAGAATGGCCTCAGGCAGAGAGATACATAAGCTGTCTTCACATGCTGGGGTTGTCTGCAGTCCACCTCAATGATAGGCCAAAGGGATGTGAGTGCGTCACTGACATGGTCCACCACAGGCTTCAAATTAACATTTCCCAAACTGAATTCCCAGTCTTAACCTCCAGGTCTGCTCTTGCTCCTGGGTTTCCTGTTTCAAGAAATGACCTGACTATCAATCTAGTGTCCAAGTAAGAGATTTGAGAAATCTCAGTGTCATGTTAGATTTCTCTCTTTCTTACACCATCCATATCATGTCTGTCATCATGTCCTATTAATTCTACCTTTTACATTTTCTCAAATCTGCTCATCTTGTGCATTCCATAACCAATACTAATCTCAGGTGACCATAATCTCTTACCTGGATGCCTGCATAATCCCACACACTGATCTTTCTATCTCCTACCTCTGGAGTTTTTCTCTCCCAATCTATTTTCAACATTGTAATCAGAGTGGTTTCTAGAACCAAATTTGATCATGCCACTTCCCTGCTAAATTCCATTCAATAACTATTTCCATGAAGATAGAGGCCACACTTCTTAATATGTTTTGTTAGATTTTCCATGGCCTTGCATTTTCTTAGTCTTTTAACCTCATGCCTTATCCCTTCCCTATTCAATTATTCTCTAAAACACATGTCTCTTTCCCTTACCTACACACATAATTTCTACAGTCAATCCTTTAAATATACCAACCTCGGGGCCTTTGCTGTCTCTCTTCCTCTGGTTAAGGCATACTATTCCTGAGATCACAATTACAAGTCATTTCTTTCAGGAAGTCTTCCCTGATTTCCCCTGCTGCAGGATTCCAATAGCACCTCGTGTGTCCTCATCGTGGTATTTCTCACACTGAATTGTAGGCTGTTTACCCATCTAGATCCATGTCCCTCTCCTCAGACTGAGAGCTCTGTTAAGTGAAGGGTTATTACTGTTGCATCGTTGGCACATAGCACTATCTGGTACATAGAAACAATACATATCTATTGAAAAAAAGATATCTCTTTCCAATGGCAAAAGCAACAAATATATAAATTTTGCTGGCTGTTGACTTTTTTTCCAAATGCCTGAAATCTGAGAGCTCAAAGAAATTTTTAGTTTTGAATACCACATAGCAAATAAAGGCCTGTCTTCGAAGTCAGTGGGCCAGGAGAAAGAGTTATATCACTAGACCTACCTCCCACCTGCTGCTGGAGGAAATTATCACCACTTTGAAGAGTATCCAGGAAGGTATGTTTCCCAGAAAAATCAAACCAATGATCTTTCCAGAGCTCCTTCTTTTAGTAACCCAGTACAGTCCATCTATTCATCTTTTTGGTAATGATTTTTTTCTTCTCAAAGCACTCAATTCATTTTCCATTGCTGACATGTAATCCAGAAATAATAGAGATTGGTCTAGTAAAACTCATATCTAAAAAGAGAAAGTACCAACACCCTGAAAGAAAAGCTCTGAGTTAAGTATTACCAAAAATAATTCTCAGCAAGTCAGGGGTGGATAAAAAGGCCTATTTAGTTGTAGATGATATTTCTTTTTGTTGTTTATTATAAATATGACCTCCCAACAGGAAGAGTTAAGTTTGAAACACTGTTCTGGCACAATCTTTGTAATTACATCCCAGGATTCAAATGTGAACGTTTTTCTAGTTTTATTTTCTACTCAAAAGTGCTAAAATTTGAACCAGTCTTTGAAAACCCTAAACTCCCACTGTGTGGCATGTGTTCAAATATAAAAACTGCTTTGAGCTCTCAGATGTCAGACATTTGGAAAAGAGTCAAAGCAGATGACCAGAGCCCTGGTGCACATGTAATGTGAGCAAGAAATAAACCTTTGCTGTTTTAGCCACTAGGATTCAGGGGTTCTTTGTTTCTATAGAAGAAGTAATAATTTGCTGTCAACCCTCTGAGTGTATACAAGAAGTGTATGCAAAAATCAGACATTTGGAAAACTAAATATTCAGTCTTATTACTTAAAGTGCCAGTTTAGAGAATGAGGCATAGATATTAGCCAAAATTAGCTTCCCCGAATCGATCCTGCCCATCTCAAACTTCGAGTCTCCCCACTAAAGAGCCAGATCCTGACATACCAAGCTTACCTCATGGAGAAACAACATGATAAATTCTTGAGGGGAGGTAGGGCAGGGAATCAGAACAATAAAGCACAAGGGCTAAGCTGAGCATGTTCAGTTTCTTTTCCCCATCCCCAGTGAGATCAGGCACTCCTCCATGGGAAGTAGTCCCATACTTTCCCTTCCGGAGCAGAGGAACTTATTTACCCATGGTGGAAAAACTCACGGTTGAAACAATGGAACATTGATCTGATTAAGCTGAAAAGCAAAAGTTGAAGGGATGTAGAGGGTCCTTTCACCTCAAATTCATTTTGAAAATCACCAGTATTGTAGATACTAAATTCATGCGATGTGGTATCTGTCCTGGGAGATAGAGAGTGCAGAACCATCTGTCTTTAAGAAAAGCAGAATCCTGTACTGTTCTTGGGAGTGTGAGAAGCTAAGTTAAATAAAACCACATCTGGGTTCATCTGATCCCTAAGACCAGATATGAAGGAGAAAAAGTCCTAAAGAACAGCGTGGATAGAGGAATCTGAAAGAAAAAAGACAGTCCTATCATTTTGTCAATACAGAAAGAGAGCTCTGGTCCTTGTTATAGGCATATCAGCCTCAGAGATTGTAGCAGCTGATGATAAAAGCACATTCTTTACCCCATTTGCCTTCCTTAACTGCTGCTTTCCTCATTTACCAAATGAATGATGTTTAGAACTATTCATTTAAATCCAAGATGTTATTGTAGTTTTCATTATAGAAATAGTATGGGATTTAGCTTTAAGTTCATGACAAAGAAGTTTTAAGCTAGAGGAGAAGCATGATATAGGAACATCTTGGAAAAAACAACCAATGAATCCTATGATTGTCATGTGGAATTTATCAATTGAGTAACAAACATGTGTTTGACTTCTAAAACAACAAAATGCCTTTGGCCTCTGCCAGGTTGTCACACACACACACACACACACACACACACACACACACACACACACACACTCATGTAGAAAGTCAGGATAGATAAACAGAAAGAGAGAAAGAGAGGAAGAAAGGGAAAGAGGGAGGGGAAGAAAAAGAAAAAAAGGGAGAGTCTTTTTTCTTTTTTTAACAAATTTATAAACTATATAAGAAATTGAGTCATTTTTGGTCAAATGCCTTTTTTATGTGTAATAGCTAAGAAACCACAAGTTCATCATGTGAAAGAAAGAATCTGGCATTACCTCTTAAATTGTAATTCTCTTCTTCCCATAAATATTGGAGCAAAGGTTTTCATATCATGTTGTTTCTCCATGAGGTAGCTTATTTTTGTAAAACAGTCTGCTTCAATTGATCCTGGGACATCACTTGGATGAACCACACAGAAGCTAAGAAGCTGTCAAGGTAGGCTTACGTCATTGGTATTGCTGTTGAAACTTGCTCTTTCTTTTGCATAAAACTTTTCTACTACTTGTTTATTTCCTTCACAGTTTCTTGTTTAGTACATAGGAGCCTGAATTGTATTCCTGGAAAAGTATGCTTTGGAAATATTTTCAGATGGCCATGAGCGGTTTTTTTTTTTTTATTATTCTGAGATTCTCCAAACTCAAAACATTAATGTTTCTCATTACAAAACAAACAAATGAACAAAAAAAACCTATATGTTTTCTTAAATATTGGTATGGATATTATGAATGGATATTATTTTTTCTCTGGAGAATGCAATTAATTTAATTTTGATGGAGAAAATGATAATCTTTTAATGTTATGTTGCCTCATTCTCATAGATTTCAGTTTGGGTATTGTTTATAAATTTTATTAAATAAACATTTCAGAGAGCTATGATTAGCTTCTAGAAAGTTTTAGCTAGAGAAGCACAAAGAGACTTGAAAGGCTTCCTCATTAATGAACATTTTTATCAATAATTTTAGCTTCAGGTTAAAATTTATTATTTATTTGGTATGTTTATTTGCAAGCATTCTATTTGTACTGTAAATTTTGTTGTGAATTTCTAGCATGGCTTTAATATGTGAGACAGTATCCCACTTGTAAAGTGTGTTTTCTGGTGCTTTTAAACCTGAATTATGATTTGCAGTCTTGGATTGTTTCTGACTCTAGTTATTCTTCCAAGATGGGTAAGGAGAGCAATGAGCACCAGGACCCCAGGGGAAAAGACGGGAGTTTATTTTCTGCAGCAAAGAGATTATAATAATTTCGGTCCACTGTGGCCTGTTGATTACAAGAATACAGACAGCTGCTCTTCATGGACCATTTGCTCTATCTGGTGGTCCTAGGGCGATTAATCATCTCCACTTGCCTGGCACTTGAGGGAGTTACCAGCACGTGAGATTTTCAATGTTAAAACTGGTAAAGTTCCAGATAAACCAGAATAAGTTGATCACCTAGATAGTCCCAAATTCTGAAAGCTTGCAATCATGATTTGGAGAATTCAGAGGTCTATGACTACTGTAAGAAGCATTGTGGATCTACCTGCAAATGCAGCTCAGTGGCTCCAGGTTTGCCTTAAAATGACACAGGGAGACCATATCTGTTCATGACCCATAGAAAGTCAGGGTCTTCTTTCAAAAGTACAACTGTTTTTTATCTTAACTGTTGCCATGCTAGTAAGGGATTCATTCTTGGTGTTAGAGTCTAGCCCTGCAGTCTACGTGGTTGCCTTTTCTTCTCTAAGGCTTTGATGGGTTTGCTAAAGTAAAAATTAACATTCTCAGTCATCTATTGTTTAAGTGAGATCTATCTTCTTTTTTATTTTTTACGGCTTTATTGACACATAATTCACACACCATACAATTTATTCATTTAAAGAGTACAAATCAATGGTTTTTAGTGCCTTCACAGAATTTGGCAACCATCACTACAATCTAAGATTAGAAAATTTTAATTACCCCCGAAAGAAATCCTGTACCTATTAGCAGTCACTCTTCACTCCTACTCCCTTCATTCTCTGGCAACCACTAATCTGTTTTCTGTATCTATAGATTTGCCTATTCTGTACATGTCATATAAGTTAAATCAAACAATAAGTGGTCTTTTGAGTCTGGCATCTTTCAATTAGCAAAAGTTTTCAATATTCATTTATGTAATAGTATGTCATTCTTTTTTATAGCTTAATAATATTCCATTATATTCATATACCACATTTAATCCATAGGTGGACATTTTGGTTGTATCTTCTTTGGATCTATTATGAATAGTGATGCTACGAACATTCATGTAAAAGTCTTTATGTGAACATATGTTTTCAATTCTTTTGAGGACATACTAATGAATAAAATTGCTGGGTCATATGGTAATGCTATATTTAACCCTTTGAGGAACTTCCAGACTGTTTTCTAAAGTGGCTGCACCATTTTATATTCCTACCAGCAGTGTATGAGGGTTCTAATTTCTTGACATCCTCACCAAGTAGATGTTATTTTCTTAATTTTTTATTTTAGGAATCTTAGTGGGTGTAAAGTAGTACCACATTATGGTTTTGATTTGCATTTCCCTGATGACTAATGATTTTGAGCATCCTTTTATATGCTTATTGGTCATTTTTATGTCTTCTTTCAAAAAAAAAGTCTACTCAAGCTGACTTCCATTAAGCTAAATCAAATCAAACAAAAACAAGAAGACTACACATAAGATGAACTAAATTTCTAGCTTTAGGATGCTTAGACTTTTAGGTCCCCTGAGCACTCCTTTTTCTGTCACTTATGAGACAGATTAATCTTCTGACAGTAACACAGTTGTCACAGGACTTACTCCTGGCCCAGATGTAAGTGAGATGATAAACAAATCCAAAATCCTTCACCCAGCAATACCACTTAACTTTTGTGACAAGTAAATTTAGAGTTCTCACAGAACTGGTAAGATGCCAATCAATCTGACCCTTTACCCCTCACTCATTGGTCAGTCCAAACATGCAATACTATTATTCCCCCAATGGCAAGTCAGAAAAAAAGGGTTGGTAAGGTCAAGTATAGGATGGACATTAGAAAGCAGGAGAGGCCTATTAGCTCCTTTAGGAGAGGCTGATCATTGCAACCTTAGTTGGTTGCATTTGAAGCTAGTAGGAATGGGATCAACGGGGTTACCTGGGAGAAGCAGTACTTTAAGCCATTCTTGTTCATCAGTTCCTGTGATTTAGTTTACCAGCTTAGTTAGAAAGCATTACAGAATACCGAGCAAAAAAGTTTGGTTGTATAATCAGAAAGTAAGAAAAGTCATGGATTATTGAGTGGTGGATGAGCCCTTTTGGGGAAAACTTTAGGGTGCTTAGAGATGGAATTAGAAGTACTGGAGCCCATGTCAATGGAGACAGAGAATGCAGGGAAATTGTGTTCATTGTTGATTCTGTCATTCACCCAGACTGCAGACCAGTAGAACTCTTATCAAATGATCCCTCACCATTCTGCTCTAGCTCAAGAAAAGGTAGGAAGATGTTGCTTAAAAAAAGGAGCCCCATGGGATTGATACACCAATAGCTGACAAAGACTTCATAATAATTCAGGAATCCTTCATTTTATAGCAGCCTGGAGGTTAGCAGAAAAGAGTCCTCTAAGAATTTCTTTCCCCTGAAGCTGAATTCCTTTGAACCAAGAAAAGCTGAGCCTTAGGGCAGTTCAGTCACCACTTGGAAGAAATGACTGGCTTTTCAGTCATCAGTATTTGTTTCCTTGCTCTTAAGGAAAGCCATCTGTATACTGGAGAGTAGGATTTTGTTTCTGTCTGTACAGGGTCTTTAGATGGTGAATTATGACAAATGGAACACCGGGATCTAAGATGTAGGATCTCATCCCTCCACCTTTTTTTAAATGTCAGTTCACAGCGTTTCTCCCTGTTTGTTGCCCCAAACAAAATTTTATCTATTCTTTTTTTTTTTTCCCCCATTTAGATAATATTGACTCTGTTAGCTATAATTCTATGGCTTGAAGAAGAAATGAAGTTGTGGGCAATAAAAAATAGTTGATTTATCTGAAACTTTAATCTATTGCAATGATTCTTTTGGCATTGTACATAATACTTTGGTTTAATAATTTATAATGAAATTTTTAAATGAAGAGGATTTTCCTTCTAAGACTCTACTAATTGTACTAATTTAAATTTGGTAGATGCTCATTAATTTAATTTACTAAGCACCTAATGTATGCCAGGTATTTTTCTAAGCATTGGAAAAATGTTCATGCACATGCCATAAAAAGCAGCAGTAAAAAACAAAAGGCCAAGAATCTGAATAGTCCTATCTTGTGGGTTCCTGGACCCAATTCTAATGTGTGTATGTGCACAGGAGGTAGGGCATCTCACACAATGCCAAGCAATTCTTGGACACCAGGAGGATGTCAGAGAAGTCAACTGAATTCTAATACTGTCTACCCAGAGATAACATTAGATTTTACAGGTTAAGGATTTAGTCCAACAAAACTGCCCCTTTCCCTGCCCACCCTACCCCCCACTTTGGATACCAGGAGGAAGCCCAAGCTGTTACCTGGGCTTCTGACCAGCCAGCTACAGATTAAAGGTTCCCATGACCTCCTCCTAGGACTTCAAATGACAGTCACAGGTCCAGTTTGTTACCTGTACTTCTGACTAACTGGCAATAAATCATAAGTTCTGACAGGGTAGGTAGATAGGAGCCACAGAGAGAGGGACAGTGAGGGTTAAGGAGGCCCGAAGACCAGCTCAGCAGAAGAATACATACAATCAGATATGTGGAAGGCGTCTAGAGCCTTCCTGGTCCTCGCAAGGTCAGAAGCCAGATAAACAGGCAAGACATCTAGTAGTGCTTGGTGCCTTCCTCACCCACCCAACTCCCACCTCCACATCTCTCCCCACCTCCCCCCCAATCAATTAACTGCAAATGATCATTATATGACCTTACTCTGGAGATGCTCGCCCAGTATGGGCAAAATTAGTTAACTGGGCATGTGCATGACTTCCCATTTACAGGCATACACTGCGCATGCCCCAGGCTAGGAGTAGGCGGGTCTGGCGTAGGAGCAGGGAATTCTCACCATTTGAGGTAGGAAGGACAGAAAGAGAACAAAGAAACTATGGCTTATAGAAACTCAGAACCCCAATTACTCAGCACACTCAATTTTTATCAAGCTGCTTGCTTGGACTTTCTTCCAAGTGTACTTTAGTTTGCTTTACTCTACTTAATAAAATTGCTTCCATTTGCTATTCTTTGCTTGCTGTCTTTCTTTTCCAAGCATCAGATCTCCACATAACTCTTTTAGGGGGGATGGAAGTACTGAGCCCTACTCTCAAATAGTGCAGATACCTGATTGTCCGATAACAGTTTCCTTCCAAGTAATTTGCTAGAGTGGCTCACAGAACTCAGAAACATTTTACTTACTAGAGCACCAGTTTATTATAAAAGGGAATAGCTTGGGAACAGCCAGATGGTATGGCGAAAGGGTTCAGAGCTTCCATGTTCTCCCCACGTCCACTGTTAGGTAGCTAGTCAGACATGAGCAACAGGGGGAGCAAAGGAATAGGAGCCCAGCCTAGAGACTGCCCAAAGAACACCCCAATCGTAGTAGAATTCTAGGTACGCACATGCGCACTAGGCAGCCAA
This sequence comes from Pteropus medius, assembly GCF_902729225.1. Classification (NCBI taxonomy): domain Eukaryota; kingdom Metazoa; phylum Chordata; class Mammalia; order Chiroptera; family Pteropodidae; genus Pteropus; species Pteropus medius. The sequence continues at coordinate 13,798,385 of NW_024345601.1, forward strand.
GTGTCAATGAAAATGACCTCACTTGCTAATTACCTAGGAATGCTTTGGAATCACCCATCGCCACCCAGATATGAAGCAGACAAGCCACAGACTGGGAAAAAATATTTACAAAAGATACATATGACAAAGGACTGTTATCCAAAATATACAAAGAACTCTTAAAAACTCAACAATAAGAAAACAATCTGATTAAAAAATGGGCCAAAAACCTTAATAGACACCAAAGAAGACACCCAGATGGCAAATAAGCAAATGAAAAGATGCTCCACATCAAATGTTATCAGGGAAATACAAATTAAAACAAGGAGATACCACTACACACCTATTAGAATGATCAAAATTCAGCACACTGACAATACCAAGTGCTAACAAGGATATGGAGCAGCAAGAACTCTCATACATTTTTTGTGGGAATGCAAAATGGTAATATCATTTTGGAATAGATTTGGCAATTTCTTGTAAAATTAGACCTACACTTATCATTTGATCTAGCAATCAAGTTCTTTGGTATTTGCTTAAAATTTTATATCTATGAAAAAACCTGCATTCAAGTATTTATAGTAGCTTTGTTTATAATTACGAAAAAGAGCAACCAAGGTGTCTTTCATAGCTGAATGGATAATTAACTATGGTACATCAGGACAATAGAATATTATCCAGTGCTAAAAAGCAATCAAGTCATGAAAAGACATGGAGAAAACTTAAATGCATACTACTGAGTGAAAGAAGCTAATTTGAAAAGGCTACATACTGTATGATTCCAATTATGTAGCATTCTAGAAAAGGTGAAACTATGGCAAGAGTAAAAATTTCTCCTGTTGTCAGGGGTTTGAGGAGAAGGAGGGGTAAATAGGCAGGGCACAGAGGATTTTTTAGGGCAAAGAAACTACTCTGTGTGATACTATAATGGTGGATACACATCATTATAAATTTGTCCAAACACAGAATGTACAACATGAAGGGTGAACCCTAAGGTATATTATGGACTTTGGGCAACATATACCACTGGAGGGAAATTTTGATAATAGAGGAAGCTAAGCATGTGTGGGGGCTCTGAGAACCTAAAAGTATTCTGAAAGATAAATTCTATTAAAAACAATAAAAAACAAAAGCCAACCCCCCTGCCCTTGTGATGCTGTCAGGAGCCCAGCTGAGCTGGGAGAGAAATAAAGTCCCTCACAGTAATCCTTCAAAGCAACAAAGTTAAAAATCAGAGTTAAGCTTTCAGTCATTTAGTGCACAAGGAAGAGTCAAAAACTGGAGAAAGTACAGACTCCCCTTGTCACATTACCCCCCAAAATGGCACACTAGTGAGGGTGAGGTGCATCAGTGTAAATGTGGGAGTCTTTGGCAGTGATATGAACTCTGGGGTGTTGGGAGAATGGATAGGTAGGGGAGGGTTAGGAGTGGAAAAGAACTGGGTACTGAGCCAGAGTGGGGGAAAAGGGACTTCAAAGTTTCTCCCTCTTTCCCCTTTCATTTGTAAGGAAGTCTCAGCAGAGGAACCCAAAGACCTCTCTGCCCCAGGCCTCAGATAAAGAGATCTAGGAATGAAGGCTTCAGAGTTGGAGTGTAAATATTCAAAAGAGGCTCTGAGTCTTGGACTGAACCTCTCCTCAGAGACTAAGATGGGCAGTGAACCAACTCTGCCAGGTAAAGCCTCTTTGATCACCTATGGCCAGGTCTGAAAAATCACACATAGGGTTTTAAACAGGAGCCCAACTCTTCACTAACATTCTAGACAATAAAAGGATAAATATGTAAATACACACTACATTAGTGCTAAATTCTAATTAACCAATTAACTAACTAAATTAAAAAATAGCCAAGGGAAGCATTCAGGGAGTAAATGAGTTTGGGTGTGGGGGTGTGATAACGGTTTAAGACAAGGGAAGGCAAAGGAAAGGAAGCTTCACTGAAAAGGTGGCATTTGGTGAAAAACTTCAGGGATTGAGCCTTGCAGATAACCAGAAGGGTGGGTTATGCAGAGAGAACAAGAAGTAATGATCACCTAAAGTGGCAGCCTATGCATTGGGTTAGAGGAGTGGAGTGAGCAAAGGGAGAGGAGCAGGAGATGGGGTCATGGGATGGAGAGCTAATGAGAGTCTAGATCCTGCAGGGCCTTGTAGCCTCTGTAAGGACTTGAGCGTTTTCTCTGAGTAAGAAGAGAGACCACTGGGGATTTTCAACACAGAAATAACGTGATTTTACCCAAGCTACCCTCTTGAAAACAGAGTTAGGAGAGGAAAGGAAGGGATACTAAGAGCAGAAGCAGAGAGACACCTTAGAAGGCTACTGGAAAAATCTAGGACAGGTGATGTTGACTTGGACCAGGGTGGTGGGAGTGAAGCTAAGGAGAAGGGAATGGATTTTGGATATATTTTTAACACAATGTTCCCATTTAATCCATTCTAAACACACATTTTTCCTTCATATTTTAACATATCTAAAATCAGAATGCTTCTTACATTGGTATAGCATCTTATGATTGCTAGCAGCTAGGTGGCAGTCATGATATAGTTTAATTAGCTAAAAATCTGCCCGTAGTAACATCTGGTAATTGCCAACATCAATCCATAGATACAGATATGTTGTGTCAAAGCTTATTTTAGGTAATTAAATTTTAAAGTTTTAGATCTTTGCTCAGAAACACATCATAAATGTGGCTTCTTCCCTTAACAGTACTTTATTTGCGGCCCTCATCCTTTGGCACCTGGATATTAACTTCCTCCAGATTTCTCCAGGCTTCTAGTCTCTTGCCTCCAAAAGCACTGCAGGCTGGTTATGTTCCTGAAAATCAAGACCCTCACAATCTGCCTCCCACCTATTTCTCCAGCCTTATTTCCCATCACTCCCTAACTTGTACTTTCTACTTAAGCTACACCAAACCCTCAATTTACTGTGCATTCAGGACCTTGTTCCAGCTTTACAGCTTTGCACCCATTTCCTCTCCTCTTGTCCCAACTACTGCTCATGTTTCAAGCTCCAGCTCAGATGTCACATCCTTTACATAATTTTTTTGACTCTCCAAGCAGACTTAAATATTCATCTTCTCACAAAACATGCTGCATTGTCATGCTGATCATCTGTCCATTTATCTTCTCCAACAAGCTATGATTTGGGGACCTCACTCATATTGGCCACACAAAGTCTCTGAATGTAGTAATATATTTGGCACTGAACAGGTATACAATGTTTGTAAGAACCTATTTTTACTATATTGGACTTGACAAACCACAGTTTCCTCTGTTGCAAAATGCGATAATAGAACCTACTTCATAAAGGTATTTTAGGAGTTTTGAGGATTATGTAAGATAATAATGCATATACCCGGTACAAAGAACTAAACGTGGTACATAGTGCTCAATAAATGTTTGCTCTTTTAAAAATTTGTGTTACATTTTAAATATTGTTCTTAATGTTTTTAATTATAATAAATTTTAAAGTCCATCTTAAAATTGTCACATCTATTTTTAAGCCTTAGAACAGGATTTGTCCCACCACAGAAAAGAGGTGATAACCCCATTTTATTTCTCTCTTGACGACAAAGTGCTGGTATCTATGATTATTTGAAAATTCTAAATTTAGAGCACTGATGACCCAAAAAGCTCTTCTCAAATTTTATTTTTTCTAATAGCTTCTGAGAAAACACTCCCAAGAGTATCAACTTTTAGTGTCAATCTAGGTAGTTTGTGCAATTTACAGTAGTGTATTGCATTTTATCGCATTGACTCTATCTCACAAGAGTCCATTTATGTCCAAACTTCTTTTTCATGATATATGCATCATCCAATTACTTAGTCTCTTTGCCAATGTGGAAGTAAGCAATTTATTATTAAAGCATTAAAGTCACTAAAACAGACATCTTTGGGTCCCTATTAATTCTAAGATATGTGACTCTGAACAATACTTTAAAATGTACTTCCTTCTAAGACTTAGGAATTTTCCTGACTGCTGAATTGACACTGATGAATTTTGAATCATGATTATTAAATTCTCTTAGGGCTTTTAAAGAAAATTCTTCAACAAATTCATCTTGATTTGTGCACTGTATTGTTCTTTATACTTATAATGGCTCTCCTTCATTCTTTTTCTTGTTTGAAATAGTCAGAAAATTTAGAATTTATTGGCTAAGTGAGATTCTATAAAAGCATAATTTTCAAATTTGCGTGATCAACATGAGATGTAAAGTATACTAGAGGAATACGTTTCTAATCTGCCTCTTCTTTCCTCTCCTTCTTAATGATGACCTTGATTCATGCTTAATGAGAAATATTAACAAAAAACAAACAAGCACTCTCTCATCTTCCTTCCTCTGCGTCTCTGTAGCCTCTTGACTCTGGATTTTATCTTCCAATATGCTGCTAAAGCAGAGAATGTCCCTGCTCCTAGTTTGGTCAGCCCTACCCTTATGCTCTGGATTGCATGCCCTCTCCTGTTCTCAAGGACTTTACTCCTACAAATAGACCCTTTTCTTCTGCATTACTGACTTCCTTCTCTCCAGGGAATTGTTTGCATCAGTTAACAAATCTTCTCTTGACCTCCCATTTCAGTCTAGCTTCTTCCTGCTCCCTAACAGCAAAACTTCTCAAATGAATGGCTTTCCCCACTACGTCACCTATTTTCTTTCCTCAGCCCATTTCAATTAGACCTATGTCCTCACCACTGCATCTGAACTTCTAACAGGTTCATCAGTGACATCTATGTCAGCAAATGCAGCGATTACTTTTTGCCTGCATCTGAATATCTGTGACGTTTCTACCAAGTGACCACTCTCTCCTTGAAACTCTGTCTTTTCTTAGCTTCCTTGATACCCTTCTCCCCTGGTTTTCTTCTTACATCACTGCCTGTTAACTATAGGCTGGTAACCAAATGTATATATCCAGATTTAACCTTCTCTAGGATCCCACCTTGTATATCTAAATACAAGGAGACATCTCTATTTGGATGTCTAATGAGCATCTCACACATTATTTACTTATTTATTTTAATTAGTTTCAAGTATACAGTACATTAGTTAGACATCTATATAGTTCATAAAACAATCGCCCCAATAGCTCCCTCCCTCGCCTGACCCTCCACCTAGCCAACATATTAATGCTAACTGCATTCCTTATGCCATGCTCCCCATTCCCACAACCATCCATAAGCTAATAATTTGTACTTCTTTAGCCCTTCACCCCATTTTCCCAGCCTCCTGAAACCCCCTCCCCTCTGTCCGTCACCAAATTATCTACTATATTTGTGAGTCTGTTTTTGATTAGTTTGTTTTTTATTCCTTAGATTCCACATATAAGTGAAGTCATATAGTGTTTATCTTTCTCTGTCTGACTTAAATATCTTCTGGGCCCACCAAAGCAATATATTTTTCCATATCTTTCCTTTTAGTCTGTGTGTAATTTTTAATCTGAAGTGAGCCTCTTATAGGCAACATGTACAGGTCTTCTTTTCCTTTCCATTCATCCACTCTATCTTTTAGTTGGAGCTCTTAATTCTTTTCCATTTGAGGTACTTATTGATAGGAATGTAGTTGTTACCATTCTTTATTCCTGTTTTTGATACATGTTTTTTTCTTCTTAAAGAAGTCCCTCCAAGATTTCCTGTAATACTGGCTTGGTGGTGATAAATTCCTTTAGCTTATTTTTGTCTGGGAAGCTCTTTATCTGTCCTTCAACTCTAAATGATAGCTTTGCTGGATAAAGTATCCTTGGTTGTAGATCCTGGGTCTTCATCACTTTGAATATTTTGTGCCAAGTCTTTCTGTCCTGCATAGTTTCTTCTGAGGAATCAGCTGCCAGTCTTATGAGTGTTCCCTTAAATGTAATTATTGGTTTTTCTCTTGTTGCTTTTAAGAATCTTTCTTTGTATTTAAACTTTGGCATTTTAATTATGATGTGTCTTGGTGTGGGCCTCTTTGGATCCCTGATTTTTGGAATTCTCTAAGCTTCCTGAAATTTTAAGTCCATTTCCTTCACCAGATTAGGGAAGTTTTCCATCATTATTTCTTCAAACAGCTGTTCAACATCTTGATTTTCTTCAGGTATGATAATGAGATGGATATTTGGATACTTAATAGTGTCCAATATGCTCTTTAAATTATTTTTATAGTCTTGACATCTCATCTCTTGCCATTCTGATTGAGTGTCCTTGGCTTTCCCATTCTCTAGATAGGGCATTTGATCCTCTTCTTTATTCACTGTGTTTATTCCTTTGTTTATTTCATTTAATACACTTCTCAGATAATGTGCTCTTCGTTTCAGACTGGTTCCCTTTTATAATTTCCATTTCCATTTTTATGTTTTTTATCTCTTTTTTGGAGTTCTCTACACTTCCCAAAAGTTCATTGAGCATCTTTAAAACCAGTGTTTTGAACTCTGCATCTGTTAGATTGGTTGACTCCATTATATCTGGATCTCTGTTTTGTTCTCTCATATGGTTTCTGCTTCTTTGTCTGCCTATTTTGGCTGCCTTTCTGTGTTCATTTCTATGTACTAAGCAAAACTCCTAAGTCTCCTGGTCTTATTAGTGTGGATTTATGAAGTAGGTGTCCAGTGGCACATTCCTGAGAGGGGTTCAGTTGTAGGCCAAATTTAGCTTAAGCCTCTGTCCCTCTAGAGCCACCTGTTAAGATTCAACAAGCAATCCACAGATGCTGTGCTTATATGTGCCTTAGAAGGCCACTCTAGAAATCGAGTTGGGGGAGGTGAGGTTTCAGGGAATCCTCTGGGCAGAGCAATCTCTGTTATCCAGGTTGACGATGTCACGGTTATGGTGGCGCTGTGTCCGCACACTGAGAGTGGGAAGGGCTCAACAGGGAACAATGGATACCACCGGCACCTCTGTATGGAGTGAATCTCTGTTCAGCCCTCACTCAGACAAAATCTCCTTGTAAGTCTCTGGTGCCTCCTGTCCGCCGCTGAATTGGCACTGGTGCTCAGAGTGAGCAGGTCCATCACCACAAAAATCTGCTCACAGATATGGCCGCTTTAAGAGGCTTCTGCTGCTGTTGCTGCCTCCATCTCACTCAGCCGCTGGAAACCGGACAGTTACATGTCCTCGCCCCTTCCTACCTTCTGTCGTTTCAGGGTGATTGCTTAGATTTCTCCCTAGTTATATGGCTTGTTCATCTAGATCCCAGGCAATTTTTCCTTCCTGCTTGCTCCTTGTTTTCATCACAACTTTGATTTGGTCTCCAGAGGGATGAACAGAGCCTCTATCATCTTGCCATTTTTCCCCCTCCTCATACCTTACTTTTTGTTATGATCACCTTACACATAAATAAACATACATTTAGAATTCTTTTGCTGTTCACTCTGCCCAATACTCTCCTCTCTAATTCTCTCCCTTTATTTCCTTCCCCTACTCTTAAACCAGCCCCTAGTAGATTAGGTTCCTTGGTGATTCCATAGCACCCAGTAGTTTTCCTTTGTAGTAATTAGCACACTTATAGTCAGTTAGTCAAATGCATGATTATCTGGTTAATGTCAATCTTACTCTTTTAGCTTCTAAGATCCCTGAGGCCAGAGATTTTCTGTATTGTTCACTATAACTCAACACAGTGTCTTACATATATTAGCAGCTCAATAAATATATTTATTTCTTATCTTTATACATCTAGATTGTTCCCTATTTTTCATTTTTATAATCAATTCTACAATAAACATGCATGTAGCTAAACCTTTGGTATGTCTTTAATCATGTGCTTAGAAAAACCATAGAAATAGAATCACTGATTTTTATTGTGAGATGCAGATTTTCAAGTCTATTGTTATAGTGTGGTAGTCTTCAAAATGACCACAATTATCTTCTCTCCTCCCTATATGAGTAAGCCACTCATCCATCAAAAGATCTCCTTCCCTTATCCTTGAATGACTTTACCTTTAGAATGTGGTGAAAGTAGGATTGCTAGATGTGAAGCTGGATGACTTTCAGGAAATAATGTTCTGAAAAATCAGATCTTTGAAAAATAAATAAATAAAAGCATTGATTTATAGCATTTGCCAATTTCTGTGGTGTAAATATTTCAACCATGGCTGATTTCAAGCTACCAGTTTGATATCACTGATCATGAAGCATGGGGTAAAATACATAATCAGCCCTTATTAACTTGTACAAATGGGCTTCTGAATGCCACTGCTTCTAGATCTAATCTTTGACGGGTCTGTCAGCTTCCATTTTTGCTTTCTTGGAATTCAGCTGACATGAAGGATCCTTGGGTGAGGCTCCTGAAAAATGAGAGGTCAAATTGAAAGAAATGTCACATGGAGAAGAAAGCAAGCCTTGGGCATTCCAACCCTGGCTGAGCTCCCAGCTGAGTGCAGGTGCATAAGTGGCCCCAGGCAACATTCACGGAGCATAAGACCACCAAACCAATTTATAGAAATGTGAGCAATAATACATTGTTGTGGATTTAAGCCACTATATTTTGGAATGGTTTATTAGTCAGCAAGAGGTAACTGAACATGTATATTGCCAAGTTGTCATAAAAAAAGCTGTTTTGAAAAAGCCTTTGACAAGATACAGCACCCATTTATGATCAAAACACTTAACAAATTCAGTAAAGTAGGAAAATACCTTAATATAATAAAGGCCATATATGACAAACCCTCAGCCAACATTATACTTAATGGTGAAACACTTGAAATCTTCCCTCTAAGATCAGGAACAAGGCAAGACTGCCTACTATCACCACTGTTATTCAATATAACATTGGAGGTCCTAGCGAGTGCAATCAGGCAAGAGAAAGATATAAAAGTCATCCAAATAGGAAACAAAAAAGTCAAACTGTCACTATTTGTGGATGACATGATTCTCTATATAGAAAAACCTAAAGACTCCACAAGAACACTACTAGAAACAATAACCAAATACAGTAAAGTTTCTGGATACAAAATCAACGTTCAAAAATCCATAGCGTTCCTATACTCTAGTAATGAGTGTCAGAAAAAGAAGTGGAAAAAATAATTCCTTTTGCAATTGCAACAAAAAGAATAAAATACCTAGAAATAAGTTTAACGAAACATGAAGGACCTATGTAATGAAAACTACAAGACCCTATTAAAAGAAATCGAAGAAGATACAAAGAAATGGAAGGATATTCCGTGTTCTTGGATTGGAAGAATCGATATAGTTAAAATGAACATATTACCTAAAGCATTATGCAAATTTAATGCAATCCCTATCAAAATCTTATTGGCATTTTTTAAAAGAAATGGAACAAAAAATCATCAGATTTGTATGGAAGCACAAAAGACCCAAAATTACCAAAGCCATCCTGAGAGAAAAGAATGAGGCTGGAGGCAACACTCTGCCCGACTTGAAATTATACTACCAAGTGACAGTAATCAAAATGGCATGGCATTGGCAGAAAAACAGACACAGAGACCACTGGAACAGAATCAGGATTCGAGAAGTAAACCCATGTTTACATGGGCAAATAACTTTTGACAAAAAATCCAAAAACATACAGTGGAGAAAAGAAAGCCTCTTCAATAAATGACGCTGGGAAAACTGGAAAGCCACCTGCAAAAGAATGAAACTAGGCTGCTGTTTATCACCAAATACCAAAATGAACTCAAAATGGATTAAGGACCTGAATATAAGACCTGAAACAATAAAATGCATAGAAGAAAACATAGGAACTAAACTCAAGGACCTTGGACTTAAAGAGGATTTTATGAATTTGACCTCAAAAGCAAGAGAAGTAATAGCTAAAATAAACAAAGGGGACTACAGCAAACTAAAAAGCTTCTGCTCAGCAAAAGAAATTGTCAACAATATAAAGAGATAACCATCCAAATGGGAAAATATATTTACAAGCAACGCCTCCAATAAGGGCCTGATATCCAAAATATACAAAGAGCTCATACGACACAACAACAACAACAACAACAACAAACGAAAATGAGCAGAGGATCTGAACAGGCATTTCTCCCTAGAGGACATACAAATGGCCAAGAAATATTTGAAAAGATGTTCAACATCTCTTGCTATTAGGGAAATGCAAGTCAAAACCACAATGAGACACCATTTCACACCGTTAGAATAGCTATAATTAACAAGACAAGTAATAACAAATGTGGGAGAGGATGCAGAGAAAAAGAAATTCTTATACCCAGCTGATGGAACTGCAAATTGGTACCGCCACTATGGAAACAATATGGAGGTTCCTCAAAAAACTAAGAATTGATCTCCCATAGGATCCAGCAATATCTCTACTGGGTATTTACCCCAAAGACTTGAAAACCCATACCCTAAAAGATATTTGCACACTGATGTTCGTAGTAGCATTATTCACAGTGGCCAAGACATGGAAGCAATCGAACTGTCCTACGATAGATGATTGGCTAAAGAAGCAGTGGTACATATGTACAATGAAATATTAGTCATAAGAAGAGATGAAATACTGCCGTTTGCGACAACATGGATGGACCTCGAAATAATCATACTAAGCGAAAATAAGCAGACAGAAAAAGTTGAAAATCACATGATATCACTTATATGTGGGATATAAACCTAAAGGCAACAAGTGAATAGGACAAACAAACAGTGACTGATAGACATGGACAATGGACTAGTGGTTACCAGATGGTAAGAGGAAGGGGGATGGAAGAGATAGACGGGGGAAAAAAATTTTAAATCATTTCTTCAATTAAAAAAATAAATTAATTAACAAAAATAAAATAAGTTGTTTCAAGTTTTACTTCCATTAGCACTATATGAAAGTGTCTTATTCTTTACATATTAGCCCACACTATGCATTATCATCACTAGGTTGACAAGTTTTCTAAAAAGTATATTGCAGTTTAATTTGCATTTTTTGAAAATGAGTTTAAAGCATTTTCACATGCTTATTGTCCATAAATTGACTATGACTTCTGTCCATTTTTCTATTGATTTGTAAGAGTTTTTATATTTTAATAATAGTAACAGCAACTGAGGCATATTTTGCAATATATGTGACTACACAAATGGTGCCTGAGTAGGCCATTTTCTGTGTTTCTTAGAACATGATCATATCCAGTTTGAAGATCGTTTGCTTATTTTTAGTATTCCTTAAATTATTCAAATATTTTCCCTGGAATTTTTTTTACTAGTGATTTTCTTCAAATGAAATCTTTAGCTGAAACTCAGTACAAAATGCACTCCCTCCAAACCCCTTGCCATTTTGATTTGAACAACACTGGCTTAGGCCACTGCTTAAGTGGTAGGTTAATTCTTCAGCCATTTTTGTGTTTGGAAAGCCTTTGGATAAACATGAGGTTATATTTCATACCAATTAAAAATTTTCAAATTTGAAACCACATGATATAAAAATGTTATTAATTTATACTAAAAATTTAAAATTATTTCCAAATGAAGTTTATTTTTTTAAAGCATTTAAAAATTTGCTTTAAAATGCTCTTATGTATTCTGAGAATGCTATTCCATTTATGTTATATCAATTCCTCTGAATAAATAATCTATCTAGAATTATGCAAGTTTTGAATTATGTGAGGTCTTTAGGATGTTATCCCATGAATATAATTCACTGCCATGTGAATTATATATTTGCATCCCATTTTAAAAACCAAAATAGAAAAAAACTGAAGATGGAAGCCTGAATTATGAGCTAAAAGAAATACCTTCTCCCAATAAAAAGCAAAAACAAAATTAAAATTCTCTCTCTTTCAGTTTCTGACATTAGAATTGTGGCAGCAAAACCTTATTATGCTATGTGATCTTTGGACAAGTATTCGATTAAAGGCTTGGCTTTAAGTGTGGAATCTGGAAACCAGGTCTTGGTCTAACTCCATGAAGCAGAAATGTAAGCACATGAATCTAAATCTTGCAGGCACAATCATAAATCTTTATTAGAAATTTGGCATTTGCTTATGCAGCTGGTAGAATTTCCCACCTTTGTGTTTGTTCTCTTCCTTCACGAGTGTCTTTGGAGTAGAGGATTTTAGTTTGTCATCATTTTACATTCCTCTGTAGGTTTCTTTGCAGTAAAAAAATATATATCTTTTTATAGATTTCACAGTTGTAAAAGAAGTTCTAATAATTTAAATTCTAGATGTTTCAGGATTTACAATTTCTATTGTTTTTCTCTCTATTTAGAGTATATGTCTTGAAATTCTATGATACACTACCCGATGTCTCATTTCTTATTATAGCCTCTCTCTCATATTGAGTGGCCTTTGGCTAAACAATGCCGTTCATTATATTTTACATTAATTTGAATTATCAAATTTAAAACAATGAGCAATGAAAAATATTATTGAAGTCTCACTTTATGTACACACACTGAAAGAAACAATGTGAATTCTCCACACTATAAATTGTTTAGTGTGCATTAAAGAATAAGTTTGATATAAGGAACACATTACAATGGCCTAGGTTTATGAGCACTAAGAGTGTTATTTCTTGTAGTACATTATTCTTAATGGAAAATCTGTCTGGATGTTTTATGCATGTTTTGAGTTATATGAGGTTTTCAGGAGCTATTCCTAGCATGGCTCTCCAGTGGCTCAGATGTTCCAAATCCCCTATCGTGAATCTGTTTTATTATTATTGCTGATGTGATTGCTAATAATAAAAGTTATTGGTTCCTTAATCCTGTGCCAAGTACTGTGTTGAGTACTTGTGTATTCAACAATGTATATTACTCCATTCCCCATGAGACTGATGTTATTTTAATATCATTTCCATTTTGTAAGTAAAAAATCTCATGCTTGGCGAATTTAAGTAACTATGTCCAAGGGAATATCTTTGGATTTAGAGTTAGAATGAAGATTTCTTCTCAGTCAGTTTCAAGATTTTTGCTAACCTAGTCAGTATAAAATATTTACTGAATTGGTTAGCAAAATTCTGTTACTTTAGCCTTGTCAAAAGGTGGGTAATATCTTTGCTTCTGTGATCATGGTCTTCCAACTTTAAGTTTTGATTTGCTTCTTGGTTCCTAGGTGACTCATCTGCCTTGTAGGAAGGCAGCCCCATGCCATTACGTGGTGATTGGACGAACAGAGTATTTTACCACTTGGAATTGTTGATGATTGAAGAAGCTGGTTAACTTTTTTTGTTTGCTGGTTTTTCCTTGTTACTTTTAATGTTTGAACTTTTCCATATAAATTGAAAGTGCTCAGTCTTTTTCTACATATCACTTCTTTAAACAACAGTGTCTCCAATCATTATTTTCCCCCTTCTTAAGAGGGTTGGTATTGTTCATTGTAATATAAAAATTAATAGCTTTTTCTTTCCTGCAAACCCTATTTTCGTTTAGAATTTTTTTTTTTTAAGGTAAATCTACTCATCTTAAAGAGAGGCAATTTGGCTCCAATTTGTCTGAAGCATTTCATGGCCTATGATGTAATTTCCTTCTCTAAATCTCTCAATTTAGGGAGGCAGTGACCCTAGGGCAGGGAAGCAACTCAATTTTTCCAATGTTTTCCAATCTTTGCTTATGGTTAAACACCTAGAATGGATGAAGGTGAGTTGAGCTGGAAATGGGACATTCATACTCCACTCAGTTTTATATTTTCTGTCCAGAAAAGTGTAACCATTTTTATAAATTTTTATTAACCAAAGAACTAAAGTCTCATCTATTACAATAACAATCTTTGCAGAACCTTCATTATTAATTCATTTTCTGTCATTCAACCAAAAGTGAGCTTCATGGAGGTGGGGACTTCGTCATAGAAGACTGCCTGATACATCATGGGAATTAAGCTTATTTTCAAGAAATGGATTATGGTCCAATAACTGAGATCTTAAAGTAGCTTCAGTTGAATTTAAGAAAAGGTGTAGAAAACAGCAACATAGATGGAGCACTAGAAGAAGAGTCGGGAGGGACTGGGTTCTACTTTCAGCTTTGCTCTTAACTGGTGAAACCTTGAGCGAGTCCCTAATGTACTCTAAGTCTTTCTCCCTCTGATTAAACTCTTTGGGTAGAGACTTATGTTTTGCTTTTCTTTCTGAATATTATTAGCTCTGATTCAAGGTTCTTACAGCTTTAGTTGATGAAATAGTGAGATATGATGCACTTTGACAGTCTATACCTGATGTCATAGATTATACATTAGCATATTTCTTAACTAAAATATTAAGGCTGTGACATACACTATAGACTTAGTAACTATTGCATTTTAAAATTTATGATATATCGAATGTTACTTGTTAAATAGAATTCAGTATCTTTAAAAAAATTTTCTCTAGGGCCTTCTATATTGTATCTTCTATTCACTTTAAAGTTTCACATTGTTTCTTTACTAATTTAAAGGCTGCTCATTTTAGGAGAGGGTCATTGTTGTTGGAGGGATATGCCCAGAGGGAGAGCATGGAGTAGATTCATCCTAAAAATCAAAGAAGCCAAGTCTGTGATTCAGACTGCCTATATAGAATTGGAATTACACTTGTCAAGCAGCCAGAGGAGAGATAATAAATATCCCGACTAGGAGTCAGCATTTTCTTATCTTCTTGATCACCTGAAAATGCCAAAGGCAAAAGGCAAGTGGAATCCTGCTGTTAGAGAGGCACCTGAATGTTTACTCTGCTCTAAATTTAGAAGATGAGCTAATTGGGGCTCTTGATATCTGGATGCCTTTACCCAACAAGTGTATTACTAAGAAAGACAAAATATCTAAAAGCAAAGAGAAAGCAGCATTTGATAGTGCTTTTATTTATTTATTTTTCATTTATTGCCTATTTTAGAGACACTGTATTCCAGATCAGTGTTTTCCAAACTTCTTGTAAATTTACAAACTGTAAAATATGAGAAATATACTTTCCATCTCAACCCATTTTGCATACATGTACACATGCAGACATGTACATGCTTATGTACACTCACACAGACACACACACATGCAAACTAAAATTGTTTCCTAAAAATAATGTATATCCTAATTACAGTTGAGAGATCCGATATTTTTATATAATGTTTCATTTTTTGAAAAGCACAGGTTATGAGTCAGTAAGTCAGTGTCATGATCCTCTACATTATAAAAAACAAAATCAAAAACACTGCTCTACGTGATTTCAGAAGATTCAAAGACAAATTTGTGGCCCTTATTAACAGAGAAGCATACATTCACCAAATAGTCAACATAATAAATGCTATCCTGGGAGCTGGGACTACTGAATATCTACATGCAAAAGAATGATTTTTATTTGTAGATTTTTTTTTTGACTACCAACTCAGTCTCTTTATTTGTTATAAGTTTATTTTTATTTTCTATTTCTCCTTGAATAAATTTCTGTAACTTGAGTCTTTCTGGGAATTTATCCATTTCATCTAGGTTACATACTTTATTGGCATGCAGTTGTCCATAGTATTTCATTTCTGTAATGCCATTCTGGACTTAAGTAATTTGAATCTTCTTACTTGTTCTGTCTAGCTAAAGTTTTGTCCATTTTCTTGAGTTTTTCAAATAATCAACTTTTCAATTTGTTGATTTTCTCCTTTGCTTTTTCTATTCTATTTCATTTTTTTCCTCCTGTAATCTTTATTATTGCCTAACTTCTGCTTGCTTTGGCTTTATTTTGACACCTCCCTCCCCATCCAATTTCTTAAGGTGGAAGTATAGGCTTTATATTTGAAATATTTTTTTCTTTTTTAATATAAACATTTTTAGTTATAAATTCCCCCTCTGAGCATTGCTTTTGCTACATCTTATACATGTTGTGTTTTTATTGTCATTCAGGTCAACATATTTTCTAAATTCTCTTCTGAGTTGTTCTTTGACTCACTAGTTATTTGAGTGTTTTTAAATATTCACATAGTTGTGAATTTTCCAAATTTTCTTGTTATTGATTCCTCATTTCATTAGACTGTTTTGAATACACTTTATATAGTTTCAGTCTTTTTAAATTCATAGGGACTTATTTAATGGCTTACATATGGTCTACCCTTGAGAATGTTCCTTGTGCACTTAAGAAGAATGTGTATTCTGCTATTGTGTGGATTGTTCTATAGATGTCTGTGAAGTTTAGTTTGTTCACAGTGTTGTTCAGGTCTTCTATTTCCTTGCTGATTTTCTGTCTCATTGTTTTATCCATTATGGATAGCGGGTTATTGAAATCTCCAACTATTATTTTTGAATTATCTATTTGTCCTTTCAATTCTGTCCCTTTTGCTTCATATGTATTGGGGCTGTGTTTCCAGGTGTATATATGGTCATAGTTGTTATATCTTCTTATTGACTATTTTATTATTATAAAATGTTCTTTATAACAATTTTTATCTTAAAGTCTATTTTGTTTGCTTTTTAGAAGAGAATTTTCAGAAATCAATAGCCCACCATTTTAATTACTATCACCCAATATTGTTTCTTTATTAATTGTGTAATATATCCTGAACATTCTTTAGTGTTTGTGGTAGTGCTAAAAACAAATTTTTTAAAGTTCTTAGTTTATTATTTTTTTCATAAAAAATCTGCTCAATCACCACAGATAAAGTCACTGATGAATCTTTACTCCTTCTGTTGTCTAATCTCTACCTCACTGTTTTGCCAGCACTGACATTGGCCTTTGCAACCCCCTTTTCATTCTTTCTTTTCTTTTGTTCCTTTCGCTGTTTTCTTGAGGTTTTTTTCTTCTCATACAAGAGATGTCTTGCAAGTCTGTGTTTGGATTCATTTTTATTTGCATAATCCAAGGAATCATAAATCATGCCAAAGCCAGTTGTCTTGCCACCACCGAAATGGGTTTGGAATCCAAATACAAAGGTAACATTTAGTGTGGTCTTGTATATTTTGGCTAGTTTTTCTAATTTTCTGTCTTAGATACTGTTGCCTTTCCAAGATAAAGGATGTCAATGACCATTTGTTTCTGTCGAAGTAGTCTATTGGTCATGAACTTCCTGGCTCAGATAGTTACTGTGTGATTCATGATGGTGACCAAAAATATTTTTTTAATGTTGTTAAGCTTGTTCCGTGGGAACATATCTTAATTTCTTATGAAAAGTTTTTTCAAAAATTATTTTTCTAAATAGATTTTCTGCAAAGTTTCTTTGTAATATAATAAAGAACCTAGGATTATTATAATAATTGCTTCACTTTCTAATTTTTGGTATTATTAACTGATATTGTGTTAATATAACTTAACCATTTTATTTAAAATTGCAACTCTCTCTAAAACCCTATTTTTATCTTTCCTGCATTATACTTTTCTATAGCACATACAATCATTTAACTATATATCTTATTTTTTAAATGTATTTATTTTAATTAGTTTCACGTATACAATACATCAGTTAGACATCTATATAGTTCACAAAATAATCCCCCCAATTGCTCCCTCCCTCCCCTGACCCTTCATCTAACCAAAGTATTAATGCTAACTACATTCCCTATGCCATGCTCCCCATCAGCTACTAATTTGTACTTCTTTAGCCCTTCACCCCATTTTCCTAGCCTCCTGAAACCCCTTCCTCTTTGTCCGTCACCAAATTATCCACTATATTTGTGAGTCTGTTTTTGATTAGTTTGTTCTTTTTTTTCCTTAGATTCCACATGTAAGTGAAATCATATAATGTTTATCTTTCTCTGTCTGACTTAAATATCTTCTGGGCCCACCAAAGCAATATATTTTTCCATACCTTTCCTTTTAGTCTGTGTGTGTCTTTTAATCTGAAGTGAGCCTCTTATAGGCAACATGTACAGGTCTTCTTTTCCTTTCCATTCATCCACTCTATCTTTTAGTTGGAGCACTTAATTCTTTTCCATTTGAGGTACTTATTGATAGGAATGTAGTTGTTACCATTCTTTATTCCTGTTTTTGATACATGATTTTTTCTTCTTAAAGAAGTCCCTCCAAGATTTCCTGTAATACTGGCTTGGTGGTGATAAATTCCTTTAGCTTATTTTTGTCTGGGAAGCTCTTTATCTGTCCTTCAACTCTAAATGATAGCTTTGCTAGATAAAGTATCCTTGGTTGTAGATCCTGGGTCTTCATCACTTTGAATATTTTGTGCCAAGCCCTTCTGTCCTGCATAGTTTCTTTTGAGGAATCAGCTGCCAGTCTTATGGGTATTCTCTTATATGTAATTATTGATTTTTCTCTTGCTGCTTTTAAGAATCTTTCTTTGTATTTAACCTTTGGCATTTTAATTATGATGTGCCTTGATGTGGGCCTCTTTGGATCCCTGATTTGTGGAATTCTCTGAGCTTCCTGGAATTTTGTGTCTATTTCCTTCACCAGATTAGGGAAGTTTTCCATCATTATTTCTTCAAACAGCTGTTCAACATCTTGATTTTCTTCAGGTACGCCAATCAGACAGATAGTTGAACTCTTAATAGTGTCCTATGTACTCCTTAAATTATTTTTCGGTTTTGGCATCTCATCTCTTGCCATCTCTTGATTGAGTATACTTGGCTTTGCCATCCTCTAGTTAGGGCATTTGATCTTTTTCTTTATTCACTTTATTTATTTCTTTGTTTATTCCATTTACTATACTTCTCATCTCAGATAATGTGTTCTTCATTTCAGACTGCTTCCGTTTCATAATTTCCATTTCCATTTTTATGTTTTTTTATCTCTTTTTTGAAATTCTCTCTGAATTTATCCACATTTCCCAAAAGTTCATTGAGCATCTTTAAAACCAGTGTTTTGAACTCTGTATCTGTTAGTCTAGTTGACTCCATTATATCTGGATCTCTGTTCTGTTCTGTCATATGGTTTCTGCTTCTTTGTCTTCTTATTTTGGCTGCCTTTCTGTGTTCGTTTCTGTGTACTAAGCAAAACTCCTAAGTCTCCTGGTCTTATTAGTGTGGATTTATGAAGTAGGTGTCCAGTGACACATTCCTGAGAGGGGTTCAGCTGCAGGCCAAATTTAGCCCAAGTCTCTGTCCCTCTGGAGCCACCTGTTAAGATTCAGCAAGCAATCCACAGATGCTGTGCCTCAAAAGTCCGCACTAGAAACTGAATTGGGGGAGGTGGGGTTTCAGGGAATCCTCTGGACAGTGCAACCTCTATTATCCAGTTTGATGACATCCCGGCTGTGGAGGCACTGTTCGCACACTGGGAGCAGGGAGGGCTCAACAGGGATCAATGGATACCTCAGGCACCTCTGTATTGAGCGAGTCTCGGGGTCGGCCCTCGCTCAGACAAAGTCTCCCTGTAAGTCCTTGGTGCCCTCTGTGCACAGCTAAATCAGCACTCGTGCTCAGAACCAGTAGGTCTGTTACCATGGAAATCCACTCACGGATGCAGCCCTTTTAAGAGACATCTGTTGCTGCCTCAGCCTCCATCCCACTCAGACGCTGGAGACCTGGCAGCCCCTTGTCCCCACCCCTTCCTACCTTCTACCATTGCAGGGTGCTTTCTTAGATTTCTTCCTTGTTGTATGGCTTATTCCTCTAGATCTCAGATGATTTTTCCTTGATGCTGCTCCTTGTTTCCATCATAACTTTGATTTGGTCACCAAAGGAATGAACTGGGCCTCTATCATCTATGCCATTTTTTTCATCTCCTAACTATATATCTTTGTATGTATGTATTTATTTATTTTCTATCTTCCCTCACTCCCACATAAGTACCATAAAAGTAAAGATTTTCAATTATCTTTGTTTATTTTCCACAGCTGTAGTTTCAAGACCTAGAACTTTGACCACTTCATAATAGGCACTCAGTAAACAAATAGATGTGCTCCTAATATCTCTGTCTGGGATATACACTGAAGATCTTTTATAGCTCAAGTGCTGACTATCCTTTAGTTCCACAAACATTTACTGAAGACTTGTATGCTAGATTCTGATACACAAAGATGCAATTCCTAGCCCCCATATGATAAAGAAAGAATTGCAATACAATATTACTAAGACTGTAATGTAGGTCTTTACAAAAGCAAAAGCAAGTGGAGGAAAGGAAGAGTGGATAGTGTCTGAGAACTTAATAGAGAAGGAAGGATTGGGATTTCCCCAGTCAAACTGGTGTGTAGGGCTGGAGAACAGAAGACATAAAAGAATTAGCATTTTTTTTTAGGACACTCTAATTTGTTTGCAGTTGCTGGGAGTGTAGCTGTTTGTATGTTATAAGAAATGTGGTTATACGGTAAAAAAAAGTCAAAAGTTGAAGGGCTTGTCTGTCATTTTAGAGATTTTGACATCTATAGAAAGAGCCAAAGACTCCCATTATTTTTTTGAGGGGAGTGATGTTTGTATTCTTTTATGAAATAGTCAGATGTGGCCAAAAAAGGAGACAGAAGAGAGGCTCAGGAAAACAAACAAACAAAAGAAACAAACGAAACCCCCATAGTTCATTATATTTATAAGTCCTAGAAATAGCAAAGACCTCATGTCATGCAGGGCCACATGGGAAGTCCACCAGGGCAATCAGGAAGCAGAAGACAGGAGCGAAAGAAAGGCTTAGGCCACAACCTGTATTGGAGTTTCCAAGAGAAAGGCAAGTCAGGGTGGGGTAAACAGTTTATAACTGGCTAGTCTGAACAATTTTGGTGGACTCTAAACTGTAAGAGTGGTCCCCAGTTGTCTAGCACCTGGCCCTGGGATGATTAAGGCATAGGAATATTGCCTTATAGGGTGCACAATCCAGATAGAGGAGCTACAACTCTGAATTGATTAGTTTGTGTATATGCGATAAGGTCTCAGTTGGGCTCTTTGTGATCTCTAAAAATTGGTTTGCCCAAGAGAAAAAGTATCTCCCTAGCCAGAATTTCTTTCCATGCTATCAAAACAAATATAGAAAACATATAGAAAATTAAAAATATTTATAATACAATTTGCTTTAGGTTATATAAACAATTAGGTGCTTCAGATGTATCTTTGAGAATTGGTTAATGATGATTGTTTTTGTTCTACGCTTTCACCTGAATTAACATGATTCTTTTCTCACTCCAAAAGGAGTTTTGTGCTCCTGACTTTTTTGGGGGATCTTTATAAATATCAGTTAAACACATAAGTTATAAGATGTGTAAAATGTAAGACAGTTTTTAAGCTTGCCTAGTCTGGTTTCATGTACAAATCATTGCTACTGTTCAAAATTATTTTGCAAGAATGTGTTTCACATTGAAAGCTATATCTATGTGCCTTCTGATAAGAGTTATATTAAGGAAGGAGCAAATACAATTTTGAATGGGAAGAACTCTCATTCTCATGCAGAAATCTTGAGTTTCTGTACCATTTTTTATAATTCAAAATTACGTTCAGAGATCTTCAAAAAAGGCAGGTAACAAGCGAGTGTAGGTAACACCTGCCTACACTGTTAGAGTCATGGTGACTGTTCTCATTAACATCACTGCCATCAAGACCAGGTGAATGAATGTCTGTTGGTCAGGACATTGTCTCCAATATAGCATTATATGGACTCAGAGGTTATTCTTGAATTATATTGCTATTTTTTCTGATGTCGCTCCAGCCTTTTCAGCACTGTTTCTTATATACTATATTACTTTGTTCAAATCTCAGGAAGAAGAAAAAAAGAACACTAGCTTTAGTTATCCACTTACTAGCAATAAAATAGCAGCTAAGGTTCTCAAGTGTTTGCCATGTGCAAACCTCCTTATAAAGCTTATCTCATGTAGTCCTCGCAACTCATGAAATAGGTGCTATTATAATTCTCACATTTTATGAAACTGAAGCATCGATCCCATGTCCTTTGATGAATTTTTAACCTCTCATTTTTATTCTGTAAAATGAGAAAAAGAAAAAGAAAAATGAAGAAAAAGAAAAAAAGTCCTAGGAACAGATATGTTCTCTTGTGGTCCTTGTCTAGACACTATGTATTTTTTTGCTCAGGAAACAGAGGCTCAGGAAGAAGGACTTTGGGTGAATTTCAAGATCAGTCTTGTGTGGTCATTCATTACCACAGAATCTGCAAATGTTGAAGTAGAAGAAGACCCCAGTTCTTTCATCAGGAATGAGAGAAAAAAATCCCAAGAAGTGCAAGGACTTCTCAAGACCACATATTCAATCTGAAAGAAGCTAGGGTCAGAAGAGTTCACATTTTAAATGAGTCAAGACAACTTTGGATTGTTGGTGGCTAATATAAAATAAGAGAAAACATAGAGAATAAAAGGACAAAGAAGTAGGAAATAGGGGGACATTAATAACACAAAATATACATTTGTCATGGTTTCTTGGACATAGGCATGGATTTTGCAGTGTTATAAAATAGGGGTTAGGATGGGGATAACTCATGTTAATATTAGGCCAGCATTACTGCATGAGTACTATGGGGATTAGTTAATTTTTAAGTATTCATTTAGTGCCCTCTCCAGTTCTCTTCAGAATCAATTTACTATGGAATGGTTTCTATGTGGTGTACCCTCCGCTTCATTTCCTTAATAAGCTATTTCTTTGTTATGTTTTTCTACCACCAACAGAGACCTGGCAGCCAGAATCTGGGAGGAAGCTTATTCTGTAAAAGGAATACTGCCCCCTTTCTCTCAATATATATAACAAAAAATGTTGATATTCATTGATGAAAATTTAGAAAATACAGAAATAGAAGCAAAATTTAAAAATCACCTTTAGTTTTAGATATAAATATTGGTAATATTTTAGTGTATTTCCATCTAGTCTTTTTGGAGATTTTTTATTTTTGGATACACAGATACACATTCAAAAAATTATTGGGGCCAAACTATATATGTTATATTGTCACTTGTTTCCACTTAACAATGTATCACTATTACTTTCCTATTTCATAAAGTAATTTTCTAAAATATTATTTTAATTATCTTGGATATTTGATTGTCTAAAGTACCAGAATTTCTTTAAATCATTCACTAGTATTGGATATTTTTGTTGCCTATAATTTTTTGCTAATATAAAAAATGCCACGCTGAATGTCATTGAAGCCAAATTTTTGCATACTTTGATGGTGACTGTTTATTCAGGATAAATTCCTAGAAATAGGTCAAAGGTAAGCATATAATTAAGCACAAAGAGATAAGTACATATTTAGGGGGTTTGACATATACCATTGAATTGTACTCCAGAAGGGTTGTAGATTTTACTCTCTCGTTAACAATATAAAAAGGAAAAGCAAAATATGTGTTGTATTTTTCTTTGTGTTTGTGCATAATGCATGTGCACATGTGTGTGCATTTCTTCTAGTAGGGTGGAATACTTCTTAACTTAGGTAACTATATTGTGGTAATTCTAGCTGCTATAATAAATACAACATAAAATTGCAATGGCTATATATTGACAGAGAAGGGCAATTGCAGTCATTAGCAATTCTCATGCACACATTGAAGTTGACATTTTTAATTTTAATTAGGACAATTTAAGTTCTCTAAAGGCTTTCCACCTGTATATTTCAAATGTATGATAGAACTTTTTAAAATACCAATATTATACTTAAGAATGCCTTCCCATTCAATATCACGCCGTTAGTTTTTCAATATATTTTTATGTGATAATGAAAAGATGTTAAAAGCCTAGTTAAAATATTCAGTCATGCACAGAGCATAACTTTTCATCTGACATTATTCAATTCACTTATCTGCTGTAGTGTTTAGAATATGACTCAGGTAAATTTATAGGTTCATCGAACGATAATAAAGGCTGTCCTTAGATTTCGTAGACATGTTTCCTTTCGTCGTCTGCTAGAAGACAACCCATTACTTCACAGTAATATATTTAATGTCAACTTGTAGAAGTATGAATAGCTTTACGCTTGTTTTTCCTTTCATATTAAGTGAAAGTTAAGCAGTCTGACAAGATGATCATTAAATAATCTCAGGAATGTCCTTTTAGAAGATCCAGTGAGATTTTCATAGAAGTTGCAATGCCATACCTTCTCTCCCTAGATATTAGCTTCAGCATATTCTGGTTATCTAGGAAGATTTAGGAAAAATGGAGTACGATTTCAAGACATAAAACATTGATCTTTTCCATAACAAATCTCTTGCCTTGCTGATTACTGCCATTTTTTATCCCTGAATTGAACTGTGGTATACAGGGAAAAGAAAGATTAACCTTCCTTCAAACCTTTAAGTGTGTCAAAAGGAAGGAGCTACGTAAGTTCAAGGCATGATTTTGAGTTATTTTGTGGCAAGTAGTAATTTATATGCATTAAAGGCCATGCTGTTCATGAAATGCTTTATTATAATTCACCATTTTTTTGAGCAACAATAGAAGATGTAAAATGGACAATCAACTAGGCATTGATATTTGCTTCATTGAAAGCAAAGGAGGTTCTGATAAGAAAATATTCAATGGGGTTATTGCCAAAATGTTAGACAAAAGATAAAGACAAGAGTTTAGCCCAATTGGAAAACATGGAGCTGATGCTATAATAATGGAAGCCAGAGTCAAATCACTGCTTTCAGATTTTCAACAAATATGCTGAGCAACTATGGACTAAAAAACTTAGTAGATATAAATAGATAACGGTCAGAATAAGGAAAATAAAAATAAATGAAAATAAGGTGAGATACACTGACTAATATAGTTTAATGTATCTTAAGGGATAAATGAAATTAAAAAAAAAAAATCTCCACTCCAAAGTATGTGCCAAGTTGTTAAAAGCAAAACCAAAAACAAAAATTCTTTTCATTGTCTTGCCCTGGTTGCCAACCTCTGATTCTTTCCCTTAAAAAATATGGCAGAAGGAATGCATTTAGCATTAATATGATGGCTAAGTGGAGGGCCAGGAGAGAGAGGGAGAAATTGGGGAGACCGTTTTATGAACATTATAGATACCTAACCAATGTACTATATCCTTGAAACTAATTTAAATAAATAAATTTATTAAAAAATATATGTTATTTCTGGCATTTTAAACAAAAAGGCCCTTGATACACATAAGTAGCCCGTACCACATATATTCCAGAAAATACCCACCTCTACTCAAATCTTTGTTTTTTGTTGCTGTTGTTAATTCAGAGTTACTCTTTGATAGGTATCAGGCTAAATTCTTTTATAAAAGTTGTGCCTTAACTACTTAGCAGAATTCCTGAAAGCACAAATTTCTATCTGGATTTATCTCAAATGTTACATGGGATGGGATAACCTTTTATATTTTAAATGCTTAAAGATTTTCAATGATTTTTTTTTTTTTACATACTGAGGATAAATGTGCAACAAGAACACTAACATTATGAAATCTGTTGGCTTAATACCTAACTCTTTGATTTATGAAATTAGTTTTATGATTCGTTTAGAATATTTTATGCCTTGTGATTTTGAAAAAAGTCCTTAAGTCTCCTTGGCTTGGCATTTGTGCTTTTCTCTCATAAATTCAGCCTTCCCTATCTGTTCAGTCCCTCCTTATTCTCTTAAAAGCTGTAATTGTGCATTCCTCTCTTTGGTTTAGTTGCCTAGACCAGAGCTGTAATATAGCATTTCAATAACTATCTCTTATTATTATCTTCAAGGTACAAATTGAGTCTCAGAGCCTCAGCCTGACCCCTTGATTCTGTGATGATCTTTCTCTGACTTTTAATTTCCTTCTTTCCTTCATTCAACAAGTATTTATTTAATGCTTACTATGGGAAAGACACTATTGTTGGCTTTAGAGCTACAGCAGTGAACAAAACAAATGTTCTCAGGGAGCTTACTTTTGAGCATTGGGACACAGATAGTAAACAAACAAATATGCCATTGAAGAAAAATAAAGCAGGGAAAGGGGGTTCAAACATGATATCATAGTGGGGAGAGGGTGCTATTTTTACATAGGTGGTCGGAAAAGACCTTATTACAAGGAGACATTAGAGCAGTATTCAAGGATTGTAGGAGACATAGGAATTTCAAGATAAAGTATTCCAGGGGAAGGCATGTCAAAGCCTGTATTAGCTATCTATTGCTGCAAAACAAGTTATCCCGAAACCTAGTGGCTTGAAATCATAATAAATATTAATTATCTCACAGTTTCTGTGGGCCAAGAATTTGCAAGTGACATAACTGGGTGATTTTTGGCTCAGGGTTCCTTAAGAGGTTGCAGTCATGATATGAGACAGGGCTCTGAGGCTTGACAAGAGCTGGAGGATCCAGTTCTAAAATGGTTGACTCATATGATGCTGGCTGTTGGCAGGAGGCCTCATTATCTCTCCATGAGCTGCTTGAGTGTTCTCATAACATAGTGGCTGGCTGGCTTCTCCCAGAGCAAACAGCCCAAGATGGGGCAAGATAGAACCCACATGTCTTATATGACCTAGCTCAGAAATCACACATCATTATATCTGCAAAATTCAATTGTTTCACATGTTGACCAAAAAAAAGGGGGTGGGGGGTTGGATTCTATAGAAAGTAACCTCTCAGAGTGATCTAATCATAAATTCCTAATTGGGCAGGTCATGGTGAATAGTCGCACCCCAGGTATATAATGTTTTTAGTAAAAGATTTATCTTTGCCTTAAGCAAGACCTGCCCATTGTTTCTGTGCATCTAGGTTATCACATCTTTGAAATAAACCACCCTCCAGAGAGCATATAATCTTTTCAACTATCCTGTAATACAATCCCTGCATTACTTTCAACCACCTCCATGTAATCTTTCTTAAGTTTCCCCCTTAATTTCAAATGAATTAAAGAAGCTGAAAACTATTATTCTCCAAAGCGTCTGAGATCTTGCTTTCTGGCAATTGTCATCAGTTTGGCTCAAACTATGATAAAAATTCTCTACAAGTTCGAACGTTTCTTATGTCAACAAGACAAAGGAGACCTCTAGGCAGTTGATGACCACATGTAAAACTTAACATCATTCAGGATTCAACAATAATTGTGTTGTCCTATAAACTTGTGACCACCTCAGAAGCAAACATATTGCCTGTACTCATGACTCCAACATAATTGCAATTTAGGTTTTCTCTCTGTATGTGTCTCCCTCTACTAGGCCTCCATTTCAACTGTTCTCTCTTTCCACTTCTTCCAACTGGTCTTTCTTTTGCAGTCCTATCTTCATAGGAGAGAATATACTTGGGTCCATTACTTGCCCTCCAAAATAGATGGTCTCAGTTGGATTGATTTAGGGGCAGAACTGCCTCAATCTGTAAACTAGTTGCCTTTGGTCAACAAATCAATTTTTATTTTATTTCAGCTGTGGCCAAATGACGAAGCAAGTCAAAATATATTCAAAGACCCACCTAGTGTGACTATACTCGGAAGGAACCAGGAGCTTGGCAGGTATTTAGACTCTTATACATGGGCTTCTGATTTCTCTCCTCGAGGGCAGGTTCAGGATAGCAAAATGACAAGCACATTCTTATAAAAAATTCAGGCGTTAAATTAATAAATACATATCTGATGATAGTTGTGAAGATTATTAATAAATAGTAGGGCCCAGACATAAGTAAGGTAAAATAGAAGCACTGGAAATATCTGATAATATACTGTGGAAAAATAACTGTCCAAAAATCTTTTAAAAATCAATTTAATATGTACACATGACTTTTGTTGAATGGTATGAGAAGTAGCAAAAGGCTTAAAGGTTTAGAATAGCATAGAAATGATCTGTCCTTTAAGAAAATCAGTAAGACTCTACCCCTACCTCATCGTTCTTCATTCTGTGCTCGTAATTTCTTAGCTGTTTCTTTTGTTTTGAAGAAACTTCTATTTCTTCATTTATCAATTTTAGACATATCCTGATTTTTATTATGGTATATGGGGATTGAGTTCTCTTAGCCCTTCTTTTAATTGAGGAATTATATTAAATTCAACCACCCTTAAAGAGTTTTGAATATTAACTTAATATTAGTTATTAGCACTTTAACATGAATAAACTCTTCAAAATTTTCCACATTTGACAGTTAGCTGAGAGCAGTTTGGAAAAAGTTTGGTATCTACACAGAAGAATAAGCCTGGCAGACAAACACAGGGTGAAGAGATGGATGAGAGGAAAATGTGATTTCTACTCTTTTATCTGTTTGTCTTGGTGTTTACCTACAAAGCTCTAAATAGTCTGTTACAATCTTGGACATAGTCACAAGATCATAACTACCTATAATGTGGAACAGGAAATACAGCTTATTAACTGGGCACATTGCTGCTGTGAATAAAATTTGGTTCTATTGGAATGGAAGGAGAGACTGGATATCGAGTGGGTGACTAGTCAATTCCATGTTCGTGTAATTTAAAATAACTTTTCCTATTTAAAAAAATGTGATGGCATCTGATTTTCTAAAGAAAGATCATGGAAAATACCAATGAGATTGGTAATGAAGAAGATGCCTCATGAACTGTAGGATTTCAGAACGAGTCACCCCAAAATGTGCCTCAGTGGAATGTAGATTGTTTTGGGCTAAAGGCAACTTTAGCCTCAGGCTCAAGAGAAACTTCTGTCTCTCCCTTAACTACCTAGAAGAACTTAAATTAAAGGCCTTGCCCATAATAATAAGCAATTATCAGAGATAACCTCTTTTGACCTATCTATAGGGCAGGACAAACTTCTATTTACTGAGCAGCTGCTCTTAGCATCCTACAGTGAACATTTGAAGCCTCCAAGGTGTATTACCTCATTCCTAGCTGAAGATGTCTTATGTACCTCAGTCCCCCTTTCTATCTTTGAACCCCTCTCTTGCATGTGGGGTCTATGTACCTCTCACATATGTGGGGTTCCCATACATATGTATGTATTAAATTTGGTTATATTCTCTTCCTAATCTGTCTCATGTCTATTTGATTATTAGACCAGCCAGAAGAAACTTGAGGGTAGAAGAAAATTTGTTCCTCATTCACAGAACAAAACAGCTCTAGGTTCCCTTTAAGAAAAAGCTTTTTCTTTATGTATGTAGAATACTACCTCTAGTAATATTTTTATAGAGAGCTATAAGGTTTTCATAGTAGTGTTAGAGAACATTACATAAATTGATGGCCCCGAGAATCTTATGTAGGTTGGACAGAGTTTGTAACCTTTATTATATAGAGGATGAACTAAGGCACAGAAAGAATAAGTGTCTTCCCTAAGGTCACATGGCTATGAGTTTTAATTCATTCTCTAGTTGTCTTACTTCAGCATCATGTGGGAGCATTTAGGGAAGTAAAATCTTTCATGAAGGGCCTTGGTAATCTTGGAAGTTGATGCATGCAAACATGGCACCAATGTCAGAGTCATTTGCCTTTTCCTCAAGCTGTTCTTTCTCTGAATCACTGCATATATGTCAGATAAGGCTGGAATCCTCCACCTGCTATTTGGGACTCACATTCACTGTAGTGTAGCAATAATTTCTTGGCATCAAATCTTGTTGTACAGGTAGTGTGGATTTGGAATCCTTCATAAGGCACAATACCTTGGCAGTTATGGACATTTGGCTATATAGTCAGTAATGTAAATGAGAGTGGCCTAGCTTCTATATTTTTATGCATAAAGAGACATCAATAAGAATCAGATTATTTAGAGCTACAAATTGTTTAATTAATAATAAACAGTGAATATAAAAATAAATAGTTATATAGTTTAGTTTAGGTAAACTGAAAATATTATGTACATTTTAGTATTCTGATGTCATGCAATTCTTGCTTTCATTTAGTTATTCATTTGAGTTGTGCTTGGATTAGAGACTTTGTAAGTGACAGGTCTAAAAAAAGAAAAAAAAATTAGTCATAGTATTGTGCCTTAAGAAAAAATGTGATTATTGAAGTATGCTAATTTTTAACTGAAAAATAATTGACTGTTTTCCTGGAATGATTATACCATAATAATTACTTAAAAGTAAATGTTTATGATCTTATAATTGAACACCCAATAGAAGTTTGTGTTGCACTAGATATTAAAAGCACTTTTAGACCACTGAAATTATTAGCAGTATTTTAACCATAAGACATCTTTAAATTCATATCCTATGTAAAATTGCACATCAGTAATTTTAGGAAATTAAATTTTCTCCTTCATATTCCAAATGTCTGAGTTCCTATCCACAATAGCAATTTGTTTAGGCTCTCTCAGGGTTTAATATTAATAAAGATACATCAACTACATAATACCAGAGATGTTTCTGGTGGTCTTTTCTGTCATATTACAGAGTTGATCTGAGAAGGCAGTAGGTTAACACTTACTAGGGGTAAATAAAAAGCTTAACCTTTACTTTTTTATAGTAGGTTTATTTTTATAGATAATTTTAAACCTTTATAAAAAGAGAAAAATACAATGAACTCTCAGGTACCTACCATCCAGATCCCACAATGATAAATTTAGGGCTTATCTTGTTTCATCTATACCCTTATTCCCTCCTTAATCCAATTATTTTGAAGTCAATACCAGACATCATACCGTTCATCTGTAAATACTTTTGTGTATATCTCTAAAAAATAAGGCATCTTCTTTTAAAAACAAAACTACAGTGATGGATTATAAATGGCCCCATATTTTTTACCACTCCTTTCATTGAGAGGTGGATCCTAATTCCCTTCACCTTGAATCTCAGCCGTAGACTTGCTTGACTAGTAGAATGTGACAGAAGCATCATTAAAGCATTTCCAGCATTAGATCTTAAGAAGCCTTGAAGCTTTCATCTGGATTTCTTGAGACACATTCTCTGAGAGCCCTGAGCTGTCATATAAAGTCTGACAACCTTGAAACTGATAGGTCGAAGACACCATACGTAGGTACTCTGGTCAAAAGTCTGAACTGAGCCAACCCTTTCATTCTTCCTCTCCGAGGCACAAAAAATAAAATCATCTTGGACCCTCTAGAATTGTCCATCTGCCAATTGAATACCATTGAATGATTTCAGATGGTACTGAAGAAGGGCCTAGTTGAGACCTCTGTTGTTGAGGGCTCACAGCATCCCCGGCTTCACTTTTCCTTGCCCTATAGCTTAACAATGGCTTGTCCCCAGCATCTTAACCCAGAGTTTGAACATCCCCTAACATAGAAAATTGCCACAAAACATATGATTAATGCCCTCGTGCTTACCAATCACAATCCTTCTGGTCCAGCAATTTTTCTAGATGACTCCCATCTTTGTTCCTGGGTTGCTAATGCCACGGGAGGACCACGTTGCCAGAGGAATGGCTTCCTAAAGCACGACAGACTCCGCTGGAATCTTAACATAGCCCCTGGACTAATGCTCAGATTTTCCCTTAAATAACCTAAGCCAGACTGAGAAGTCAAGGCAGTTTTGAAGGTGTTAACCTGCTGCCTTCTCAGATCACCGGTGCCCTGACAAAAAAAGCTTATTCTAAATATCGCAACTCTTGTGTTGGACTATTGACTCAGCAGCGCAGGCAGCATGAGCCCCGCACTGGTTGCCCTTTGGTTTCAGCGCCTCATGGAACAGAAGAATTATACAACAACCCTTGCTCAAATTCCTGACCCACAGTTAAGATTTACTAAACTGTTATTTTAAGCCACTAACCTTGGGATTATTTATTATGCTACAATAGAATAAAGTGGAACAACCACAAAACCATTATCACTCCTAAAATAATTAGCAATAATTCCATAAAATATCAAATATCCAGTGTTCAAATCACAATCTTTTTAAAAATTTTTTAATTATTTATTTTTTTATAGTGACATTGGTTAACGAAATACTAAATAAGTTTCAACTGTACAATTTAACAATAAGCATATATATATTTACACGGTGTATTCACCTCCCATAGTTAGAATTCTTTCTGTCACCACATATTTGACCCCTACCCCACCTACCAGTCTCCACCTCAGCCCCGGGCCTCCAGCCATCTTCTGGTAACCACTATAGTCCATGTCCATGAGTCTCTATTTGTTTGTCCTGTCCATTTGTTGCTTTTAGGGTTATATCTCACATATAAGTGATATCATGTGATTTTCAACTTTTTCTGTCTGGCTTATTTTGCTTAGCATGATTATTTTGAGGTCCATCTATGTTGTCGCAAATGGCAGTATTTCATCTCTTCTAATGGCTGAGTAATATTCCATCGTATATAGGTACCACTGCTTCTTTAGCCAATCATCTATCATAGAACACTTCAGTTGCTTCCATGTCCTGGCCACTGTGAATAATGCTGCTGTGAACATCAGTGTGCAAATATCTTTTTGGATAGGGATTTTCAAGTCTTTGGAGTAAATATCCAGTAGAGGGATTGCTGGATCATATGGTAGATCAATTCTTAGGTTTTTTTTGAAGAACCTCCATACTGTTTTCCATAATGGCTGTACCAATTTGCAGTCCCATCAGCAGTGTATAAGGGTTCCTTTTTCTCCGCATCCTCTCCAACATTTGTTATTACTTGTCCTGTTGAATATAGCTATTTTTAACAGGTGTGAGATGGTATCTCATTGTGAATTTGATATACATTTCCCTAATAGCTAGTGATATGGAGCATCATTTCAAATATTTGTTGGCCATTTGTATACCCTCTAAGGAGAAGTGTCTGTTCAGGTCCTCTGCCCAGTTTTTAATTGGATCATTTGTTTTTCTGTTGTTATTGAGTCATATGAGTTCTTTCTATATTTTGGATTTTAGGCCTTCATCGGAGGTGTTGCTGGCAAATATATTTTCCCATTCAGGTGGTTGTTTCTTTACATTGTTGACAATTTCTTTTGCTGAGCAGAAGCTTTTTAGTGTGATGTAGTCCCCTTAGTTTATTTTAGCTATTACTTCTCTTGCTTTTGAGGTCAAATTCATAAAATCCTCTTTAAGTCCAAGGTCCTTGAGTTTAGTTCCTATGTTTTCTTCTACGCATTTTATTATTTCAAGTCTTATATTCAGGTCCTTAATCCATTTTGAGTTCATTTTGGTATTTGGTGATAAACAGCAGCCTAGTTTCATTCTTTTGCAGGTGGCTTTCCAGTTTTCCCAGCACCATTGACTGAGGAGGCTTTACTTTCTCTATTGTATGTTGTTGGCTTTTTTGTTGAAGATTATTTGCCTACATGAATATAGGTTTCTGGCCTCTCGATTCTGTTCCACTGGTCCGTGTGCCAATATCATGCCGTTTTGATGACTGTCACTTTGTAGCATAATTTGAAGTTGAGCAGAGTGATGCCTGCAGCCTCATTCTTTTTTCTAAGGATGGCTTTGGCAATTCAGGATCTTTTGTGTTTCCATACAAATCTCATGATCTCTTGATCTATTTCTTTAAAAAATGCATTTTGAAGGGATTGCATTAAATCTGCATAATGCTTTAGATAATATGGTCATTTTAACTACGTTGATTCTTCCAATCCAAGAACACAGAATATCTTTCCATTTCTTTGTATCTTCTTCGATTTCTTTTAATAGGGTCCTGCAGTTTTCATTTGACAGGTCTTTCATGTTTCGTTAAACTTATTTCTAGGTATTTTATTTTTGTTGCAATTGCAAAAGGAATTATTTTTTTCACTTCTTTTTCTGACACTTAGTTATTAGAGTATAGGAATGCTATGGATTTTTGAATGTTGATTTTTGTATCCAGAAACTTTACTGTATTTGGTTATTGTTTCTAGTAGTGTTCTTGTGGAGTCCTTAGGGTTTTCTATGTAGAGAATCATGTCATCCGCAAATAGTGACAGTTTGACTTTTTGTTTCCTATTTGGATGACTTTTATATCTGTCTCTTGCCTGATTGCACTCACTAGGAACTCCAATGTTATACTGAATAACAGTGGCGATAGTGGACAGCCCTGCCTTGTTCCTAATCTTAGAGGGAAGGTTTTAAGTTTTTCACCATTAAGTATAATGTTGGTTGAGGGTTTGTTATATATGGCCTTTATTATGTTAAAGTACTTTCCTTCTATACCAATTGTGTTAAGTATTTTGATCACAAATAGATGCTGTATCTGGTCAAAGGCTTTTATCTGCATCTATTGATATGATCATATGATTCTTATTTTTTAATTTGTTTATGTGGTGTATCACGTTATTCGATTTGCATATGTTGAACCATCCCGGTGCCCCTGGGATGAAGCCCACTTGATCGTGATGTATAATCTTTTTAATATGTTGCTGTATTTGGTTTGCTAGTATCTTATTTAGGATTTTTGCATCTGTGTTCATGAGAGATATTGGTGTGTAGTTTTCTTTTTGTGTGTTATCTTTGCTAGGTTTTGGTATCAGGGTAATATCGGCCTCATAAAATGTGTTGAGAAGTATTGCCTCCTCTTTGATTTTTCGAAAGAATTTGAGGAGAGTGGGTATTAAGTCTTTGAATATTTGGTATAATTCACTGGTGAAGCCATCTGGTCTTGAACTTTTACTTTTTGGTAAGTTTTTGATAATTATTTCATTTCCATACTGCTGATTGGTCTATTTATTTTCCCGTTCTTCTTGATTCAGTCTAGGAAGGTTGTATTTCTGTAAATACTGGTCCATTTCTTCTAAGTTATTAAATTTGGTGTTATATACTTTTTCATAGTATTCTTATATGATCCTTTGTATTTCTGCAGTGTCTGTCATAATTTCCCCTCTTTCATCCCTAATTTTGTTTATTTGTGTCCTTTCTCTTTTTTCTTTAGTGAGTCTAGCCAGGGAGTTGTCAATTTTGTTATCCTTCTCAAAGAACCACCTCTTCGTTGCATTTATTTTCTCTATTATTTTTTTGTTTTCAATTTCATTTATTTCTGCTCTAATTTAGATGATTTCTTTCCTTCTGCTGACTTTAGGCTTCATTTGTTCTTCCTTTTCTAGTTTTTAAAGATGAAGCGTTAGGTTGTTTATTTGGGCTCATTCTTGTTTTTGGAGATAGGCCTGTAATGATATGAACTTTCCTCTTATGATTGCTTTTACTGTGTCCCAAAAGTTTTGCTATGTTTTAGTATCACTATCATTCATTTCTATGTATCTCTTGATCTCTCTTTTATTTCTTCTCTGGCCCAATTATTCTTCAGTAGCATGTTGTTTAATTCCCTTGTATTTGTAGTTCTTCCCACTTTCTTTTTGCAATTGATCTGTAGTTTCAAAGCATTAAGATCAAAGAATATGGTTGGTATGATTTCAACCCTCTTATATTTGTTGAGGCTATATCTGTGTCCCAGAATGCGGTCGATTCTTGAGAATGTTCCATGTGCACTAGAGAAGAAGGTATAAGCAGCTGTTTTGGGATAGAAGGCTCTGTAAATGTCAATTATGTCCAGTCGTTCTAATGTATCATTTAAGGATGTTATTTCTTTACTGATTTTATGTTTGGATGATCTGTCCATATTTGACAATGGGGTATTTAGGTCCCCTACTAAATAGTGTTTTGGTCTGTTTCTCCCTTTAGTTCTGTTAGTAACTGCTTTACATATTTTGGGGCTCTCTGATTGGGAGCATAGATATCAATAAGTGTCATGTCTTCTTGGTATATGATTCCTTTTATCATTGTGAAGTGTCTCTCAGTATCTTTCTTTACCTTTTTTATTTTAAAGTCTATATCATCTGATATTAGTACAGCCACTCTCACTTTTCTCTGAATGCCGTTCGCTTGAAATATCATTTTCCATCCTTCCACTTCGAGTCTATATTTGTCTTTGGAGCTGAGATATGTCTCCTGGAGGCAGTATATGATTGGGTTTTGATTCTTGATCCTTTCTGCAACTCTGTGCCTTTTTATTGGTGAGTTCAGTCCATTTTCATTTAGGGGGATTATTGAAATATGAGGTCTTCTTATAGCCATTTTATCTTTTGCTTTCTGGTAGCTCGGTGTTTCCATTGCTTCCTTGTCCTTGTGTTTCTGTTTTCTTTATTTTGGTGGCTTTTGTGGGTTTCTCCTCTGGTTCTTCTTGTTTTATGTTATATATTTTAGTTCTGAATCTTTGGTGTGTGGTGACCATTACGAATATGTAAAGGATAATTATAGATATACAGTCGTCCATTTTCTTCTGTGCTTGCCTTATCTCCATTCCCCTTTGCGAATTTGGATCTTCGAATCCCCCTCTTTTCAGTCATTGTTTTCTCAAATTGTCCCTATGTATGCTGAATGTTCATTACTGTACTACTATAGCAATTGTCTTCTTATTGTTTAAGCTTATAATGCCCTGTTCTTAGTAAGGGTTGCACTCCTCTGCTTCTATTTGCCTGATAGTCACTTTACTCCTAATTGTGTGTGTGTGTGTGTGTGTGTGTGTGTGTGTGTGTGTTTTGTGTGTGTGTGGTTTTTGTTTTAGGCAAGCTGACCTCTTTCAGTATTTCCTGTAGTGCAGGCCTCGTAGTGGAGAATTCTCCCAATTTTTGTATGTCTGGAAAGGTCTTTATTTCTCCTTCATATCTAAAGGAGAATTTTAGCTGGATACATTATTCTAGGCTGGTAGTTCCTTTCACTTAATATTTTGAATATGTGATTCCATTCCTTTCTGGCTTCTAAGATTTGTGCTGAGAAGTCCGATAACAATCTCATAGGTTATTCTTTATAAGTTACCATTTTTTTCTCCCTGGCTGCCCTGAGAATTCTGTCTTTATCATTGATTTTTGATAATTTTAATACAATGTGTCCCTGTGAAGGCCTTTTTGGGTTGAGATAATTGGGTGTTCTGTTGACTTCTTGAATTCTAAGCTCCAGCTCATTCCTTAGATTTGGGAAATTCTCGTCAACTATTTATCTGAAAATGCTTTCTAGTTCCTGCTCCTTTTCCTTGCCTTCAATATGCCTATTATTCTTATGTTTCCTCTCCTGTCAGCTAGTTCTTGTATTTCTCTTTCATTATTTTTTATTCTTTGGTTTCTCTCTTTTTCTTTCTGCTTTATTTCTAGATTTCTGTCTTCGATATCACTGATCCTTTCCTCCATTTGGTCGACTCTATTTCCCAAGCTTGCTATTTAATTTTTCAACTCTCGTAGTGTGTTTTTTATTTCCAGAAGATCTATTCGGTTCTTTTTGAGAGTTTCGACCTCCTTACTAAAGAACTCATTCTGCTCATGTAGTTGTTTTTTTCAATTCCTGAAATTCTTGATATGACTCATTTCAGAACTCACTGAGTTTTTTCAGCAGTACCATCCTGAATTCACTGTCATTTAAATTGCATATTTCTATGTCTGTAAACTTATTTTCTGGAGGTTTTTCTCTTTCTTTCTGAGATGCCTTGTCCCCTTGGTTGTTCATAGTGTTAAATGGTATAACACTTTGCTTCAGCATTAATGGAAATGTATTCTGCTTTTTATTCCAAAAGAAGATTTATTATATAAAGGTCTCTCTTAAGCCTGTTGCGAAGAAGGTGCTTTTCTTTTGGTTTCTAGTAGGTGGCGTCTAAGCCTCTTGGATCCCTGCTTTATATAAAGCCTTAATAATGCCTTTATATTTTCTTGTAGTTATTTAATCACACTCGCTACCCTGCATTTCAGTTCCTGTCAGTGTTAGCGACAGTTTCAGTAGCATTTGCTCAGATTCCCCTGAGGCTCCGTGGTGATTGGTCTCGGAGGGTATGGGGATGAGGCTCTCTGGGTTTGAGGTTGGGGCCTGCGGCTCAGCCTCGGTTTTGCAACGACAGCTGGTAAAAATCAACTGTTGTTTCTCTGCTGACCTCTCTCTCCTCTCTGCTTTCTGCCCTGATGAGTGGGCCTTGCCGCTGGCTGCGTGGAACTCACAACTCTCCCAGGCAATGCTGTTCAGGGAACTCATTGCATTTTCTCCCTTACCCCTCCTCCTACAGGGAGCTCCTTGCCTGTGATAGGCAGTTTATTTCTTTCCCTCAGTCCACCGCCGGGGGTTCTGACCTGTGGTAGCTCTTATGTGCAGATCCCATGCTCAGATGTGTTGGTGTGCAGTTTGGATTTTTTGTTGTTGCTGAGTTTTAGATGTTCAGCTTATTGTCGTTTCAAGGGAAGAGATCTGGGGACGTCTTTCACTTCACCATGTTTTTCCAAACGCCACAATTAATCTTTATTGTCTCATAATTTTTAAAAACATTTTGCTTCAACCTGGATCTAAGTAAGGTCCATATATGGCAATTGATTTTTGTTTCTCTAAAAATCCTTCACTATAGTTTCCTCTTCCTTTTTTTCTCCCTTTCAAATTATTTAAGAAACTGTATTAATTGTCCTGAGTTTCCTACAGTCTAGATTTTAGTGTTGTTGAATATATTTTCCTATCACCTGTGTTTTCTGCAAACTGATGGTTAGATCAAGAGGATTGATTAATTTCAGGTTTGATGCATGGCAAAGCTATTTCGTACATGGTGGTGTATACTTTATCAGGACGCATGTCATATCAGGTTGTTTTTTGTTTTGTGATGTCCGCAGCCATTGACAATTATTCCCTAGATCCATTAATTAATTTGGGATTGCAGTCTATGACCATGCTACCCTGAATAAACTTGATCCTATCTGATCTTGGAAGCTAAGCAGGGTGGGGCCTAGTAAGTACTTGGATGGGAGACCACCTACGAAGACCAGGTGCTGTAGGCATGAAAAATAAAAAAAAGTAAAGGATTGTAAGCTGACAAGTTCCTTGCAATCTGTGAGGTCAACCAAGGGTTGCCTCGCCTAGAAAAAAAAATTAGGGGTTGCAAAATGGAGGTTGTATCAGTTAACTATTAGCATATAAAAAAAGATTAAAGAATCTCAGTGGCATATAATAATAAATATTTATTTAGCTTATTTATCATCACTCATATCTCATCTTGTTAGCCAAAGCAAGTCATATGGCCATATCCAAAGTCAACAGTTGGCAATGTAGTACTGCCTCCAATAGGAGGTAAAGAGCCAGGCTGCAGGCCAATATCCTGTGTATGACCTTTCAAGCCTGACCACAGGCAATTACAAGGCTTTATCTAGCAGGCCTCATGGGAAGAAGCTGTCCTCCCCAGGTCCGACTTAGTATATCAAAATTTATTGCAATTACTATTCTGATTTTGCTCAAATTGTCCCATCTTTTGTTAGTAGGAACTTTGTGAAGTTGCTCCTGAATCTTTTCAACATGACCAAGTAATCTTTGATAGCTCCCTTGCTTCAGGTATGAGAAGATGCTCCAGACCTGAAATTAGGCATTCAACACTTACTTTGATAATATATAGACAGATCCAGTGGTGGAGTATCAACTTAATTTTTAATATATCTGAAGGTTTTATTTTTAGTTGTTGAAAGATTAAGTAATTTTGTTACCAAGACAACTTATATATAAAATATGCTTTAAAAATTCAAATTATTTAATATGATGCTGTGATTGTTTTCACTGTATTTCTGAAGGAAACCAAGCCATATTTGGTGAGGGCTGACTTCAGAGAGAATAAGAAAAGAAGATCACCATCATG
The DNA here is from genome assembly GCF_902729225.1 of Pteropus medius. Taxonomy (NCBI): domain Eukaryota; kingdom Metazoa; phylum Chordata; class Mammalia; order Chiroptera; family Pteropodidae; genus Pteropus; species Pteropus medius. Next base: position 13,837,388 of record NW_024345601.1, read on the forward strand.
TCTCATGTCAGCTTCGTCTCCTCTTCAGTCTAGAAACAAGAGCAATGTGACATCTTACTATCAATGCCAAGAACTGGAATTCATCTTTGGCTTTAACCAAACCTTCAACAAGTACTAATTGAGCTCTAATATTGTATAAAAGCAACCAGCTGGGCTCTGTGTGAAATACAGAAGAAATACATGAGAAAAATAAAACATGTTCCCTGCTTATATAGTCAAGCTGGAGAGAAAAGATAAACACAGGAAGAATTAGATTATGACCCAGGATAATATGTAATTATGTGTTCAAACAAGTGGTACTAATACTTCTTGCTATTGCATTTCGGAGGAGAGATTAATTAGCTTAGTATGATCTAAGATGGATCTATGGAGGGGTTGTTTCTAGATCCAAACCTTCAAGAATGAGTGTCATTTCCTAAGGTTGAGAATGAAGTGTGTGGAGAAACATGTGAGCAGTTACAAAGGTGAAAATAAAAATGGCATAGAGATAAGTGGGGAGGCTAGCCACCTTGCAATGGAGGGCTCAGGCTGGGAAGTTGGGCAGATACATTTGGAACACATGAACCAGAATCAGTCGCTTGGCAAATTTGAATGTTAGGCTGAAGAGATTGGATTTAGAAAATCATCTGTGCCCTTCAACTCAGGTGTCAAGGTCTTTGCTGTTAACGAGTAGCTAGCATATTTATTTCTGGAAAAAAAATCCAGGCATACGATTTAATTAAGAACTATCAGAGTTTTAAGTGGAAAAGAAAACATACAGAATAGAGACTTAAGTGAATGGCAAGATAATGAGGTAGTAAACTCAAAGAGGGAAGTCCATTTATTTAACAAATATGTATTGAATACATATATGTGAAAGTCATGTGCCAGGCACTGAAGATAGAGAACATTATTCATTAAACACTTATTAATGGCCTGAATAATTGAAGAAGAATTAATACCTTCATGTAGATGACTTAATAATTCAATCCATTAAGAGTAGAATCTCAGGCTATGTAAGTCCAGTGAAGAATATATTTTTTGTCATGATTGCCTTTTCGAACATCTCCGATGATCTCATGCATTTGGGTGCCTACTCTACCACAAATGTGTAATGCAAAACATGAAAAGTAAATGGATCTCCTTCAAACTGTTAATCTCTTTCTCTATTCTCTTTTATTCCTGGACTTTAAGAGCTCCCAGGGAACAATAACTACAAGAGTTCTGAAAAGTTGAGGACGATGGCTCCAACAACATTAACTGCAGGCCAGCTACTCTGGAGCAGGGGGCTTCATTAAAATTTGTCAGGGAGAATTTGTCATGCATCCATTCCATCAGTATTTACTGATGTATTAGTATTTACTAACTGAGTTTCTTCTATCCTTTAGATACTGACCTAGTTGCTAGGGATGCAGCAGTGAACGGGACAGAAAAAGTTTCTGTACTCACAGAGCTGATATTCTGATTGAAAGCAAACAAATAAATAAATATATACTGTATTTTCGATTAGTGGTAAGTGCTATGAAAAAGGTATAAAGCAAAGTAGGAGCATAAAGAGTGATGAGAGAGAGAGAGAGAGAGAGAGTGTGTGTGTGCGCGCGTGTGTGTGTGTGTGTGTGTGTGTGTGTGTGCAGGGGTGGGGTGAATGGTAGGTCCATTTACTGAGATGGTGAAAGGTTGGGAGAGAAGGAGGTTTGGCACTCATTAAATATTTGTTAAATGACCCAATGAATCAAACAATCAGTGATGCTCCAAACTTGGGGTGATGGGGATGATGAGTAGTTGACTTCTTAACTATTACGAGATGATAAGAACATATAATAGTCAGGATCATTCTAGATCACGTTAGAACTTTTAGAATCTCAGGTGTTGGAAGTATAGAAACCTTTGAAGAAATACAGAATATTGAGGAGTGCCATGCAGAAAAAAATTAAACTAGCAATCTAAAAGAATTAGCACTGGACTAGAAGTCAGAACATTTTAAGGACTTGAGGTGAGGGATGGAAAAAAGAATTAGGCATTTCACCCTAAGGCCTCTGACATTTACCTTAACCACGTTCTTCTATGATCTACCATGTTAGAGGTTTGAGGAAGAATGGAAAAGTAAATTTTCTCTTGACAGCGCAGGAATAAGCAATTATACACTGTCCCTTCAGCTGGAGCAGGAAGTTAGAGAATCTCTCCATTCCAGTTTCATAGGCTTTCATCCAAATGTCGCTTTGGCATATGTTGCCTAGTAAGAAAAGCACAACACTTCCTTAATTGGCTTAATTCCATCTCACACATGAACTTTGATGTAGCTACATAAGTAAATCATGTTTATAGCCATCTGGCAGAGGTGTAATTTCCATTCCAGGAAACTATCATTCACTTTTGTTTTCTGTGTGCATTCAAGCAACCGTCAAGCCAAAGTTAATTTTTTGTACAATATTTTATATATATAATTTTTAAATTCTTTACTTTGAAAAAGTGTATAGAACAATTGCCAATAATAGCACAATGATCTCTCATACACTTGTCCTCTGGATTCTCTAATCGTTAGCATTCTATCATGTTTACTTTATCACTATCTCTTTATAGCTATACATACATATAAATGTTTACAGCTATGCATACATATAAATGCACATACACATACATTATTATTACTACTATTCATATTGTTGAACCATTTAAGAGTAAGTTGCAGATACCATAACTCTTTACTCTTTCCTGGTGTATCTCCTATGAACAAGAACATTGTCTTACATAACCACAGAATAATGACCAAATACAGTATATTTAACTTTTGATAATATTGCCATCTAATGTACAGTCTATATTCAAATTGCACCAATTGTTTCAATAATAGTTGATGTAGCATTTTTCTCTTCTGACCCATTAAATTGTGTTTAGTTGCCATCTTATGACATATTTGATGCCTCTCTCTCTTCCTATCTCTACAGTCAGGGCTTTTATATTAAGATATGGATCTGTCTTTCTCTTAAACACCAATTATTTAGTACCTGTTAAATGGTTAGGATTTTATTAGGTCAGGGGAGGACAAAAAGAAGTAGAGATGAAATTTCCTAGTAGGTCATTTCTTGAGAAGGCAACATTCTCATTCATGAAATGACAAGACTATAAGAAAGGGAGGGAGGGAGAAATGGAAGGAAAGGAACAAAGAAAGAAAAAGAAAGAAAGAGAGAAGGAGAAAAGGAAGAGAAAGTGGGAGAGGATGCTAGAGAGCACACTTGTAGGGCCATGGTTAGCCATCAACTATCTGTGTCGGGCCCTGCATCTCTCTATTGGATACCAAAGTAGGAGTGCAGTCTAGTCATCAAAAGTTTTTTAAACTCCCCATGTGATTCTACATTGGTCCCTAGGTTGAATATCGTACTGGAATCTAAAAACATTACAGTGAACAAAACCAGCTGCTCATCCTTGTTCATCCTTCTAATGTTGTCTGGACCTATTACTGTTTGTAGCTTCAAGACATCTAAATTGGCCACAAACACTTCATTCTAAGTGAGGATTCCCAGAGGTGGAAACCTCCATGGAGGATATAGTTTACTGTTCAGTAAATCTGGGAGTAACATATTTCCATTCATTGAGCAGAGATGTCATAACCTCAGCACTACTGACATTTTGGGCTGGGGCTATTTGGGGCACTATTGACATTTTTTATAAGGGGGCTGTCCTGTGCATTATAGGTATCTAGCAGTACTCACTAGATATCCCCTTGTGAGGACCAAAAAATGTCTCCAGAAGTTGCCAAATGTCCTTTAAGAGAGTAAAATCAGCCCATTGAGGACATTAGACTAAACTCCCCAAGGATAGGGGCTATTTCTGATTTATCTATTATTGTGCAGCAAGTAGTATATCTGGCACAGAGTAGGTATGTGATAAAAAGCAAGCTAATTAATCAAAGCACTAGATTTTTGCTAATTTGCTCTGTATTCCTACTATGTTCATATTGAATTATCTCACGGATTTCCCCAAGGAGTGAAGGAGGAAGGGCTGGGTTAACTCTATATATAATCTTTATGATGAAACTACATTTCAAAGTTCAGGCCTTATTTGACCAATTATAAAATGCAGACAAATAAATCCAGAACGATATGCAATTAATTTCAGAAAATTTATTATTTTCATTTAAGGAAGAAGATGATTGACAGTTTAAGTCTGGTGGGAAAGGTGGTAGGTGGAAGGCAGCTGAAACATTACACTGAAAATAGGAAAAGCGTGTGTGGAATATGCAGAAGGCTGGTTTTAAAGCTCCTGGTGGAGTGATCGACTTGTCCTGTGAGGGAAACTGAAGGGTCAATCATGCTAAACTGAAAAACAAATGCACATTGTGAAAAACAATCTTTTAATTGGTTTATTTTTATCAGACAAGAGAGGCGTGGAAAAATTGTGTGTATGTAAAATTACCATATTTAAAATACTATCTTAATCTGGTTTAGCATGTTGGTAGAGGGGGAGGATATGGGTAGGGGGCCAGGAGATATGTGGGAACTCTATACTTTCTGCTCAATTTTTCTGTGAACCTAAAATCATTCTAAAAAAAAAATAGTCTATGGAAAAAATATTATCTCAACATTTGCTTAGTTTAGTGGATTCTAACCACATTTTTCAAAATTTCCTATTTCACATGTCCTTCTCATACTTAATGACCTCAAAAATCATAGTGTTTCAGTGATAACAGCTGCTCCAAGGAGCCATTAATGAGAAAAACTTCTGGCGGGGGAAGAAGCTGAAGTTAAGGTCATTCTAAAATTAGAATTTTTCTGAGAGGTTTGGCTGCCTGGTCTTCAACTTCCTGATTTTGAAAAGTCCCTAATTTATATCTTAATTGAACTGCAGTTAAAATCCATTAAAAACACAATAAAGAGCACTCTGGAAGGTGAAGCAGCACTCTAGGTATTTTTGATTTTGCAAGACTCTGCTTTTGAAATCTATCCTAATATTATCCATATATGCAATAGATCAATGCTTAATATATATATATATGTGTGTGTATGTGTGTGTGTGTGTGTATATATATATATATATATATATATATATATATATATATATATAAAATTTATGGAGGCAAATTAAGAATATTTTCAACAGGACTTATATTTCCCTACCTCCTATGAGGCAGGTTCTTGTTGCTATACCCTATCATTAGTTGATTCTCAATTCACCTCATTTACCAGCATCAAGTAGCACTCTAATCCACTTTGCCACCTATTAATCCTATTTCATGTTTCTCCTGCCCCCAACCTGGAATAGTTGACGACTACTTTTACCTTTGATATTCTTTAGTGGCTGTTACAGATAACACACATAATTCTGTAATAATACAGTACGAAATACTGTTTTGTAATTTCTGTTCGGTCCCTACATTTCTACATGCTCAACCAGTTTTATTGATTCAACAAAGATGTGTATGTTTCAGGTACTCTTAGGAATGAAAAATATGCAGATTGCCTCTTGTAGGGACAATATTTAATAATCTTCCTGTCAATACCAATTTATCGGCAAGTTCTATTTTCAAAATCTATCTTTCAAATCTGTCCATTTCTCTATATTTTCATGACTCCTTATCCACAACACTGTCATCTCTCTTAGAACTCCCATAATAACCTTCCAATTTCTCTTTCCTCTTTACTCACCCTTCTATTCATTCTTCATATGTCATAAGGGTTGGGAGGCTGAGTGAAAAAGGTGAAGAGATTGAGAAGTGCAAATTGGTAGTTACAAAATAGTCACAGAAATGTAAAGTACAGCATAATGAATATAGTCAATAATCTTGTAATAACTATGTATAGTCCCAGGTGGATACTAGACTAATTGGGAGATCACTCTGTAAATTATGTAAATGTCTTACCACTATGTTGTACACCTGAAACTAATATAAAATAATATCGAATGTCAACTAAATTGAAAAATCAAAAAGCAAACAAACAAAATATATGGGGACAAAAGAAAGGAATGCTGAGGGTCAATATGGTGTCACAGCAGAAACTACACCAAGGTCTATTGTTATAGAGTAGTCCAGTGGAATTTCTTTCAGAGAGTGCTGGGAAAAAACGTTAATAGAAAATGAACCTAAGATTAGGGACTACTTGAAGACAGTCTGCCAAGAATTACCTGTTGCATCACAGGAATGTTGCAGCATTGTCATTTAGTAGATGCTCAGAAAATAGGTGGTAATAATGTTAATTTACATTTACATACATTTACAAATTATTATTTGTATTATTTAAGAAACCGATAACAGTATCAGCATATTTATAGATGGGGAATTGTGGTACAGTAGAGAATAATAATCCTCAAGATTACATAACAAATTGTGGTCAGATTAAGAATTAGAACCCAGTGTTCCTGTTAGATACAGGAGGTTATTCATAATGCTATTATTTTTTCAGTCTATATATCATAAATCTAGCAAAAATGTTTAAACATCTTATGAGCCTGATGCCTTAAAGAAAGTTAATGAAAGAAAGAATAAAGCAGGTGGTGGAATAATTTGATTAATGTCTGCAACAAAATCCTCCCTGGAAAGTAATTTCAAGTATATGGTTAAGGTTTTTCTACTCTGTGACAGGTTTCTGAATGATTTATTAAGTGCTTCAAGCTGATAGTTTATTGGAAACTGAATGGATAAACACAAAGCCCATTGGTATTGTTTTGTCATTTGAATGCATACTCAATTTCAGTAAACGGGAGATTTAAAAGGTAAGTAATACACCATATCATGACTACAGATGTAAGAAAATTTAATTTCTTCGCATCTGATAAAGATGTTATAATCGCACTGGTGGTAGACAACCCTAGTTAAGTTACAAAACCTTTTTGCCTCGTTTTTGTTTTCTAAATACAAATCAGGACGCTGGCCAAGCATTTTTTTCTTGGGATATTCAAAAGATGGTTAAGAAAAATCTAGTTTTATAATTACTAACACTTGAGGAGCTGTACTATATGTGCTATGAATTATCTAAGACCTTCACATTTGTACACTCATGTAATCCTGGCACACTCACAAAAAAAATAGATGAGGCAAGTATTATTCATTACACCCACTTCTCAGGTAAGGAAACGGCCTGGGAGGTGAAGTAGCTTGCCTTAGAGACACGGCTTGTAACTCCAACAGCTGGGGTCTGATTTACATACAAAAGTTTCCAGAAAGCAAAAGTTCTCCTAAGACACTTTGCTTTTAGGCCCTCTCCTCGACAAAGGGATATCGAAAAGTTTCGTGGACGAACTTTGTAAGAAATAGAATTGATGGCTCTTGTTCTAGTGCAGGGTCATCCGGAGGCTCGGCCACTTCCCTCTTCTTTCGCTCCGCCCAGCCACGGACGTCCGCTTCCCCCTTCCTCTCTCTACCGTGCCCTGCTCCACTTCTTACACGGTCCGCTCCTCCCCAGCATCACCGCTGTGTCTCCACACTCTGCGCCACCGAAGCCGCCTGGAGACATACCCGCGAGCAGCCCAGCGTCGCGCCGCCGTGACGTAACTCTTACGCCACCGTCTTCGGGCCGGGGGGGCGGGACCGCGGGGCTGGCTGACCGGCCGGGGGCGGAGCCAGGGCCGGGGCCGGGGCTAGGGTCCAGCTCCGGGCCTCCGCGGCCATCGCTGCCTGTGAGGTTTCTTTTCCTTGCCAGCTCCCCGCCCTCTCGGCCCGAGTGGGGCTGGGTGGCGTCGGCAGCCTAGCCCGGAGGGGCACCGCGGCTTCAGAGGCTGGACCTCCAGAGCAGCGCGATGTCAGGCGCCGCGACGGCTCTGTGAGTCCAAGGCCGCGGCCGTGGCGCTGGGAGGCGGCAGGGCCGGGCCGAGTCCGCTAATGGTGCCGCCACGACGCCATCGCGGGGCAGGAAGGCCAGGTAGGCAGGAGGGCCCCGAAAGCACCCGGAGCCCAAACTGGGACCGAGTGCCCGTGAACAGTCTCACCTCCAGCCCTTGGTGGCAGCCTAAGTGCCTTGACCAATATGGTAACGGTCTGTAGGGCGGAGTGAGGGGGAGACTGACAGGGGAGAGCGAGCTGGATCCAGACTCTGGCAATTAAGAGAGCTATTGCTGCACCGCCCCTTAAGGGCTTTAACTCACTCCCCCGGGAGGCGTCACTGGCTTAACTTTTTTTTCCCCCTCTCTCCAAAAAGGGAGGATTCCCTTTAACAGCTGTTTCCTCACTGCTTTCGTGAATTTCTATTTCCATCTAAAATATCTAGATATAGTGACAGAGGTGGGTGGAAAAGAGTGTAGTATCCTTTCCCTTTACCACGTGAGTGATTGGAAACGTGCCCCCCAAGACTCAGAGCAAATCACTTTCTCTCAATCGAACTCCACTGGAGACGATCAAGGGCAGAATAGACACTTAGACGCGTGTCTAGACGTCCCCTGGGGTGGATTCCTCTGGAGAGAGAGGCGAATGGAGTTCTGTATAAAACTCGGAGAAGCTATTTCTAGTATTTAGCTCCTCTTAAATATGCAGTTTGTTGAATATTGCTTTTTTTTTTCTGTACCGTGTACTTCTCTGAGTATAATTTGAAGTCTAGAGAATAATGTCAATTATATTTAACACTCTTTGGTGTATTTCTTTCATTTGCGTTTATTTTAAAGATGATTAAAAAGTTCTTCACCTCCGTTTAGGTGCGCTGAGTTCTTCACCTCCGTTTAGACTCAGATCTGCCAAGTTTTCGGGCATTGCTCTTGAAGATCTCAGAAAGGCCTTGAAAGTAAGGTAAATTTTGCACCTTTTATTTGCTGTGTGACTTTGAAACAGATATTTCTGTTATACTAATTTTCTCATTTTTATATGGTTATTAAAAACAAAAATTCTCTCCGTATTTTCTAAAAAACAGACTGCAAATGGTGTGTGTATTTATCATGAACCGAATGAATTCTCAGAGCAGTGGTTTCACTCAGCGCAGGCGAATGGCTCTTGGGATTGTTATTCTTCTACTTGTCGATGTAATATGGGTCGCATCCTCAGAACTTACTTCGGTATGTAATCCTTGTCTTGGAATGATGTTGCATTATAATATTCCTGGTAATCTGTAGTATCTCTAGTCATTACTGTTGTGCATGCTTACTGAAAGCAGTATTTTAAATATCGAATGGTTTGTTTTCTTTGATGTTGAATTAATGTCAACTCAAGTTGAAAATGAAAGGAGACTTGTTTTATAGTTCTCTTGGATCTTTTAGGGCTGGTTATTTAGAAAGTGTATTTAGAAAGTTATTTAGAAAGATATGCATATTTTCATAATGTTTGAAGATGTTTCTGGTTTTCTTACTTTTCTAAATTTCAATTCTTTCTCTATAAATATTGTTTTCTATTTATTGTTTTCTAGAACAATTATCTAGGATTCAAAACCATTTGTCGCCATTTAGTAGAATGTAAGAATGCTTTTGGATAAATGAGCAAAAGTTATCAGAATTTTCATGTACAGGTCACTTGTGCACATGCATGGCTGCATGCACATTTATCTGTTTGCCGATTCAAACATTATTGTTAAGTACAGTGATTGCCCCTAGTTAAATTTTGTTTTCTCTTTTTTTTGAGTTCACAAGTTAGTTTTTCTTCTTATATGGTTATTTAATTCTATTTGATTAATGATCCCAATAAAAAGACAGGCAAATTTATTTTCAGAAATTACTACATTTCAGTTTATGTGTTGCAATCTTAAGGCCAATATACAAAAGAAAACTAGCATTTATAAAATGACCTTAAATGTCAAAAAAAGCAGTTTGATACTGCTGGTCATCTCATAACATATCTAACTAATCATTTGACATATACAATGAATAAATAAATTTTTAGCTTTTTGGAATTAGTCTCTGGAATACAGCAGACCATTTATTTTGAACTCTTCTATAACCTTTCACTCTTTTATAACCTTTTTTTTTACATTAACATTATGTAGTTTACAAAGAAATCTCTTCAATGTTGACAGAGAACAAGCCTATCTTAAAATTTTTATTTTAGTTTTAAATAGTTAGGTTTTTATTAATCAGATAATAAAATGTAGGACAAAAGAGCTCCTGATTAAATTATAACTTAGCGATCCATATCTAAGCAAAATAAAAAAAAATACAACAAAAGAAGTATACTTATTTTTGAAAAAGTAAAATCTATTAGTAAGAGGATATTTTATAATTTCATTATTCAAGTGTCTATGTAATGGGTCTAATTTTTCAGTCAAATATGTTTATCAAACTTTCGAGATAAATTGTGTATTTCAAAATGAAAATCAGTTTTTGTTATGGAAAAATTTTAACATAAACAAAGTAGAATGGTATAATGAATTTTTATGTGTCCATTACTTACCTTTAACAGTTATCAGATTTTGTCAATCTTATCAACCCCTCTGCAACATTTTTTAAATACATTTTTATTTTTCAGTTATACTTGACATATAACATTATATTAGTTTTATCATAGCCAAATATTTTTCCTGGAATATTTCAAAGTGAATTCTATCTACTTATCTTTTCACCTAAATTTTTTTTCAAACTCATCTCAAACTGAAAAAGACTTAATTTTTTAAAACAAAATTACTATGCCATTAACATATCTATCAAAATTAATTATAATTTCTTAAAATCATTGGATACCTAATCTATATTTAACTTTCTCTGAAAATCTTTTTAGTTTAAGATCTAAACAAAGATCACAGATTGTATTTATTATAACTGTTAAGTCACTTTTATTCTTTAACTGTATTCTCTCCTTTTTTCTGTTGTCATGCCATTGATTTGTCAGAGAAACTTGGTCATTTTTCCTGTAGGCTAATTCACACTTAGTCCATTCGGGGTACAATAACAAGACTATCAAAAACTGGGTGAGCCAAGCAACAAGCATTTATTTCTCACAGTCGTGGTGGCTAGAAAGTCTAAAATCAAGGTGCCAGCAGTTTCGGTGTCTGGTGTGGAGCTGCTTCCTAGTTCTTACATGGCGCTCTTCTTACTGCGTCCTCACAAGGCAGAAGAGGTCGGAGAGCTCTCTGGGGTCTCTTTTATATGGCTCTACCCTCATGACCTATTCACCTCTCACAGACCTCATCTCCTAATACTACCACATTGGGAGTTAGGATTTTAACATGGATTTTGGGGGGACCCAAACATTTAATGTATAACACACACATTCTGGATTTGACTGATTGCTTCCTTAAGGTGTCATTTAACTTGATCCTCTTCCTCTTTTATTTCCTGTAAAATTGTAGTTAGGTATAAAATTGTCTTGATATAGTTTCAGTTTTTAGAGAAAAATAACCTTGGTGGTACTGGGTATTTCCTTTCACATTAGAGCATGAGGCATAAAGGCTGCAATTTATACTTTGTTGATGCCAATTGGAGTACTATAAAATAATTCCTCATCAACCATTAGGTAATAGTTGAATATCTTTACGATTATTGCCTATTTAATATTTCATTAGAGGTTGTAAAGTGGTGATTTTTCTAATGGTCATTTCTTCTGCATTTATTAGCTGGAATTCTTTAACAACTTTTCCACAATACTGTTTGGTTATCCTGAAACAGGTTTATTTAGGAAAGATTGAATAAATCTTGATTCTTTTCCATTATTAATTTTAAACTAATGTTGCCTAAAAACTTGCAGTAGTAACCATTGAGGGTTTTTTGCATATCATTATACATTCATGGATTTTTGTATAGTTGATATTTCAAACAACTGTAGATTTTTCTTTTGATGCTCAAACAGTCCTATCTTTGACAATTGGAAGGGAACCCCTTCCAATTTGCTCTAGTGTCCTTTTAATATGACCCCATTAATTTTTAGTATCCTATTTGCTTTGGCATGAGATACTCAGGCTCATCTGGTACATTTTCTACCCCATACTTAGATGTAGCCATTTCTTTAATAACCCGTGGTTTCTTTTGGTGCAAAATAGTTCATATCACCATCTGGATTCTAGAGGTGCTCATTCCTCCAGTAGTATCATTTTTTCTAGGCCTTTTCAGTGCACGTAACTAGGAAATTTTTTTTAGGAAAAAAAAAATCATGAGTTCATTCTTTCTAATTTAAACTAAGGTTACATGTTTTTGTATAACTTCCTAATATCACTAAATTTCATTCAGTTTTCTTCATAAATCATTCTGTTTCATTCATTGCCTTTTACTCTGAGCTATTCAGTCAGCTCTTCAAACAGCTCAAGAATAGCTTCTGAGGAAACTTCCATGACCTTTAAAATGATCTGTCTCCCTTTGGTACTCTCGTGGTACCGTCTATACCCCTATCATGGTTTCTTAGCACATTATGCTATGCATTCTTTATTTGTATCTCCTCCCAGGAAAGCCTGTCTTATTTTTCCTTAGCCCCTAGCATAAATACTTTTTCACAGTAGGTTTTCAGTGTATGTGAACAAAACTTTTTTTTACAAGTTGTTCCTGCTTCATTTGGGTATACCATCCTTTTTATGCAAGGCAGATACGATATTCAGAAATGAATCTAAAATATTTCTGTAATCTCTTTTGATCTTTCCCTTCCAAATGAACTTCTAGAATTAAAAGTCATGTCAGGCCTTATTTTATTGGAGATAAGTAATAAAGTTTAAAGTCATCTCATAGTTTATGTAACTTTTTCCTTTGCAGTATGTTTTCACTCAGTACAATAAACCATTCTTCAGCACCTTTGCAAAAACATCTATGTTTGTTCTGTACCTTTTGGGCTTTATTATTTGGAAGCCATGGAGACAACAGTGTACAAGAGGATTTCGAGGAAAGCATACTGCTTTTGTAAGTTTTAAATTTTAAGTGTTTGTTGGGGGGAGCATATATTTTTTCAAAGTTTAAAGATGTATTGATTTTTTGAAGGACAGTTCAATTTTAAGTTCAGTCGAATAAAGGTAGCATGATAAAAAAACTTTTTGTCTAAAATTTTAAATTTATTCTTCTAATCAATTTGGTATCAGAATATCTTGTTAGAAATCAAAGGTACATAATCAGTTTTTTTCCCTTACCTCATGACATCCTCTGAGTTGTTAAAATTTTTCGAGCTAGCAAAAATCAATTAATGTGGAGAAGATGATGAAACTAAGGAATAAGCAGACTATCTGGAGTCTTTGGTCGTTTGCAGATTGGATGAGTATCATCTAATTGCTTGTAAAGTTTATTGTAGAAGCAAAATAAATCAGGGTTTATATAATAAAATGAAAGCATATTTCAGGGCATGTTTCAGATGTTTGGCTAATCAGTCAAATTATATTCTTTTAATGATGTAACATAACATGCTGACCCATAAAAGTAGAAACTGAATTTCTGAGAATGAAGAATATAAAACTCATATCAATTCTTTTCCTTTTTAAAATTCTCTTTCCCTTTTTCTCTTTTTAAAATTGTGGTAAAATATACATACATTAAATTGACCATTTTAACCATTTTTAAATGTATAGTTCTGTAACATTAAGTACATTCACTTTACTCTGCAGCCATCGCCAGTATCCCATCTCCAGAACTTTTTCATCATCCCAAGCAGAAACACTGTACCCATAAAACAATAACTCTCATTCCTCCTTCCCCTCAGCCCCTGATTAATACTGTTTTATTTTCTCTCTCTATTACTCCTTTTATGTGTATTATTTTGGGGCATTAAAATATTATTTCTTGTTTTATCTAATGAGTACATTCTTGAGCAATATACTCATTGGATTTTTGTCAGGGCTTTTCAGTAATTGTTTTTGAGGTAAAGCCTGGAAGCATATACTCACATGTGCACAAAAATTCAACTTATGAAAAATATGTATATATTTTTTACTTCTTAAAATTAATACATATACATTATTGGAATGCATATACATTATTGTATTACATGTAGAAATGTTACATATGTATTAATGTACGTTGTTGAAAATTTAGAAAATACAGATGAACAAAAGAATAAAATAATAAATTCTACCATTAAGGGAATAACCATTGACAGTATTTTGGCATATAACCTGCCATTCTTTTGCAAGTGTGCATTTTTGTTTCATTTTTTTACAAAAATGAAATTCTACTGTTACGTCCTGTTTTATAACTTGCTTTCCATATTTTCTAGTATATCATGAACAACTTTCTATGTAATTTAGTATTACTAGAACATTTTTTAATGTTAAGTATTTTTTAATTGTAGTGATAAATGTTCATTATTAAAGACAAATTATAGTAAGAGTAATCTATCCATAATCTCACCATTTTAAGACCACTGTAAATATTTGATACTCTCTATGGCTACATATTTATGTGTATATATTAAAAAGTTATTTGTAGCAGAAATAAGTTTAGTCTTATAGTTATATCTCCTTAAGTTCAAATAAGTTTGTTTTACAGTAATACCTCATTCATATCTGTTAGAAGTATATGAGATTGAACCCTTATCAAAAGCCCAACGTTTGCTAATTTGATAGGCGAACAGTAGTATCTTGTTTAATATGCATGTTTTTGCTTACTTTTTATGTATTTGTTGCACAATAGAATTCTTTTGTCTATTGCCTACATCTTGTTCATTTTTCTACACTGATCTTTTCTTTGTTGATTTATAAGTATTCTTAAGAGCATGGGCTCTGGTGTTTGAAATTCATTCTGTCACTTGCTGATTGTGTGACCTTGGGCAAATTATTTAACCTCTTCGGACTTTATGCAGGAGTAATGATAGGGTAGCTGTGCGTATGAATAGAAGCCTATTTATACAGCACTGGCATAGTGGTTCTCACAGTGTGGTCCAGTCCCTGAAACCATTTAGGGAGTTCTTGAGATTAATCCTATTATCATAATAATACTAAGATGTTATTTGTCTTTTTCACTAATGTACCTATCCTTTATTTTCCCAACTAATCTGAAATGTTATGATATTGGGAAAAAGGCCTAAGCTTGGGGGTTAGATTTTAATCCTGTCTATTACTTAGATGAAATCTCTCAACCTCAATTTCTTTATCAATAAAATGAAGATGATAGTACCTACCTTGCATGGTTGAATACTTGGCTATTATTATTAATAATAGTTATATTTTTATAGGTCTAATCTGGATTTTTGATTCTATTTTTTTGCACTGTGATAGTAGTCCTACTTTATAACATGAGTTTGATTTATGTCCTGTTATCCGTAGTTTGCAGATGCTGAAGGTTACTTTGCTGCTTGCACAACAGATACAACTATGAATAGTTCTTTGGTAAGTGCTGCTTTTCTTGTCAGGAATGAAGCAGGTGGAGTTGAGCCATGGCGGTAAAGATTGAAATAGCTTTGATAACTCCATAGCTCTATTAGAATATATATATTCTAGCCATATTAGAATATACATGTATTAGAGAATATATACACATATATATATCTCAATGTTGGGGTGCTCTCCATGAGACTTTCAGTTTGGTACTCTCTTTTCTTAGGGATTCTTGGGGCCTAAAAATAAGCCACCACAGAGGGAAAGGGTGGAAGAGGAAAATAGTTAAGGAGTAAAAATTTTTAAGGACAGTCCTTTGTCCTTTGTTTCTTACCAAATTTGTCATTTCATGTTTATTATTAATTATCACTTAGAAACAAATATATTTGCTTGACACAATATGTAAACAGATTGTTCATTCCATAAATTTTTAAGAGTGCTTAATATGTGTTAAGCACTTGTTTTAGACTCTGGAAATACAGCTCATGTTCTAGTGTGTGAGAGTGTATGTTTAGGAAGGAGAAGACCAATAATAAGCAAAAATAAAGTAATTAATATATTCATTTATTTTAGGTATTGATAATCTAGTCAGAGAGATAGTATGTAAAAATCTAATTTTTTACACCATCACTAAGACATCTCTTTTTAATGTATTGTTCCTAGTGTGGCATTCTGTCTGAGAAAAAATTTTAAGTTACTCTAAAATTTAATACCAATTTATGAAGCAATAGCTTGGTGGCCTTATTGACAGTACAGTTTTTTGTTTGTTTGTCTGGCTTGTAGAGCTCCATTTGCATCCAAGTTACCAGGTGCTGTGAAGTGTTTATGAAGCTTAGAGAAAATGTCATTTCTTTTCCCTGGGATCTTAAGTATCAATAAGATTATTATCAGGTGTCTCTGTCAATGTAGAAGGCAGAGCTGAGGTAAAAGCCTACTTTTGTAACTATTCTTCTGCTGATTTTTATTATCATCTGTAAGATGGATATGTCAAATTTTTCTAGGCCAAACGCTATAATGAAAAGTTCAATGTAACAAAAAACCTATGTCTATTTCCAGATCCTATTGTTTCTTCATTTACTGAATATTTTTCATTGGCAGAGTTCTATACCAGAAGTTAAAAAGAGAATCAAAGATATAAAAAAATTTTATGTTAATTTAAGAAATAGCCTAGTTGGAAAATTACGCCCTTAAATATAGATTATTTGCACAATTGAAGAATTTAGAACCACTTTAAAATACACACTTTTAGAGCATGGTTAGTCAAACCTGGCTTTAATTCTTTTGTCTACCACTGGTTTATTTTATATCTCAGCATCTAGAAAAGTTCCCTTAAAATACCATTTTATAAGGTTGTTGCAAGGACTAATGTGAAATTTATGTTTAGCTACTCTGGACTTGGTATCTGGTATATAGTAAAAACTGATAAGTGGTAACTATTTTTTTCTTTTTTATTAATCCTATAGGAGTTCTCAGGAATTTTTAGTTTTAGCTGAATCTTAAGTAATAAGAGGAAACAATTTGGCAAATATGTATACATATTATATTCATGATTATCTGTTCATTGTCTGCTTTCCCCTTTGGACTACATGATCATTGAGGACAGATTTTGTCTTTATTCACTCATGTCTCGAGGACCTAGAACAGCACCTAACATAGTAGGAGCTCAATATGAGTATTTCAAAAGAATGAATGAAAAGGAATGGGAGATAATTTATTAACTGAAAGTATCATAATGTATCAGTGCTATACTGTTATATTTCTAAACTTTAAACTGATTCTTTTCTGTCATTGTACCTGTGTGTATCATTTGAGTTTTCTTTTTAAGTCTTGAAAATGCATTTTGGAAAAATTATGCTGTAGAAACGTGGTGAATAGCCGTGTTTGGGGTAGTATCTGTGTCTGCATACTATTCACATAAATTTTAGCCAATATATCAGCTATTATACTTGCTATTTATATTTGTTCTGTTATATTTCAGAGTGAACCTCTGTATGTTCCTGTGAAATTTCATGATCTTCCAATTGAAAAACCTGAGAACACAAACATTGATACCGAAAAAAGTAAGCAAAACTTAGAATTTCATATATTAGAAATAAGTGGAAATTTTAGCTTCATTCAAGCTTTCTCAAAACTTTGAGTGATATTGGGGTCAGCTGGCAGTTCTGCTCCATGCGGTATTGATGTTGTATAGTCTTCCAGAAGTTTGACTGGAAATTTTAATTAATTAAACTGGAAATAATTTCCTAATACCAGAAATCTCTGTGGTTTCAATATATATATATTTTAGAATGAACAATATCTTCTTCAACCATGATGTCAAAAACCTTGATAGCAAAATATAGTTTTGCTGGTTCTGTGAATTGAGTAAAGAATGCTACCTTCAACATAAGGCACAATATTTATCCATAATATTCCTTTCCAAGGAATGGACCTATAGAGGAAGATTTTACATGCTTGACCAAGAAAGCAATTTTCATAAATTAATTACCTATGAGGAAAAATCCAAATAAAGTTTTACTGTAAATGCTATAATAATATACTATAATCCTGAACTGAGAAGTTGTGTATGGATACAGTTGCAGAAATCTTGTTTGAATATTGGTCTTATTTCAAAGCCTTTAAACTGTTTTCATCAAATTTTCATTAAAATTTCCTGTAACTATTTTGAATGAGCAAAGCTGCCCCAGGTAATAATATAACTGGTTTTCTGTGATTGTTTGAGTCTGATCATAGATGGATTAAATAATATGCATGTATCAGTAAATTAAAACTCATGACTTTTCTTGTATGCAAGAGGAAACGTTTAATGATTTGTACTATACTTTTTTTTTTTGAAGCTCCCAAAAAGTCTCGTGTAAGATTCAGTAATATCATGGAAATTCGACAGCTTCCATCAAGCCATGCATTGGAAGCTAAGTTGTCTCGCATGTCATATCCTACTGTGAAAGAACAAGAATTCTTACTCAAAACTGTGGGGAAACTTACTGCAACTCAAGTAGCAAAAATTAGCTTTTTTTTTTGCTTTGTGGTAGGTCTTTTTATTATATATTTGGAATTTGAATTTTAAGACAGGATACATACTAACAATATATTACTGAAGCGTAAGACTATTCAGTTGCTTAATCATAACTTTAAACTCTGCTATATGGCATCATTAGAGAATTAGAGTGTCAAACTTAATAAATGCTTGTCATGCCTTAAAGAATTTAATAAATGCTATAGCACAACTACTCATATATATTCAGGATTTGGCATTGCCTTATGGTCATAATAATGAATAGAGTTATTTTATACTATGATGTATACAGGGCTAAATTCTTATCTGGATATATACTGTCTGTATACATTTGTTTCTTCAAGTAAGTGTTTTTGCAGTTTTATATTAAATTCATGTAAATGTAGTCAGTATTTTAGCAAGTACTTGTAAACATTTTTATGGAATTTTTTGTAATATTGTTGATAGCTTCTCTATATAGAAACTGAGAAATGTACTTAAGATATCACAAAGAACAATCATATAGCAAATAAAATATTTGAGATTAAGCTGGTTTTGTCTGAGTTAGCGAAAATTCTGAAGTCTAGAATATAAAAAATGAATTTCAGTGCTTTTTTATATATATATCATTGAAAGTAGCCTAATCCATGGTTGTTTATTATGAGCCTTTAGGATTGAAATTTATACTGAACATTTTTCAACACTAGATAATGCAATGCTAATGTCAATATTATTAGCTTGATTATAAAGTTTTTTTATTTCATAATTTTGCCTCTCATACTCACTGCGTAGCCAATTTTTCTCCATCTTCTACCTGAATAACCTCTATTTTAGTGATACCTTGATCAATATATTCAGCAGTACAAATCAGAAAGCTTTGGGAGTTGTAATGTGATAATTCCATTTGTAATAAAATTGCAGGCTCATATGTTTGGATTATGCTATTAGTTGTGATTTCTGTTTGCTTGTTTTAAATAACTAAGGACTAAGATTTATTAATTATATGTTACCTAATTTTCAAAGGAGACTTGAGGTGAAGCTTAATAAAAGGATCTATGTGGTAAAAGTTAAAAGGGAATCTATGTGGTAAAGGATCTATGTGGTAAAAGTTAAAAGGGAAAAGATAAGAACCAGATTAAATGGGTAATGTGTGGTAGCGGGGAAGCTGGTTGTGGAATGGGATGATTCTATCAGGAACTTCGATTTAAAGGAAGAAAGCTATTTCAGGTGAGCACACAATTCATCTCTAGGCAAATTGGCCATAGTTTCACTCTGGCCTTTAGCCTTGAGTACAGTGTAAATTGAATGGAAACTACTAGATTCTCAGCTACTTGCTACCTTCTAGCAGCATTCTAAGATCATATGTCTATGCTGCTGCTTTGAAATGTAATACTAATAATTATACTACTCCCTTAACTACAGGTACTGAGATTAAGAGATGTCCCTTTCTTAATAGAGTTAAGTCATTTTTCAGTGGAATGTGACTATCCAGTCAATGTGTTTAAGTAACAGACACCAAAAACAGGAGTAGTTAATTTACTTGTATTGACTCAGCAATCTGTTTCTTAGTATATATGTTAGTGACACTCATGCACATATGCTCCAGGAGGCATACTCTAGCACATTCATAGTAGCATTGTATGAAATAGTCAAAGAGTATCCCATCAACATAAAAATGGGTGAGTTGTGGTAATATGCATTAGAAGATCTGATATCAGTGAAAAATGAATTTTGGGTACACACACACACACACACACACACACACACCCAGGCTTCATCAAAAGAGGTCTTATTTTTTGTTTTCTAAATCAGAGTGGGCACAGGGTTGGGAATATAAGAATATCCTAGCCTAGATGAGGAAAAGTGAAGAGAAAAAAATTCTCATGGCTTGAAAACTTACTTTATTATATCCAAAGTTATGAGAACTCTGTATTGTTTCCAAACTGAGAATCAGAGAAACAATCAGAATTAGCCAGTAAATTCACAGTTTTCTTGGGCATTTTAAAATTTACAAAGTGAATATAGCCTTTTATCTAGCTAGCTAGCTAGCTAGTTCTCTCCATCATATTTTTCAATAGATTTCTCATCGTGCTATATTCATTCATCTGTACATATTTTAATGTTTGAGAATTTCTCCCAAATTAAATTTGATTTAGATAAACTTAATAGAGTGCTGGCAGTACTTGAATAAAGCAAATTTTAAAGTTGATATTAAATTGTATCCTTATTTTAAAATAGACTTGAATGCTAATTTTTAACCAACTATTAATTTCTTCAGGGAAATTGGATAGCAAAGATCTTAGCTCTGATTATAATTGCCCTCTTTTGGTGCCTGTGATTTTTCTTTATAAAGCTGATTTGAAAACCTTTCATAATAACAGTATTCAGGGGTAGAAAAAAAGGAGGGAACTATAAATTGTAATGACAGAAATAAACATATCATTCATTAGATTTCTCTTTTCTATTTCTTTAGTGGTTTTTGGCAAATTTGTCATATCAAGAAGCACTTTCAGACACACAAGTTGCTATAGTTAATATTTTGTCCTCAACTTCTGGTAAGAAATGTATCTTCAAAATGTGCATTATAAATTGAGACCTATTTCTGATATATATATTTGTACATATACACACATTTTTATCGTATAAATTTTTTCATTCATTCTCATTTCATTAGTGTATTGAAACTACTACTTTATTATTTTATGTCATAGCTTTGTGGTATTTATATTTTTTCCCAGTACTTTGCAGTATTTTTTATACCACTATATTAAAGTTTTATAGGCTGAATCTTTGTGTTATAGTTCTCTCTTTCACATATTCTTTCTAAAGATCTTTTTCTAGATCCTTTGACTAAATATAATTCCCTATTCCAGAACTATAATTTGCCCTATGAAAGGTGTTTTATTTTTAAAGTTGAATCACTTTCCAAATCTGGAAGATAAAAAAAGTATTTTTGAAGCTATAAAAATAACTTTAGCACTCATGCTTGATTATGATGAGGTCATAATGTTTCTCTGAATGCTCAGTTTAGATCTCTTATTAGTTTAAAAGGACTGTACTCCATCTGTGGAGTTGAACTATAAACATGATTTCATTTAGAGGCTATTTTTTTATATGATCTTTGAACATTTCAGCCTAAGTAACTACAGTCTTATTCTAAGTTATTTAAAAATGACAGAAATTAGTTTAATGTATCTTTTTTTCATCCTTTTCTCTCCATAGGACTTTTTACCTTAATCCTTGCTGCAGTATTTCCAAGTAACAGTGGAGATAGATTTACTCTTTCTAAACTATTAGCTGTAATTTTAAGGTAAGAATAGAGTGTAATAGCTGCTTTACTCTGCTTAGAAGTAACGATGTTTAAAATTTTTCTGGTAGTGACAGAGGATAATTTACATTAAAGTATACTGTCTAGGCATGTACTGTCTAGGCAAAGAAAGATGAAGGTAGAAGGTTTTAAATGGTTATTATGCTATGTAGCCCTGTGTTGCATCCTTGACTAGTTTCCTAAACCTTCCTGGGGAGGGTAACTGGAGAGAAGGACCCCAAGGTAGCTTTGGTTCCCTTCCACATGACTGAAAACTTACTAAATACTGTACTGACATTGACATTTAAGTTAATATGGTAACCGAATCCTCATAACCTCCCAAGTTTCTATTTCCTTTTCCTAAAACAAGTCCCCATTTTTGTTCTGGTTTTGGTACAGGGAATCTGGAGACATGGAATACAGCTGTTATAACTTCATTTGGTTTACTTCTCACACCATAGAAATCTAACATGGAGTCTTCTCTGCTTGTCTTAGCCTCAATTTTTCAGTTATTTTCTGTATAATTTGGCAGTTTTGTATTACTGTGTAAGATCAGTATTATCAATAACTATATTTAAATTTTTATTTAGTTTTGTGTATGTCTTGTCTTCCCTACAAGATTGTATACACTTAAAGGCCAAAGCCTTGTTTTATACTTCATTATATCACCAAAGGCCTAGAATAAGGCTTTGCTCACCAATAGTACTCAAAAATGATATGTTGGTTTGCTAAAGTTTTTTTTTCTTGTGAGAGAAAATCAGAAATCAGAGAAGGTAGCCAAGTGATTTAATGAAGAGATTAGTATTAGCTATCAGAGTTGGGTTCAAATAAGAACTTTACTCTTTGTCCCTGGATACTACTCTCTAAGAAGATTGTCTAGAGACTGGTTATGTGGCAATCATAAGAGAAAGCTCTTATTATTATAGGATATTTGGATAAATTGACCCTGATAGTTTCTATGGGTAGTCTGACCCAACTAATTTACTATTTAGACTATATGGCCACTAGGAACTTATTCTTTTGCATGATTGGTTAATGTACTATCTTAATAAAGGTAGAGATGCATAGAAATAGACACTATAAGCTCTATGAGTACAAGAATCACATCTCTCTTATCCTTTGTTATAACCCAGAGCTTAGCTCAATAAGTGACAATTGAATGAAAAGATGACCTCTGATTTCTCTACATCTTTAATTAAGTCTTATTTTTATCTATTAAAATAATGAGATTAATTTAGTTATTTAAACATTTGAGGATAGTTTTACTGTTAATTTAGGCGTTACCAATAAGCAAGTGTGAACACCATTGCTAGGTTTATATGGGTTTAATATATGTATATCTTCAAAAGGAAGATTGGAAGAGAGATGATAAGTTGACTAATTCATTCCTCATTGAAGATAGTGGATAGCATAGCATTGAACGCTGGAAGCAGACTGTGTTGCAGACCCAGCTGTGTGATTTTGTCAAGTTACTTCTCTTTGTGTATTAGTTTTCTCATGTGTAATAACAATAATGTTATTGTCATTATAATTTGAATACCTTCCTTATAAGGTAATATTGTGCATTTCATGTGGATTAAATGAGGTAATACAACTATAGTACTCATGCTATACTGATAATACTGTTAGGTATTATTAATTAAATCACTGATTCTTTGACAGTTTTACCCAGAGTTGAGATTAGTCCTGATCACTTGTAAATCATTTTTATGTTTATGATTAGCCCTTTTAAGGAATTTGTTATTTTGCTCATCAGTAATGACTGTTTTTTCATAGCATTGGGGGTATTGTGCTGGTAAACCTGTCAGGGTCTGAAAAATCTGCTGGAAGAAATACAATAGGTAAGTTTCTATTGCTGCATTCTTTCTGTTAGAGTATACAAGAAAATTTTGTGCATATTATCACATACACACTTACATACACACAAACAGAGGGTGGGCACTAATAGCCTCTTAAAAAATTTTTCCTTTGGAAATAAATTTAAATACAATTCACAGAATTATTATATAGCCTTCACCCAGATTCTCTGTTAGCTATATACATAACTACAGTACACTTATAAAAATCAGGAATTGACATCTATTACAATAATAATATCTAGTCTGTAATCCCTTTCAGACTTCACCATTTTTTTCAGTATGTTCATTTTCTGGTCCAGGATCACTTGTTGGATTTAGTTGTCATGTCTTCTCAGTTTTCTTTAATCTGGAACTATCCCTCAGTCTTTTTTGTCCTTAATAACCTTAACACTTTTGAAGGATATTGTTCAGTTCTGTGGACTGTCCCTCAATTTGGATTTGTCTGATATTTCCTTATGGTTAAATTTATGTTGTGCATTTTTGTTAAGAATACCATGGAAGTGATTTTGTGTCTTGATCAGGATATTGTATCAGAAGATGTCAATGTTACTAGTGACATTATTAATGATGTTAATTTTAAGGTGGTATCTGCCAGTTTGCTTCATTTAAAGTTATTAATTTTCCCCTTTGTAAGTAATAAACAACTTGTAGGGAGATACTGAGACTATACAAATATCCTGTTTCTATCATACTTGTACCAACTAATATTGTCATTCACTCTTGATTATTGTCTTAAACAGTTACTGCTATGGTGAACACTTAGTTTTTGATCTGTTGTTTAGATTTAACAGGAACAAAGGTAATCAGAACCCAGCTTAATGGTTTCCCTCTGGATACTTTAGATATTTGAGTTTTATTGGATAGAACAATACTTTCTAAACTGTTCCTAGTTATCGCCCAATGAGCTATGTCTTAAATTTCCTCACCTCTATCTCACCTACAGCAGCTTTTTATGTGTAAAACAATATACATATTTCTTGTATTTGTGTGTGTGTGTTTGTGTGTGTGTGTGTGTGTGTGTGTGTGTGTGTGTATGTATAGGGGTTGTTGACAGGCTTTAACTTTGCTTTTAAAAAAAGTTTGATAATAAAAAACAGATTTAATAAAACATTGGACTTTTGGATAATTGATTAAAATATTGACTATGGTCACTTGGTAGACAGCACAATATTTTGCTGTTTTTTAAAGGCTTAAATAGTTTTGAGAATGAGTTAATACATTAAAAAGAATCAGTATATATTATGCATCTACTGTGAGCCCTGTGTTTTCTCAGATATTTTGGAACATTATAAAGCATAAATTATGTGTTTGCAGTTTTCAAGAGTTTCTTGATTTTTATGAGTATACGAGCTTTACAAAATGAAGCCACTAGAGAATAAAATGGTATCAATTTAATGGTGGTTAAGTAATAAATTGCAAGACAGATAGGATGGAAATTCAGCAGAGTAGAAGGAGGATGCTTTGTGGCAGAGATGGGACTTTAACAGGGCCTTGAAGATGGTGGTGGAACATATATTAAAAATGATACATGGCAGTGGGGAGAACAATATAAGCAGCAGCTTAGGGAAAGAAGCATTGTTAAATTGGGCTGTGTCAGGTGACAGATTTGTTTCTGTAGGGGAAAATAGGAATTATGCATTTCAAAATTTTTAAAAAGTGCTACTTATATGAATTTTAGTATTATAACATGTATAACTATTTGATTAGATTATTGAGGAGAATGTTTTTGGATTTATTTGTTTACACTTTTCACTCCTTCCTGTATTCCTGGAAGACAAGAATGGGGTGGGTTATACTTACTTAATCTTTTCATATCTGTATACTCATTTCTTAGAATAGGATGTGACACATTAGATTTTAAATAAGTGTGTGTTGAATAAGTTAATGAAAATTGTGCTTTAAATTTTTATGTTGATTTTTACAGGTTCCATTTGGTCTCTTGTTGGAGCCATGCTCTATGCTGTCTATATTGTTATGATTAAGAGAAAAGTAGACAGAGAAGATAAGTTGGATATCCCAATGTTCTTTGGTAAGAATATGTTTAGCTTGTGAGACTACTCTGAGTGCTTAACTAAGAGTTTTGATTTTGATTTTTGGAAGGAATAGGGAAGGCTTTTCTCTTCTCTCCATGCGGTTCTCTAAAACCATCAGATTTTAAAGATTATGAAGTTCAGACTCAATGTTTTTCTCTTACCTTGTCATGCATAACTGTGCCCATATGTGGAAATGCCCATTCTCTCAGAGGGAGGTAGAGAAATTCCACCTAATGCCTTTTCCACATTACTTCATCTGTGAATCAGATGTTTCCCTTACTGATGTGATAGAATTATGCTCCTATAAGCACATGAGAATGTACCTGTTGCATTATACGTTTTACCATTTTCGAATTGTTGGAAGCATAAGATTGGGGAAACTGCCCCAAAATGATATGTGAAATACTGTTCTAGTCTATGTACTTATTTTCATTAAAAATTGTGGGCCATTTAAAGGCTTTGCATTTGCACTTTGTCTTTAAGACTCAAACTCCTTTATGACATGGATTTTTCAAATTACCCAATTATAGTTTCTGGCATCCATTCTTAATTTTGGCAAATAAAATACCTAATATGACTTATAAACTCTCCTTTGCCTAAAGTTAGCTTAGTAAAAAACTTGTGCTATCTATAGGATATCTGTGGATATCTTCCAAAAGATATCTGAATACCAATAGATAAAGAAGTCCGGTGATGAGGGTTCAAAGTATGACTTACAAGGAATCTGGAAACCTAGAATATAGCTATTATAACTTCACTTATCTCATACTCATCTGAAAAATAAAAAAAAAATTAAATAAGTAGCTTCCAAGCTGATTTACAGAGATTCCCAGGAAGGTTGGGAAGATGTGGAGTTGTATGTATGGGTCTGGTTCTTGGACTCCTTTGCTGCTTCAACTGGAATAGCTCTGCTTTGTTGGGCTTTTTGCATTATAATTTACTTTGTGGAAAAGATTTTTATTCTAAAAACAGTTTGATTGTCTTCACCTAAAGATTAACAAAAATAAAATATTTGAAAAGCCACCAAATGGACTTATCGCTGAAGTTCCTGTTAAGCATATAAATCAAAAAATATACCTTAAATATGAAAATCATTTTAGTAATACCTTATTTCAGAGTCTTAGAAAATTCCACCTGGATAGAATGATAAGCTAATATTTTTTGGATGTTCTTTGTTAAGATCATCAACTTACAAGAAGAATTGCTTTATTTACTCTTAATAGAAAGAAGACACATAAACATATAACTTGGTTGGTCTTCACATGTGATGTGATATGGAAAGCAATATTGCTTTGACCTGGGCTTTAGAGTAGACAAGATTAGAAAATAAGATGTTATGATTAGAACATGGAGGGTTGGTTAGGCATGGAGAAGTGAGCAGAGCAGAGCAGGGAACAGTGAGTAGATCACTTTATGGAGCATTCGCTTTGTGGGAGAACAGAAAGGTATGCAGACTAGATTCTAGAGGGTATGTAGAACTGATAAAGCAATACCTATGTCTCTGGGTCCAAAAGTTGTTAATTTATATGGGATTTCATAGACTTAATAGTTCAGGGATCAGGAAATAGATTTGGCTCTTAATGATGTCAAATTGTGGCATTTTAATTACAACTTTTTAATGTTTTGCAGACCTTTTAGGTCACGGGTGTCTTCTGTATGTGTGCCATTTTGTTTGATTTTATTTTATTGCTGAATGTCTTAAATTGGGTTTCCTAAAGGCAGGCAGAATATGAGACATGGATTTAGTGTGGGTGATTTATTGAGGGAATGCTCTACAGGAAAAACTGGCCAGGGAATGAGAAAAGCAGGATAGAGAAGGGAAAGAACCACGTGGTCTCAGGTATAGTTGAGGTTTGGCCCAATTCATGGCAGGCGAGGGACAAGGGGTCGAGTGGAAGCCAAAGCAGGTAATAGGTCTAGGCATTCCTCAGAAATGTCCTTGAGCCATTAGGATTTCAGCCATAAGGGCTGGCCTTTCCTTGAGCCATTAGGATTTCAGCCATAAGGGCTGGCCTCCTGAATCCCTATTGGGCAGTCATTGACTGCAGAGAGTGTGGGATGGGCAGGGGTAGGAACTTCCTGGGAAAGGCAGACTTATTTACTGTCTTCAGAGCAGGCAGATTTTTCTGAGACTTGCTAGCAGCAGTTAGAGAGTGGGTGCTCCAGTCTTGTTTAGATTTAACTAGGCATCTTAAATGCTTGTTTATTATCCTGCAGCAAATGTAAGTATATATATATCTACTGTAATTTAACTTTCTTTTAAGAAAAGTTTATAGTTACCTCATGAGTCTCAGTGGATCTGTAATGTTAAACTGTATAGGAAGTAAAACAAAAATTAGTATTAAATTATAATTTTTTATAGTCTTTACGTTCACATGTATATAGTCATATGTAAACTTACATTTCTATAATAATAGCTAGATTTTACTGTTTACTCTTTGCCCAGAGACTGTGCTATATGTTACATGTTTAATCTTTCTAGTAACCTAATTAAATATTGTTTTATACTTATAGATCAGAAAACAGGCTTAAAAGAGATTCTGCATCTTGCCTAATATTTACCCTACTAGTGAATAGTAGAGCTGGGATCAGAACCAAGGGCAATTGGACTGCAGAGCACACACTTTTAACCACTTAATGTTATAGCCTTCCTTTATAAGTAGGTGGTCTGTGCTTAGTTCATACGCTGAATAGCTGTTTTTGTATGTGTTATCTCACCAAGTAGCTAATGATTTCTGGGGAGACAGGAACCAAGAATTTTATCTTTTTTGGAAACTTCTTCCATTATTCATAGTATAATGCATGGCTGCTTTAACATGAATATCAGTTGAATCAGAGAGCAAACCATATAATTCCTCATAATTAATTTTGGCTGAATATACAAACACATACACACACATACACCAGTTATTTAAGTTCTAAGATACTATATTATTAGTAGTTAAAGTTAACAACCTTTTTTAAAAGTGTTTTATGTAGTTTATTCTTCAGTAGTTGCTCCATGTAGTGGGGAAAGTTGAACTTTGAAGACTCAGTGAGCACCAGTTACTTCATACAGTTTTTTTCTGATGTCGAGTTATCCACAGAGCTGATTTAAAAACAAAGAAACAGAAGTACCAGTTAAAGAGACCTGTTGCAGCCCTTTGTGCAAAATCTAATGTTTTCTAATTAATTTTGGAATTAATAAGTTTGGAAAATTTAAATCACAGATACTAACTTTTGTCTCTTTTATACATATTTAGGTTTTGTAGGTCTGTTTAATCTGCTGCTCTTATGGCCAGGTTTCTTTTTACTTCATTATACTGGATTTGAGGACTTTGAATTTCCTAATAAAGTAGTATTAATGTGCATTATCATTAATGGCCTTATTGGAACAGTTCTCTCAGAGTTCCTGTGGTTGTGGTATGTACTATTTATTTCCCTACGATTTATTAGTTATCAGTTTATGGACTTTGGATAGTTTAAGCATTTATATTTCTTTTGTCTTCTGATGGCTACTCCTGTGCCCCTTCTTACCCCATACACTTAATAATCTAATACAGTAACTTTATTAGAGCGAGAGCTTTGTTTTTTTTATTTTTAATTTTTAATTACCAATTGTATAGAGTAGTATTTTGCACATAAAAGGAGCTCGACAAATATTTTATGAATGAATATAAATGGTCTAAATTTGTAAAAGTGTTTTTGGAAGTAGAGTATTATACAAATGAAAGGTGTCATTTAACAGACATTCAAACTCACAAGATGCATATCCCAAGTATGAATAACGTGAGCTATAAGTATGTGGGGGACTGCTTGTTTAAGAGCTTTTGCTTATTTGCTTATGTCTGTTTGGTTGTTCATAGACTTTTTGTTTTGTTTATTCTCAGATGTTTTCAAGTGGCTGAGTCAAATATGTAAACCCTAAACTCTTATTAGACATGTTAATATACTTTGAAATGTTGAAATATAATAATAATCCTAAAATAGTTTGAAGACAATATCATGTATGGAATTTAAGAAACCTTTCAAATATAGAGCTTGCTACTTAGTCCTGTTTCCACATAACAGGAACTTAAAAAGAAACACTAATTGTACTTCAACTCCTAAATGAATTTTATTATATGCTAGTTAAGACTACAGACTAGTTTTCTCTTGCAAAAAACTGCAACAGAAATAGCTTTTGTATGAAGTCTTCCTTGATGCTCTGCTTATACTTCTGTTGCCTCCTCATTAAAGAAATAACTATTTGCTTTATATCCTCCACACACACTGCCTTTTATGTAGTACTTTTATGTAGATTTACTTTGTATTGTAGTAATTTATTTACTTAATTTTTTTGCTAATCTAAAATTCTTTGATATCAATTTGTTTGCTCATTCATTTTTCCATCTTTCATTACATGCAGTTTAAGTGCTTTTTTTTAACCAAAATATTACATATTTTATTTTGCATATTAATAAGTATCACGTCCCTCTTGTTTTCTGGTCCTATCAGTTCTTTAGTTCTTTCATTTCCCTTGCTTCTCTCCACTCTTTATTTTGAGCAGATAAAACTACTTACTGGTTGTGTTTTGATTGAACTTCATTGAACCACAAAGAATTGTTGATCTTCGACCATTTTTGACTGTAGTTTCATATGGTTCAACCCAATGAACTACATGCTTTAAATAATTATGCACTCATTGTATTTTAATGCAGGTTCATATCCTCTAGTTTTCTAAGTTTAGTTTAAATTAGAAAATTTCAAAGCAAGGCATTTTTACGTATTTGAAAGAAATTAAATTTTCTTTGGATGTTAGACTAAGGAAGGGTTTAATATGGTCCTTATTACATTGTTATTACATTGAGACTCATAGTAAACATGGACTGTGCCACCTACAGATATTAAAATGCTATTCTTTATTGAGAGCTTTATTTTTAGTGAATATATGGGATAGTGTTTCATTATGTTCAGCAGAATTTAATGTAGGCTTTGGGGACTCTCAAATATGAGTTGTAACATGTAATCTCTGTATTTTGTGAGATTTTGTAGTTCCATTGGAAAATTTTACATTTAAAGAAGTAATTAATAACATGTTTTAGAATATTTTATTCTCTTTAATTTTCTTAAAATTCAGAGTGTAATACATATAAAAGTGTACAAAAAGGGTCTGCAAGGAAAAGGAAATCTCCCTTCTACCCCAAATTTCCATTCCTTTTTCCCAGAGGCAACTGCTATTTACTTTTAAACCTACAATAAATATTTTCTATACGTATAGAAGTTTGTATAAGTCTCTTAATTTTCCCCTCAATTTGTTTTATTTTTAACACACAAATGGGCGGATACTATAGATGTTGATCTGTACTTTCCTTTTTTTCCCACAAATTATTTCTTTTGCATCTTTCTATATTAGCACTAAGATTCATTTTTGTTATTTAAATAAGATTCATTTTTTTAAAGCCAGTATAGTATTCGAATTCATTATGTTTTAGTCCATTATGTTTCAATCCGTTATGTAACATAATGGATAAAATATTATGTGTTTTATCAGTTCCTTACTAAGAGACATTTTAAGTTTCCAGTCTTTTGCTTTGTAAATAATATAGCATTGAATATCTTCATATATATCTTTGCATATTATCTAAACATTCTGTAGGATGAATGCCTGTAAGTGGAAAAGACTGAGTCAAATATGTAAACTTTAGATTTTGGTAATTGCAAAATCATTCACTGCAGAAGGAACACAATTTATATTCCCAACTGTGTGTATGAGTGTTAATTATTGAATAGTTAAATTGGACACCGAAAGTTATATATTACGATCAAAGCTATGTTTATCCTTACCTATGATTAGATTTTTCAGGACCTCAAGAAGGTTTATTTTTCATATATACTTCTATACTCAAGTGTTTAAGAGTACTTATGGTAGTAACAACACAGTAGCAGTAAGTTAATAAGTAATGAAACAAACATATCCCTTAAACTCTAGGTGTTGTTGATAACTCAAAACCACTATAAGAAGCATGTCAGACTTTTTAGTATTGTATTTAGTATTATGAATCTCTAAGAACATTAAAAAAATTACACACACACACACACATTTAACCCCAGAACCCTCACTTCACAGAGCAGCTCATGGATAGTGGGAACCACTAGTATTCTTTACCGCATCAATAAGAGCTAATTGTCCAGCTTCTGTACAATATTTCAAGTGACAGTTTATCAAGTGATAGCCTCCTTTATTGCTGGACAGTATTATTAATTTTCACATATACTGAGTTAGAATTTACATGCCTACTATAATGTAGTCCTCATTATATATAGTATGGTTTTATCTTGGCCCATAATTCACTTCTTATAAATTCAAATTATTAGTCTTTATAAACGGCTTATCTATTTGGTATAATGCTTTCCTTCAATTTTTTCGTTCAACTAAACAATTATATGCAGACAGATATTTGAAACTTTGATACCAATATTGATAGTTCAAGGAGAAAATAAAATGAAGAGCTTAGGCTTTGGTTAGGACAATTGCCAGAAAAATGGGAAACAAGGAAATATCCTTTAAAAATACTCAGTTTTTTCTCTTTGATGCTAAGCCAAACCAAAAGAGCAGCACACATCTAAAGGCAATTTATTTCTCATGGGAGGGAGATATTTTTGCTTTGATGACAAACATGTTGGCTTATCACTTTCTTAGTCTATGTTGCGAGGTATTGTCCTGCAATTTTAGTAAAGATATCTCCTTTGTTAGCTAAGTCTATCATTGTCACAAAACTGTAAGAACTCTTTCAACAGTTTTATAAAAAATGTTAATGAAATGTAAGCTGTGCATCCAAAGTTGTATAATATCTGTAAGCAGATCTTGAATATAATATAAAATATCTTGAAATTTTTATACTGATATATTTGGATTTTTAAAATTTGAAGATAAACTTTTCATCTTGGTAACTTTATTATTTATTATGTCTCAGTCAGTACTGAGCTTTTACTTTTGCTCCTGATCTCTTACCACTTATATTGTAGGATAGGTAGTTTTTGATTAATGTTTTTCTTTTACTTTTTTAATATTGAAATATATGTTTTCATTTTTCCTTTTTAGGGGCTGCTTTCTTACCTCATCATTGATAGGCACACTTGCACTAAGCCTTACAATACCTCTGTCCATAATAGCTGACATGTGTATGCAAAAGGTAAGACAAACTATTTATTATATATGTATTACTAAAACAGAGCTAATGAAATTAAGGGATGTGGCTAAATTTTAAGGGTTACCACCATAAATAATACTTGATGTCTTCTCTCCTAAGGTGCTTTACTACATAGAGATAGAAAAGGTACTAAAGAAGTGGATAATCTTTGCATTTTTAGCTTTTCAATTTTTTTTTTTTTTTTAATTTCTACGTTAAGGGCAGTATCTTTATATATAGTTCTCCAGTTTGGGAGCTGATTATGTTCCAAATGTTTTTTGATAAGTCAGTGGATTGGAGTAGGGGATACATTTTCTCATATAAGTAGTAGTGTTTTGATTTCTAAGATAAACTCCAAAGATTCCTTAACACTATGCTACTAGTACTATAGATAGAGAGGCATACGAACAGTGTTGTGTCTCAGCGAAGGCTCATTTCCACCTAAACTCACCAGGGCAGTGGCATCTTCTCTCTTCTAGGAATCCCTGGTCTGGATGTGGGGATTCTTGTGATAAATATTGGCAATATTGCAAACAGTGCAGAAAAGAGAATGTGTCCCTCCCAGCAGCCTGAAGGGAGGAGTTTCTTTAGTGCCTCATGGGGTAAATAGGAGAAAAGAAATGTGCCTTTGGCTAATGTTTAAAATATGTAGTGTAACCTTCAATATTTGTAAGCTTTAAACTCCAAGTATTAAGTAACAAAATGGTGTGTGCGTTTGTGGGGGATGGGGAAAGAGGGGAGGAGTTGGGAGTTAATGTAATTGAAAAGGGAAATACTTGAAAGCTCAAAGGCTTATAATATGTAGAAGTATAATCATATCGTTTAAAGCTGTTTTTCTTTAGATTTTTGTGCAATTTTTAAGATAAAGGCAAAATACTTTCAGTGATATGTATCTTCTTAAAAAAATTTGTGCTGATTTTGTTTTATGGTTCAATAAATTCTTTGTCATGGTTAAAAATGGAAAGCTCCATAATTGAGAACTATGTACCCTGCATTTTCAAAGAATGTGAATATTATAAAATATACATAACACTAAAGTTACACATATTAGATTCTTTTGTAGATTTAAATAATATCCAGGTCCTTCTGCATCTCACAGTCATAATCTTGAATAACAACCAAAATTATTTTATTGAAATTGGGAAGTGCTGCTTATTAGAGGATTGTGGTAGACCATCAGTATGGTAAAATGAACTTTACCATACTGATATTTTGAAAACATCAGCTTTTGTGGATTTGAAAAAAAAATTGAAGATTAATTTTAAGAAATTTAAAAAAAGTTGTCACAGAGGCTCTAGATTTACTAGATGATTGTGTTATTTGTTTAATCAAATATTTTATGATGAAGGCAAAACACAAGAAAGGGAAAATATATGTACATGTAAGTAATTAGAAAAAAATAACTAAATGGTCTTTTCTTGAGTGTTTTTACATCTATTACTAGGCAACCATTTAATGAGTGAGCTGGGCCTTTGATGGGTTAAGGGTAGGAAGATACCTTCTGGAAAAAGTAGCAGGGGATGCCCCAGAGCTCTATTAGAAGCATGATAGGAGACCTCTACTTTCATGGGGTTTTTTGATTCTCATAGCCAACCATGTTTATATGTCGTTTTTGAAATTTAAGCATTTATTAATATTATTTATTGTGCTTAAAACAAACTGACTACTTTAACATATTTATAATTGATATTTTCTATAATAGGAAGCATCCTTTATCGCATTCAGATTTATATTCAGATATATTCCAGAATTAGACTTTTTTTTTTATTTACATAGACCATTTTTTTAAATAAATATTATTTAGAAAATTGTTTTTCTAGCTTCTTGGAAATCAAATTAGAAGTTTATTATGCAGTAAAACATAAATAAGTGCATTGTTAAAAGAGAAATTTGCTGTTAAAAGTCATCTACGTTTTTACCTACCTTATAAAGTTTGCCTTCATTCAGTTATAAAATAGAGTTTTTAGTTGAATATTCATGAAACTGTTCTGTAAACTAGATCTACATTTTAAATTCTCATTAGTCATGTTTTTCATACTTTTTCTGGTCTTGGGTCACTTACGTGCATCATGATTTTTCTAGATTATTAAGTGTCCTGGCAAATATTCCAAGAATATGTCATACCAATAATTTGATAACAACAGATTTTTATTTCTGCTCTTTCTTGGGTGTTCTTAGGCTGACTCAGCCTGTGTGTATGTATACCATACAAGCAGGAAGTGCATGTTAAAAGTTGTCAGTGATTATTCTTGTGTTATGCATTGTGAGTGACTCAGAAACATTATTTTCACAAAATGTCTTTATTCTAAGGGTGCAATAAAATGAAATAGTATATGTTTCCCACCAGAGGGAGTCTTGTCTATGATTCTAAACCTTGTTTTTTTTTTTAATGCTTAAAGGGGCAAGTACAGTTTTTCCTCCCTATTTGAAAGACAGGAGTTACTATTTTCATCATTATTTTGAAAGCAAACTCCCAGTGTGTTGCAGCTAAGTCTCTAGTCAGTCAGTGCAGGCTTCTTTGACAATTGTTAGGATCTTACTAGAAGCTGTGTGGCAAAGGTAAACTAGTGAAAGGAAAGACTGATTTTTTTTTTTTTTTGATAACTTTATGGCATCTCATTATTTTTGATTTTCTTGACAACCCTTATAAAATGATGGATTGGCCAGTCAGACCTGGTGATGTCTGAGGGCTTTGCACCACTGAGGCTCTGCTTGCTGCTTTTCTTCTCCAGCTCACATTTCTTAGTAAAAGTGTTCCTATTTGTAGTCTTTATTTTATTTAGTCGTGATTTTTTCTTGAATTTTTTTCATTTGTTACTAGATAATCAAGCTAGTTTTAAGTATCAAGGTTAGGCTTTGTTGCAAATTGTTAGTAAAAGATTTACAAAAGTTGCAGTTAAGAGTTATCTGTTTTTAGTAGTCTTAAAAAAAGTACTGTAACATAACAACATATTACAACTAGAGCATAACATATTTTTAAAAATGTGAGTCGATGATGACTTCAGAAGCTGAAGGCAGAGGAATCAACTTGAGAATAGGCAGTAATCAGTATAAAAGAAATGGTTAATGTGATGAGTAAGACAAAAGCTTAACGTTTCATAATTCTGTTCTTGGACATACTTAAGCCTAATAAATGAAAAGCATGCTTTCCTGGCTTTTCTTTAGGCTATTTTCCAAGCGAGAAGTATTTTTATTGATAACTTAAGTAAGTGGTTAGTACCTCAAAGTCCTGAATCCTTATATTTAATGATAATGTACTTAGTAATGTATTGTCAATAGTCAGTATTATTTTTTCGGTGTTTTAATTTATTCCTGCAACCTTGTTTAAATGGAGAACTCACATTAAAGGGGGAAAATTGTCTT
This sequence comes from Pteropus medius, assembly GCF_902729225.1. Lineage (NCBI taxonomy): Eukaryota > Metazoa > Chordata > Mammalia > Chiroptera > Pteropodidae > Pteropus > Pteropus medius. The sequence continues at coordinate 13,873,197 of NW_024345601.1, forward strand.
CATGATTTCTTTTTTTCTTTTTTTCTTCAGATTTCTTGTTTAATAAGGATGTGTTTATTTTAATGGTTTTTTTCTTTTTCTATCTCTTATTTTTAGGTGCAGTTTTCTTGGTTATTTTTTGCAGGCGCTATCCCTGTATTTTTTTCATTTTTTATTGTAACTCTCCTGTGCCATTATAATAATTGGGATCCTGTGATGGTGGGAATCAGAAGAATTTTTGCCTTTATATGTAGAAAACATCGAATTCAGAGGTAGGTTTAGTTATAGTATAAATTTTTAAAAAGCAATGTTTGCCAAATAAACTGGGAATCATATTATGCTGGCCTAGCTTTTAGTGATTTTGTGACGAATTACTGAAAGATCATAATTTATATATGTACTATGTCAGATAAAATAATTTGTTCAGATCCTTTATTAAGATAGTTTCTTGACAACTACTTTTTTAAAAAAGTGTTTTGATTCACAGGGAAAACCAAAGTGCTTACTGTTTTGCTATAACAAATTTGAATGTAGAAAACTTATTGGTATGAATAAAATTCATAGTAAAATCTGATAATGTTGCTTCAAGTTTTTGTTCAATTTTCTTTTAGAGAGAAAGAGTTTTACATTCTACTATAAAAAGAGCTTAGGAAAAGTTGTTAAAGATTTTGCCCTAGTCTTAGTTCTGACCTCACAGTTTCAGCCAGTGGAATAGATCATTTTTAAGTGTTCCTTTCATCTCTAAAGCTTTCCTTAACTATTGACTTTTTTTAAAGGGTTCCAGAAGACAGCGAACAGTGTGAGAGTCTCATTCCTATGCACAGTGTTTCTCAAGAGGATGGAACTAGTTAGCTGTTGTCTTTAGTCCAGGTTAGTATGTTGGCCAGCATTAGTGTTGAATAAAGTTCTAATTCTTATATTGCTCAAATACGGAATCGAATTTCCGTAATTAGTTCTTTGAGAGGCAATATAGCCTAGAGGCTAAGGGAGTCAAACTGCTTGGGTTTCAGTTCCAGTTTCGCCATGTGTTATTGGTGGCCTTATTCAAGGTTCTTAACCTCTCTGTGCCTCAGTTTTCTTATTTGTGAAATGGGATTACAATAGAACTTCCCTCAGAAGGTTATTAGAAGTATTAAATACTTGGTAAATTTGAAAGACATACCGTATTAGTATCTGACTCAAACTAAGTGATCCCAAGTTTTAAGTATTTTATTCATGCTGAGGGTCATCATTTTACTTAATGATGTACTGTTGTTTTTCAAATAGGCTTTCAATTCCTTGCTCTCTCTCTTCTTCTGGTACTCAATGATGCAAATGTTGGGACATTTGATGTTGTCCCAGAGGCTCCTTAAATTATCCTCATTTTTTTTAGATTCTTCTTTCTCGTTGCTGGTCTGAGTGGGTGTTTTCCACTACCTTTTCTTCCCAATTGCTGATTTGATTCTCTGTTTCTTCTAATCTCCTGTTGATTCACTCTAGTGTAGTCTTCATTTTGGTTATTATAATCTTAATTTCTGACTGGTTCTTTTTTATATTTTCTATCTGTTTTTATGTTTCCTGTCTCTTTGTTGAAATTCTCAATGAGATCATTGAGCATCCCTATAATCAGTGTTTTTAAACTTTGCATCTGGTAGATTGCTTGTCTCCATTTTGTTTGGTTCTTTTTCTGGAACTTTGTTCTGTTTTTTTCATTTAGGATGATTTTTTCCTCATTTTGGCTGCCTCCCTATGATTATTTCTATGTATTAGGTAGAGCCGCTGTGTCTCCCTAGTTTTGTAGAGTGGCCTTATGTAGTAGATGTTCTATTAGTATCCAGTGGTGGAGTCTCCCTGGTCACCTGAGCCAAATGTTTCAGGTATGCCCTCCTGTTGTAGTTGAGCCTTTCTTTATTGCTGTTGGTACATTGGTGGGAGGGATTGACCCTCAGGCTGACTGGTCTGAGGACTGGCTAAGACTAGAGTGGAGGAGCTGTTGTGCAGGTGCTAATCCTATGGAGCAGGATTCGATTTAATGGGGCTTTGTTGCCTGCTGAGTATGCCCTTTGGGTATGTTGTTTGTGGAGGTGGTTGGGTAGGGATCTGGTGTCATCTGAAGCTGGCCACCGGCTGTATTGGTTCTGGGGCTCTGGTGCAGGCCAGGACCAGCCACTGCCTTTACCCTGCCTTGAGCCATTTGGTATGAACTACAAAGTGATCTCAGGTGGTTGCCTCTTGTGTTGGGCTTGGAGGTTCTTGGGAGAGGCTAAGCTGCTAACTGAGGCTGGCTGCTGCTAGTGCCGGGCTTGGGCTGCTTAGCAAGATATATGGGTCATGCTGAGGCCAGATGCTGCTCGTTTAAAGTTTTTGAAAGTTTGGGATATTTTAGGAAAGTCCACAGCGTTAGCCAAGACAGGCCGTTTGTATGGACAGGTGGCTTGGGTGGGACCGCAAGTTGAGAGGGGCCTGGTCTCAGGGAAACACCAAGGCGGGGCAAACAGTGTTAACCAGGTTAATAGTGACTCAGATGTGACTATGATGGCGGCCTATGAATGTAGGCTGGGCTGGGAGAGGGCTCAACAAAGGAATAGTGGCATCTGCCAGCACTTTTGTCTGAAAGAAAGCTATCACACCAGCCCTCGCTCTGAAGCCAGACAATTCAGTTCCTTCTTCTATGTCCCTGGTGCCTTTTGAGCTGCTGCCCCAGCACTGGAGCTCAGAGCTAGTGGTCAGCAAGTAAATCCATGCACAGACTCTTTAAGAGGAACGCCTGGGACTCCTGCAGACTCTGTCTCCCTCAGCCACAGTCTCTGCTGGTTTTCACAGCCAGAAATTATGAGGACTCTTCTTCCAGGCAGTGGAACTTTGCGCTAGGACTCCTTGTTCTTCAGGGGGGACCTCTACTATCCCTCCCTATTTTTAACTACCACATGTGGGCATTTTGCATCTCTGCCCCTCCTACCAGTCTCAGTATGTCTTCTTCTGTATGTCCTTAGTTATAGGACTTCTGTTCAGCTAGATTTCAGGTGATTCTCAATGATGGTTCTGTAGTTGTTATAATTTTGATGTGGTCATGAGAGGAAGCAAGCACAACATTTGCCTACTCTGCCATCTTGATTGGAACTTCCCTGTATTTTAAATTTTAAGAAATACTATGTTTTATATTTCTTACATGACAGAAAGGGTACATGATATTTTGTTTTACTGAATGAATGCTTAGAATACATTCAACATATATCTTTGTCAGGTATAAAAGTGATTAGGTATTTATTTAGAATGAGAGATAATAAATTACTGAAATTCTGGAGATTCAGGTTCCTTTCTTCTGAGAAAACTTTAGGCAATTTAGATTGAAATGTTTCCTGATTGCAGCTGGGCTTCTCCTTCTTACCTAGAACATTGAACAACTCCTGTCAGCTATGTGCACTCCCATTGGCCTTGAAACTTAAGTAAATCCTTCATGGTAAATTCACATCTAACTTAAGGCTAATTGTGTTGGTTTTGTGATTTTCTGTGATTGGTCATTTTTTAATTTTATAATAGTTATTATGATGGTTATACATGCACGTAGTTCAAAGAGTTAGTTCTGCGAGACTCACTATACAAAGTTGCTGTCCTCTGCTCTGCACAATCTATCCTACTTTCATTTTTTTTTCCCATTCTGAGGAATCACTTTGAACTCTTAGTTGATTCTTTTGATACTTTCCTCCATGCTTATACTTCTATTTCTTGATTTCTCAGTTTTAGGCATCTTCAGTTGATTGTCCAACTATGGCAAATGAGGATAGATTACTTTCAAGTTTCTCCCTCCTCTGCTCCAACCTCATTTGCCTGCTACCCAGTCCTGTATCATTCCTTCCTCATCATCCCATAATTTCAGCTCTATAATCAACATTTACATTGTTATGACTATATAAATGTTACTTTTACCTGAACCATATGGGATTATGGCTGACATTCCCCCAATCCAGAGACTTCTCTAGGATAAAGAAGAGGCACTTGATCAACTGTGAAAAGTAAGGGGAGGGCATCTGAGTGTCTAACTGTTTTTCCTATAAAATTTGTACCAATATAAAAAAAAATTGTACCAATCTACCAGTTTTCAGTTGTTCACCTTGCAGAGATAACTGGTTATATTTCTCCATTGCTAGCTAAGAATTAATTGCTGTTTTCTTGTCTCTGCTCTGCTCTTTGTCCATGTGGTTTATTCCTTTTTAAAAAACCTTTTATTGTCTTTTTACTGAGGTTTTAGGAATAGAATGGAACTAAATATGTGTTTATTTGCCATCTTTAAATTTTATTTTATTTTTATTATTATTATTATTTTTTTATGGTGACATTGGTAAATCTAATGTTTCAGCCGTACACTTTAACGATAAGACATATATATATTTACACCATACATTCACCTCCCATAGTTAGATTTCTTTCTGTCACCACATATTTGACCCCCGTTATCCCATCTACCTCCCCCCTTCCCTCACCTCTACCCTCTGGTAACTAATAGTCAATAAATAGTCCATGTCCATGAGTCTCTGTTTGTTTGTCCTGTTCATTTGTTGCTTTTAGGTTTCAATCTCAAATATAAGTGATATCATGTGATTTTCAACTTTTTCTGTCTGGCTTATTTCGCTTAGCATGTTTCCATCTTTAAATTTTAAAAAATACACACGGTTATTCTTTAAAGCTTTTTGTTGATATAACTTATGTACTTTCTTCCCCTTGTATGCTATACATCATTCCTGTACTCACTCATATCCACACCCACACAGGCAAAGTTTTAATATTTTTGGAAGTGAGAGCTGGATAAAGGGAAGATAGTGAAGACGAAAGAAAATGGACTACAGTAGAGTAAAATAGGACAGCTTAGACAACGGTCTTTGTCTTGACAGGGATAATGATGGCATATACTCTGATTAAACCATTTTTACATGATCTTTAAGTAGTATTGGATGTCAGCTTTTGGTGTTGCTATAGAGCTCACTTTCGTGAATTCTTAGTACTCACCTCAAGTTCAAGAATCTGTTTTTTTATTTGTGTGTGTGTATGTACTATGTTCGATTTATATTTCAATGTTAAGATAATTTGCCTTTTAAAATATAAACTGTAGAAAATTAAAGCTATGACAGTTGTGATCTAACGATGATTTTATGTTTTTATTTTCAGCTTATGTATTTGACAATGGAACATTATACAGCGAAGAGACAATCTCTGGCAAGTTTTTGTAGAAAAATATTTCAGTGCCTAGCCTAGTCTGAAAAACAACAGTTTCAGTTCTTTGGAACTCTAAAATATATTTTCCTCATATCGGTTTTCTTCATTTTCATAATGAAGTACTTTGCTATGTAGCTGTATATATATCACTACAGTTATAGGAAGTTTCAGTCCACAGTCCATCTAAAGGACCAACCTGCCTTACACATCTCAAGGAATTCAGCTGATGAAATAATTTTAACTAATCAAGGAATAAAATCCTAATGTCCTGGAGAGTTTATTTACACATATTATTTGTTATATGCTGGACTATATATGAAAATGTTTTCGAGAAATCATTTAAATATGTAGATCAGTGTTTCTTACAGGTAAAATGCTAAAATAAACTGCCTATAATAGGTACGGATTATATTTTTGAGTTTTGTATAAAATTGCAAATTAACCCAAGAAATATTTAATTTATGTAACAAGTATGTTCATGCAAATTTGGTGGAACTTTAGAAAGAATATCTGAGAAAAGATCTGGTTCATGTACACTACATATACTGTATTATCTTTTCATAGCGTTAGGTGCCTTGTATTTTAAATCTGTGATAAATCATGACAAATTTTTAAAGGGGAAGTATTGTTAAATGAAGAATTATGTATTTCTAAAGGTTATATTGCTGTAAATTTAATTGATAAAGCTCTGCTTAATTTAGAGTTTTGAAGAAATATTTTCTCTTCAATTAAGACATTTTCATAATGGAATGATTTAAATTGAAGCGATTTAAGAGTATTACTAAAATAAAATGTTTATATATATTTGTGTATTATAGATCTTTGAATTTGTTTCTGATTTTTTTCACATGTAAATGTGCCAAATTACTATAGAACTGGATGCCTCTTCTTTAAATAGTTCATTATTTAAAATACATTTTTAATAATTAAAATACCAAAGAAGGCAAAAAGAAATTCTACTTTAAAAATTATATTTGAGTTTTTTCTCTACCACACTTAAATTAAATATAAAATACACCTAATTTTAACTCTTAAACTTAGGTCTTTATATAATATTCTTATTCTGCAACTGCTCCTGAGCAATATGTACTATAGACACCAGTGGATGAACATACATCTCAGGATTCATCCAGGCTTTTGATCAGTCAGAACCAATTTCCTTTTCATGTTTTGTGAAAATAGTTCATTTCTCTTCAGAATTTCTTAACAAATCAAATTTTTAAAAATGCCCTTTGCAGTGTTTACCTTCAGTTTGCCTTACTCACATTCATAAAATTGCTTTAGTGTTACCATGAGTCTAAAATGAATTTTAGCCATCTTTCTACTTATCTTGAGAACTTTTATATTAACTTAAAAGATTGTTCATTTATGATATTAAATTTAAAAAATGAACTGTTCTTTTATTTGGTACCACCAATAATTCTTATTAAGCTAAAAATAATACTGATTTTGTTAGCTTGACAGGGTAAAGGCATGTAAAGGATGTGAGCCTCTAAAGAATCTTCTTCTAAAAAGAACCTAATGAAGTAACATTTCAATTACTCCAAGATAATTTTGATTGAAGTTTATTATCTAGCCACTTCTACTTTTTATTTTTGCTGTTCGACAGCTCAATACCTTTTGCAATTTATGGGGTAAAACAATTGAAACAGTGGAGGTGAAATTCCAATTTTAGGTTATTTTGTAAATATAGGAAAAAAGACAACTTAAAATTTTCGTTGTTTATGTGCCCTTTATGTTCACATGTTAAACAGATATGAGTAGTCATTCAGGATTCTGGTTTTAGCAAGCTTTAGTTAACATGCTGGATTGATCTTGAGGAGGGCTTCTTCCTCTAGGCAGCTGTTTTTGTTTGTTTGTTTTGTTTTGTTTTTTAATTAAAAAACAACCTCTTTAGAGGGAAGAACTATTTAATTGGTTAACTGAAGTATGACTTACTGCTCTCTTCTCTCAGATTTTATTTATCTTAATGATTTTTGTACTTAGATACTATAGCCATGGAGTGAGCAATTGATGACTTCTTTCTGCAACTTTTTAGTTAAGGATTCATCTTAAGAAATAAAGTCGTGAGTTACTTGCACTAACTGTGATTAGCCAGAAATCAAGGTATCAAGGCCCTAGGATCGCAGCAATCACATTTTAGGCCTTTGAAATGTTGGGGAGAGATTACATTCAAGTAAATGCCATTGTCCTTCATCTCTATTAGAACAGTGTTGGCTATTGATTATATTTTTCTGAATCTAAAGACACAAATAGAAATTTCTAATATCTCATTGCAGTCTTCTACTTTTCTTCCCATACATAATTTAAATCCCATTATTGTATAATGTTTCAGATTATGACCTTGACTGAAGGAAGCCTGCTGTTTTGTCAGATTTTCTGTTAGATGAATATCAGAATCTCTGCTAAAACAAAACTGAAAGATAAGGCAGCCTTAAAATTATTTTGATGAATGCTTTTGGAGGCTTAGGCCATTTAAATGAATGTATACACCTATACTTATTCTTTTAAAAAAAATTTGATTTTTTTTAAAAAATTGAAATACTGGCTTCTATCAGCCTGACTTAATTCTAAGTTAAAGTGATTTTCCCTCTGGCAATAATAAAGTTTACCTTTTCCATAGATGTGAACTCACAGGTTAAATGTGAATGTTCTCTAAGGTATAAAACCTTGTTTTAGGAAGCATGCTAATGCTCCTTTTATAATTAATCATGACGAGCCAATTTGGGATTTCAAGGTATGACTGCTCTGGAAGCCAAGATTTTATCATAATGCACTATGGTAAGGTCTATGGTACTGATTCTCAATGTGCTGGTTGAAGAAACAAAATATCTTTAAAGAAAGATAAAGTAAGAATTAATTAGAAAATATTTTTTTCATAATCGCATTAGCAAATAAATGAAATGTTATTTTAAGCATTTTTAGTTGTTAGAATCCTACTTCATTTCTCTCTGCTTTCCTTTTGAAATATTCTTTATTACTAAATAATATGTTAGGAAGAATTCACAGAAATAGGATGAATTTTATCTGTGACATCAGCAGATTTAACTTAACATGGCAATCATATCATGTGCTGATTTTTTTTTTTTAATGTTAACATGGCATGTATAAGCTGAGCAGTTTACAGAATTTGAAGGTGGTTCTATTTTAGTATGTCTGTAATATACCAAAAGTTTCATTTAGGTAAATTAGTACATTTTTTACATAAATTTGTAATATTTAAATTACACATTTCCTTTTTTAAAATAGTATCACCCTTGTGTATCTGTACAAAAATAATACGGTATTTCATAGTTTATACACTCTTAACTTTAACTCTTATTAGGTTATCTTATTTTCATTTTGGTTATCTAAAAAATTTGTAGTTTATATCTCTTAAAAACTAAGCATTATTTTAATGCCATCGCATTTAAAAAAACAATGCTTTTGTATAAAATTTCCTGTATGCAATATATATGAACTATTAGAATGTCAAATAATGAAATCATTGGCATATATTTAAGGAAAAATTACATATGGAAAGTAATTAGTACTTTGGTTAGGCATATTTGCCAAAATGCTAATGTGAAATGGCAAAATATCCAATGAGAACATTTAGAATTTTTGGTAACATGAAGGATTTTATTTTTGAGTTAGGGATTTGGAGTGGAGAAACACTCCAGATGAAGACATTTCCTTCATGACATTTTAAGGTTCGAAGAGAAGATCTTTTATTTATTTATTTTTTTAGTAAAGAAATTTTTTAAAAATTTATTATGGTGACAGTTGGTTAACAAAATCCATAAGTTTTAAGTGTACAATTCAACAGCAAGTCATATATATATATTGCATTGTGTATTCACCACCTAAAGGTAGATTTCTTTCTGTCACCACATATTTGACCCCTTTTACCCCTATCTACCTCCCCCATCCCCCCCAAAAGAAAAACTTTTAAATTGGAACTTTTAAAGTAAAGCTTCAAAATTGACTTTTAACAAGGCACTTCATGAAATTTTTAGTTTTTAATTTAATTTTACATGTGATTTCTTTCTTGAGAGCTACTTTTATTAACTTTAACTTATATCCTTGTATGCTAAGGGTTCTGTATTTCTCTACTTGGTTTTTCTATACCTAGTTTTAATTACGGCAAGTAATAATAAAATCAGTCGGGCAGGAGTATCCATTAACTTCAGTAGATTCTCGCAAAGCTTGCAGAAGATTTCTATTTCAAGTGTCTTATTTTTGACTCAAGATGAAAACAGTTCTTTAGAATCTTGTTGCTAGTATTTGCTTATTTGGAATAGCTTTCACATTTTCTTATGAAAAAATTCAGTGTCAATCAATTAGACCATGTAACATTCAAAGCAGAATTTTGTTGAAGGCTATCCTTGTCTTAGTTATTGTGGTATAAAGTATAATACACTAAGTTCTTTTGACCTTTGTAGTACCTTAAGTGTGAAATTTATGTATTTTAATATACATAGTCCAAGTAAAGTTCCAGAAAGACAATAAGATTGACAGTGGCTCTCAAACTTGAGTGTGCATCGGCGCCCTCTGGGCCCCACCCCAGAGGTTCTGTTTCAGTAGGTCTGGCAGAAGGCCTGGGAATTTGCATTTCTAACAAGTTTCCAGATAACGCTTCTGCTGCTGAGGAAAGAGCACTAACTTTAGGGTTGGATTTTCCGTTTCCCATTAATTGATTTATTTGGAGAGAGCCATTTAATCCAGGTAGGCTTACATTTTCTTAGCTGTAAAGTGGCAGTTAATGCTACCTATCTGGGGCTCTGAGAAATGCGATGGCAACGTTGGAAGTGTCCAGCCGCACATGCCAGCATGCTTGATAATAGCTGATTCCCTTGGTCAGTCCTCCCTGCACTATTCTCAGTTAGAAAGTGAGGTGCTAAACTCATTGTCTTCTTCATTTCTCTCAAGCTGTCAAATTCTGTGATTCCGAAAGTTCTCTGGTTCAGGAAACAATGCCACATACCATATGTGTGCTAGGTGTTTTATGGAGAGAGTAGTAATAACAGTGATATCACATAAACCATAGTTTCATTTTTGCTTTTGTTAGGGCTTAGCATCTAGAGTCTTTAAAAGTTTTCAGTTGATTATATAGAAGTTCTGTTCATCACAGTTAGAATCTGACCATTTTGTGGAGGCTGAGTCTCAGATAAATAGGCTAACTTTACTAAATGACTGGACTTACTAGAGCCTCTACTATATTGCCTCTTAGAATGCATGTTCAATATGTAGTTTTCTTTACCTTCTTGATTTTCAGACAGTACTAAATAAGTTGCAAAGCACATCCAAACTAAAATTGTAAACGTGATTTTTATAGCATGTAAATAGTATTTTATTTAAAAAGTCACTAGTATATTCATTGTTATGAGTTTGTGATCTTAAAATTTGGGGATGCTGAAATACTATTAGAGCTTCTGATCTTTTAATTACATCTTGTTGAGAACTAGGGCCCTTTTTGCCTTTCCCCCACCATCTAAATCTGCTATACCGTAAATATGGAGAAGAACACATAACATAAAAAGTATATAACTAATTGGTCATGGTTTGGAGACATGTGGAGCTTGAATAAAATATTTGAGCCCATCTAAAATCATCTCCTGAAGCTACTGACTGCTGAGTGCCTACAGAATGAGCACTAGTGGTATGGGTGGGAGGGCTTTGCCCATACATGGTATACTGCAACTGTATTTCAAAAACCTGAACAGAAAGAGGCTAGAAAGAATGCAGACAGGGCATCAAAAATGTCATTTTATTGGTATAATAATGAAATATCTGATAATGTCCCTTACCAGGATACAATGTAAGGTAACATTCAAATACCAGGATACAATGTAAGGTAATATTCAACTAATATAATCTAAAGTGAGGATACAAATACCAGGATACAATGTAAGAGGTAACATTCAACTAATATAATCTAAAGTGAGGATACAATCAAATACCAGGATACAATGTAAGGTAACATTCAACTAATATAATCTAAAGTGAGTTTTAATATTCAGATTAGTGTTAGAGGTTAGGCAGCAATATTTGTGTGGGACCAGGTGTGTATATTTAGCTTTCATTGCCTTGTAATCATCCTGGTAAATTCTTGTGAAGGTTTCTTTTGCATCTGAGATATTTTCTAAACTCAAATTATAGTATACTGTTGATCCCCTTTGGCTAGTAAATTAAGCTACAGTTATCAAATGTCAGCATACTGTGATTTATATTTTTACATAAAACAGTGCATCATTCTGATTAAGTTGCAACACTGAAATTTTATCTGATAAGTCTATATTGAGTAATTAGTAAGTAATTAGCAAATACTCCCAGGTAAGTAGTAGGTAGTCTAGAAGTCATTTTATATAAAAGTTCAATTATCAGACCCAGAGGCCACAGATAATGAAAGAGTAGTCTAGAAAGATGAAATGTTTATGATAAATTTAAAAAACAGTCTTTTAGATACATTTTTCTTGATGTGGATAATTTAATGCAGATTTTTACCTCAAATTTGTTATTAAACTTGATAATTTTATTCCTCCATCTATTTAATAAAATGAACATTTTCACATCTTAGAATATTTAAACTTTAAAGATAATTATAAAATTAATTTTCACTACTGTTACTAATTCTGTTATTATAAGAGGCTAAAACTATCCCAGTTTTCCAGGCGATTTGAAGCATTGCTTATTTTTATACTATATAATTTGAGAAAGATGATTTTATAGACTAAGAATAACAATATATGTATGATTTATTTTAATGCATTATTTTTATAAAATTTGTGTATTCTACTTATAGTATGTATTTTCTATTTCAGTAAAAATACAAAGATCTGTCCTTGTGCAAGCATTTGATTTCTAAAGTTTTATTAAAACATTTCTACTCATTCATTCTTTTATTCCTAAATCTCTAAGATGTATCTCAGGTACTTGATATTATTAGATCTTCCTGTGAAACAACATGGTTCAGCTTTGAGAGACCAAACATTCACAGTGACTGCATCTTATGCTTCTTCAGGTGTAAGGCCAACATAAAAGTGAAACTTTTGAATAATCTAATTATTCTTGGGAAAGTTCCATGTAGGAGATCTACATTGCATCTCATAATAAGGAGTTTTTTCCTCCAAGTTGAAACAGCTCACTATTGAGTGTTATAGCAGTGTTTCCTATAAACTCGAATATTTTAAACAGAGGGAATTTAAAACAAATGATTGCTCAGATATTAAAAGAGCTGAGAGGGCAAGCAAAAGACTGAGGTGACAGAAATTAGCAACAGCAAGAAGCCAACAAAGAAACAAAGTGGAGCAAAGCACAAAGCCAGGATCACCCAGAGGAAGCTGAACCATAGCAGAGAAGAGCAGGAGTCTTAAAGGTGATGCAAATGGTGGCAAAGAAGGCAAAGAAGTACTGTAGCTTTTTTTTCTGCCATTGACTCCCATTGTCAGGACCTGACTGGAAGACTGGCCACAAGAGCTCTGTAGGTGTATCCTTTGAGTGTCAACTCCTCTGAGAAGTCCAGCAATCCCAGAATTGGCACAAACACCAAGTAGCTGGCTTGCGTTGGGAGGCCAGATTTTACAGACAATGCATTACAGACAATGCAATAATTTTATAATTATCTTTAAAGTTTAAATATTCTAAGATGTGAAAATGTTCATTTTATTAAATAGATGGAGGAATAAAATTATCAAGTTTAATAACAAGTTTAATAATGTTTAAACAATATAGTCATAGCGAGTGAAGATGTCACAGTACAAGAAATACGTTGGAACCAAGGACTGGTTTTGTTCATCTCAAGACCACTCCAGAAAAGAGGGTTTGGGAGAGATGCCTGCCCTAGACTTCTGTTTCTCATTCCCATCCCTCTTCCCTACTACTTCTCAGCTGCCTCCTTCCACTTTTCCTCCTCCCCTCAGAAAGCTGGGCTAAAGGGAAAGGTGAACAACAGTATTGCTTTTTTAAAACCAAACAAAAATAGAACATGAAAAATTTGAGTGCCTGACGGGAAAAGAGCATTCAGGGTAGTACATTCATGGAAGTGTTGGGAAAGAGGAAGTAAGAACAATAATTTCATAAAAGACTCATGAAAGACAGAAAATAAAATCTTAAGGAATTAGTGTTCTCAAAACCTTGCTCTATTTAAAACTCCTTAATCTGCCTAATAATTTTAAAAAGTCAATTATTTGTCAAACTTGACCTTTAGAGAGAAAAAAATAAGTTCGGTAATCATAATCATTGTTTTACAACTGGAAGGATCTCTAGAGACTCTCTGGTAACAGAATTAGGGTAACTATGTGTTTCAATTTGCTAAGGACAATCCCAGTTTATATCCGTTGTCTTGGTATAATCGTTAATAGTGCCCCTTTTTTACTCAAAACTGTCACAGTTTGGACAAAAAAAAATATGGCCATATCACCATTCTAATATACAACTAGGCCATAAAACAGTTATTATTGGCAAGAAATAAAAGTTAAAAAGCGAGTATATATTTTTATTTTTATAGCTTTATTGAGATATAATTGACTAAATTGTAATATATTTAAATTGTACAATATGATGGTTTGATATACATTGTGAAAGGGGTCCCAGCATCAAGTTAATTAACATACCCATCAAATTTCAATTATACAATAAAGTATTGTCAACTATAGTCACAATGCTATATGTTAGATCCTTAGAACTTATTCAACTTACAACTGACAGTTTGTACCTTTTATCAACTTCTATCATTTCCTCCTCTCCCCAGCCCTTAACAGCCACTATTCTACTCTTTTTCTCTGAGTTTAACTTTTTTCTTTTTAGATTTCACATGTAAGTGATACCATACAGTATTCGTCTTTCTCCTGTCTGTTTAATTTCACTTAGCATAATGCCCTTTAGATTCATCCATGTCACAAATGGCAGGATTTTTTTCTTTTTTAAGACTGAATAATAATCCATTTATCCATTTTTCCATCAAAAGATCTAAAGACAATTAGATTATTTTCATACCTTGGCTATTGCAAATAATGCTGCAATGAACATAGGAGTATAAATATCTCTTTGAAATGGTGATTTTGTTTCTTTAGATATATACTCAGAAGTGGAGGTGCTGAATCACATGGTAATTATATTTTTAATTTTTTGAGGAAACTTATTGTTTTACATAATAGCAGCACCAATTTACATGCCCACCAACAGTGTCTTCTCCATACGCTCACCAGGCTTTTATTTTTTGTGTTTTTGATAATAGCCATCCTAACAGGTGTGAGGCGATATTTCATTGTGGTTTTGATTTTTGCATTTCCCTGATGACTAGCGATGTTGAGTATCTTTAATATACCTATTGGCCATTTGTATATCTTCTGTGGGAAAATGTTTATTCAGGTCCTTTGCCTATTTTTAAATTGGGTTATTTGGTTTTGTTTGTTTATTTATTTATTTTTTTATTGTTTTTGTTTTGCTATTGAGTCATATGAGTTCCTTATATATCCTTATGGGATATATGGTTTGCAAATATTTTCTCCCATTCCATGGGCTGCCTTTGCATTTTGTTACTGTTTCCTTTGCTGTTCAGAAGCTTTCTCATTTGATGTAGTCCCACTTGTTTTTCTTTGTTGCCTTTGCTTTTGATATCAAAACTAAACATTCGTTTTCACGACCAATGCTAAGGAAGTTATTCCTATGTTTTCATCTAAGAATTTTACAGTTTTAGGCCTTACGTTCAAGTCCTTAATCAATTTCGAGTTGATTTTTTTTGAGTGTTGTAAGATAGGGATCCAATTTTATTTTTTGCATGTGGATATCCAGTTTTTCCAACAGCTTTTACTGAAGACTGTCCTTTCTCTATTGTGTATTCTTGGCACCTTTATCAAAAATTAATTGACCATATGTGTATAGGTTTATTTCTGAGCTTTCTATTCTGTTTTATTACACCTGTTTTTATGCCAATATTATACTGTTTTGCTTACTGTAGCTTTGTAATATCATTTGAAATCAGGAAATGTGATGCCTCTAGCTTTGTTCTTCTTGCTCAGGATTGCTTTAGCTATTTGGAGTTTTTTGTGGTTCCATACAAATTTCGGATTGTTTTTCTAATTTTGTGAAAAACGACATTGGAATTTTGATAGAGATTTCATTGACTCTGTAGGTCATTTTGGGTAGCATAGACAATTAATTCTTTAAATCTATGAATACAGACTATCTTTCCCTTTATTTGTGTCTCCTTCAATTTTTATTTCAGTGTCTATAGTTTTCAGCACACAGGTCATTCATCTCCTTGGTTAAATTTATTCCTAAGTATATTTTATTCTTTTTTGATGCTATTGTAAATGGGATTACTTAATTTTTTTCTCTGTATATTGCTGTATATTGTTGCTTTGTTTAATATGTTCTTGTGGGACTCCTGAATGCTGAGCCTTGTTGGCTATCAGAAGTAGGTGGTTTGTAGGCCTGTCTTTTGTGTAGCAGCCATAGAAGTTGGGGCATTAGATGTGTGGTTCAATTCCTTTGCTCTTCAGGGAGAAGCTGAGAGTTTGAGCTTCCCTCCTGATTGTAAGGTGCTATGCTGAGAGTGGGGTTTATGGTAAAAGTGCATTTCAGCCTTTCCTACCCATTTTGACGTATTTTCTCAATCATACAATGTTTAGGCATGTTTAGTGTAGGAGTCACTCAACTAGTTCTGGATTTCCCTTAGATGGAATTGATTCACGTGTAGCTATATATTTGGTGCGTTCAAGGTAGGGGGGAAAGTGAGGAGCCTCCTATCTAACCATCTTGGTGATGTCCTCTGTATGACATTCATAAGCGGCAAATATCTTCTCCTTTAGGCCAGGCAGGCCTTCCTCTTATCTGAGCACTTGTCTTTGAATCTTGCTGAACACCACAAATATTTGTTTTCAAATTAGCACTAAGGAGAAACACTTAAAATCAAATCTAGCCACATAGACCCAAATCGCCTGATAAGGAAACCTCAAATCTACAATGGATACTGCTTTTATAAAAATTAAGGAAAAAAATCTTAACAAGTATGTCACTGTATCCGCAAACAGAAAACAGCAGGTAACCGTGCTTTTGTTAAATGACTGATTACCGCACCATCTCTAAGTGTCTTAAATTCCAGGATGACCAGAAACCAAATCTAGATGATGAGTACTAAAAAAGTAATATGACTCTAGTAGGTGCATCTTAAAATTGCCGTAATGAGGGGAAAGTTATCACTTCCTGGGCCAGAAGACATTTCTGGTATATACCCGCTAAAATGCAAATAGTCAGGCTTATGTAGGGAATGATAAATTACGTAAGTATAGGTAAGGAAGGACTGACTACAAGGAATGTACTCAGTGAGCAGTGTGGAGAATGTTATCAGGTGCTTTAAAAAACATAAATAATGAAAGTTCTATAAATATGATGGAGAGGAAAGGAAGAATGACTTCGACAAACAGCATTTGTCTGAGCTGCACTAAACACAATCTGAAAAAAAAAATCCCAGAAGTTTAAGTACATTGAAGCACTTCAACAATTAAAATTAGGGCATAACTTTGAGACCTTTTCTTTAGGGCGCATTTAATTCATAATTATAGTTTTAGTCCTACTTTCTTGGATAGTATTGAGAAACCACTCAGTCTTGGATGTACTTGTGTGAATCTGAATTTTCAACTCCAATAATTTTTTTCTTGACACTTGCTTTAGATGGATTATTTAAGCATACCTGCACGAAACTATTTCTCAGTTCGAGTCCTGCTGAGTACTAGTATCCTATGAGATTAACTTAATGAGTATTGTAAAACAAAACAAAATAAAACAGAGAAACAAAAAAAGTTGATTCTGTGGTAAATGGGAAACATGCTCACATGTTCCTGGGCACTTAAGGACCATGTGAAATATTTAATATCCTATATAAACAGTGACTCCCTAAGGGAGATGAGGTCCAATTTTCAGTTTCGTCAAATTTATTTGATTACTAATTATTTGATTCCCCTACAAGCCCTTGTTTTTTTGCTAAACATCTCTGCATATATGTGGAGATGCTTTTGTTCCACAAAATATGGATTAGAAAATACTGATATTGAAGATAGCAAATGGCTGACAAAAGGTCAGGAATCTTTACGTATTTTTGTGTCATTCTGAGTTTGGGGTAGAAATGTATCCTCTCCTGAGAAAATGAAGAAGCTAAATGGACATGTTTACCCAGCACAGATGACCGATTTGAGGTGCTCTGGCAAGCAACTTTGTGTTGCTAATAAGTACAAAGTATTTTTACATTCAGCTTGTAGTAAAAACATCACACACATCATGAGATTGATAAGCAGTTCAAAATAATATCTCCTATCTTAAAATTGATTCAGAAAAACTTGAAGAAGCTTTGCAATTACTGCCAAAATGTTTCAGAGGGCTTTGAGTTAATGGGAGCCAGAGAAACGTGGGACAGGTGACAGATACTCATCACCAAGAATAAGGACTCTTATTTGCTGTGAGGGTTTGTAGGGGCAGCACTTTGTTATTAGGGTTTGGTAAGTGTTTTTTGTTTTGAGAGTGGAATTATATTTTGCTGAATTTTAATTATTTATAATCTGAGAAGTACATTTTCCTGAATGGAAGAATATATACATAGCGAATTTGGACCATAATTTTTGGCCCAAAATTATTGCCGTTAACATATGGAATGTAACAAGAGAAATAATAACTTTATGATACATTGATTTGCTTTGGTTTTTGGTGAAGTTTTGCTTTAAGACCTGTTGGGCATAGCAATGGAGAGAAAGGGATGAAGGTCAGGACCTTGGTTATTTTTTTTGTTTGTTTGTTTTTTTTTCTCCGCAGATGATTACAAGACACACAAGTTAATTACACTTTCATTTTACTCAGCAGGAACCTTAGCTATTAGAAATAATTCTACTTACATCTTAATT
Organism: Pteropus medius; assembly: GCF_902729225.1. Classification (NCBI taxonomy): domain Eukaryota; kingdom Metazoa; phylum Chordata; class Mammalia; order Chiroptera; family Pteropodidae; genus Pteropus; species Pteropus medius. The sequence goes on from NW_024345601.1 coordinate 13,891,241, forward strand.
TTGCTTCTTCAACAAGTATGTTAAGCATTCTTTAAAATCTATCTTTAAAAACATCATAAATATATTAAACAGCAGTTCATTAATTGAGAGTGCTAATTTAATTCAACAAATAATTGTATGGATGCCTACTATTTGTATTTCAGTGAATACACTGGTGAATAAGATTGTCTTTAATCTCAAGGAATTTTATGATCTTTTGAGCAGAGATGATCAGAAAAGTATTTTAAAAAATAAAAATAAACAGGCTACAGAAGTTGCCATTATATAGGGTTGAAAGGAAAGGGTGTCTTAGCCCATGATGGTGTCTCAGAAAGTGGCATCTGAGATGGACTTTGAAGGCTGAGGTCAAGTTTTGAGAGGGGTGGTTGGTAGGCAGGAGATGGAAAGCAAACAACTTGTGTACAGTTGGAAAAAATTGTGTTTGAGGAAAAACAAGTCATCCAGTTTGGCAGAAGTCAGAAAAAGTGTTAGGCAGTAATGAGAAATAGAGTTAGAAAAGCAAATCTGGAAGTACTTTGTATCAGTCAGTTTAGGCCATGATAGACTGCAGTAACAAAGGACTCTCTAAATCACAATAATACAACAAGCTATTTTTAATTTCATTACATTTCCATTGTGGGTTGCCTGTAGCTCTGCTCCATAGCATTGTGGACCAAAAAAAATAAAAATTGAAAAAATAAAAATAAAAAATGTAGGGGGAAGTTTCTATGAAAAGTAACCTCACAGGGTTATCTGATCATAAATTCCTAACTGGGCAGGTCATGGTGAGTAGTCACACCCCAGGCATATAACTTTTAGTAAAATGTTTATCTTTGCCTTAAGCAAGCCCTGTCTATTGTTTCTGTGCATCTAGATTAACACACCTTTGAAATAACTACCCTCAAGAGAACAGACAATCTTTCGTTAACTATCCAGTAATCCAATCCCGGCCTTATTTCTCCCATCTCCATGTAATCTTCCTTAAGTTCCCTCCTTAATTTCAAACGCATCAAAGAAGCTGCAAAACTTATTCTCTGGGAGTATTTGAGATCTTGCTCCCTGGCATATGTCCTCAGTTGGGCTCAAATAAACTCATAAAAATTCTCTATAGGTTTGGACGTTTCTTATATTGACAAAATCTTTGTTCTGGGCTCAGATGGAAGAAGCAGTCCCTCTCTGGGATACAAGCTATTTTGGCTGAGAGAAAGAGAACATGACAGGACTGTGCAATAGCTTTCACAGTGTTGTCTGTTTGAAAGTGGCATGTATTACTTTTAATCACGTTTCATTTGCCAAAGCAAGTCATGTGGCCAAGCCTGCCATCAATGGCGTAGGGATATACAGTCCTCTTAAAGGAGGGGACAATAGATATTTTGAACAATTTACCAAAAGCTTTGAAAGTCAGCATGAATCTTTTGTACTTAATTCTTTAGATGGTTGGGAGCTATGGCAAGTTTCTGGACAAGAGGATATGGTTTGGTTTAAAATAAAATCAGGGTGGTTTTGAGAGAGAGAGAGAGAAGCGGGTGGAGAGAGAGCATAAGATTTATCAAGGATATCTGTTTATAAATGCAGGCTTCAGAATTCCAGAAGGTCTGATTCAGGGGGCCTAGGAATCTGCATTTTGGCAAGCGTCTGGTTGAATAGTTTGTAAATGGTCCACGGACTTCATTTTAAGAAACCCTGGATTAAGGAAAGAATGGAGAGTGAGCAAATACAGGTGAGATTGGGGCAGTGAGAGAGGGAATGGCAAGTTGTCTGTGGGTGCGAGGTCAAGGGACAACGTGGGCACGGAGTAACTGATCAATGCAGAGGCAGATGCACTGAAAGAGGAAAACAGGTAGAACTAGAATTACTGAAGAAGGGAGGAAGGATATGGTAGAAAATGCCAGAAAAGGTAGTGAAAGGAGCAAATCTCCTTTTGAGGTGAAATTAAGAATATCAAGGGATCTTGATCTTCACCTTTTCAGTGAAAAGTATGAGGCAAGCCTATTTGATGCAGTAAACCGTTGCGAGCTTGAGGAGAGCAAAGGTAACAAGAAGTAGCAGGTAATGCAATGAATGTAGGACAGCTATTGAAAAGTGTTGACTAAAACCTACCACATAAATTAGTTTTTGCATTGAACCAGCAGGGGGCGCTATGGTAGCACATACATTATTAGAGCTCAGCTTCCTTGTCTCAGTAATGCCAGCTCTTGGTGAATAGGATTATTAACCCCACCTACAGTACAGTATTTTGGGAGCTTCATTTATTACTTTTATAGCTGCGAACCTTCATAGAAAGGACTTTTAAGGTTTTTATTTTAAGGCATCTAGGTTTTTTTTGAAACGTCAATTCCTGTAGTCAAAAAGAAATTAATTTGTAGAGTTTAAGGAAATTATTACCCATTTATTGACTTCAGTTGAGGTGTAGAGACTGGAAGAGAGAGAAAATACAGAGGAGAGAGGACAGTGCATCTGTAGCATGATTCCTAGAAGGGGAATCTCTGGGTCACAGGATATGGGCATTGTACATTTTGTTAGATGCTGTCTGATTGCCTTCCAAAGAGACTGTGCCAATTTACATTTGTAGCTTAAATGCATGAGGGTCTTGTTTCTTAATACCTCTGAAAACCCACTGTATTCATAAGCTTTTTAATATTTGCCACTCTGATGGGGAAAATACGGGATTTGAGAGTAGTTTTAACTTGCATTTTTCTCTTGTGAGACGATGAACACTTTTTCGCATTTAAATCTTCTTTTTACATTTTTCTTTTTCTGTCAACTGTATTTTTATGTTCTTTCCCCAGTGGGTTACTGGTCTTTTACTTATTGATTGGTAGGAGCTCTTTTTTATGAGGTCAATCAAAAGATTTAGTAAACAGTAAAATAAATTAGTTGTGCTTTTCCATAGATGAATGATGAATGGTGTTTAAAGCATTCCCCTCCCCTACTTGCACACTTGATCCACTAATCACATAACTTATTGGCAGGTGGCTAAAACTACTATTTTAAATCACCTTTGGGAGGGCAGTCTGCTGTATAGAATAGTTTGCCTCCAGAGTGCCAAATTCCTTTCATTTTATAGTTCATTTCAATATGGAGAAAAGGCATGAGTTAAATGGTGACAAATCAGGTGAATGTGCTGGTTTTTACTGGTGAAGAACTGCCAAATGGCAGGCAGTGCTCTTGGATTCCCCATGCTTCAAGTGGAGCATTTTTAGAGTAGGTTCTAAATGTGCTGGACTATGGTAACTGCCAAGAGTCAATCGGCTCTCGAGCGAGGGTAATCATGAAAGCCCGACCATTGCTATCCCCGCTACTAGCAGGCATTAATTCTTTCACAATTAGATTGTGTTTGTTTTGTAACAGCTCAAGATATAACTCGTATACCACACAATTCACCCATTTAGGGTATACAATTCAGAGGTTTCCAGTGCATTCACAGAGTTGTACAATCATCACTGCAGTCAATTTTAGAACTTTTTCGTCACTTCCAATTCCATCCACCCCTTCACTATTTCCCATCATTCCCCCCATTCTCCCTAGCCCTAAGCAACCACTAATCTACTTTCTGTCTCTATATGTTTGCCCATTTGGGACATTTCATATAAAAGGAATTATATAAAATGTAATAGTTTGTGACTGGCTTCTTTCATTTAACATAAAGTTTTCAAGGTTCATCCACATTACAGTGTATAGCTATACTTCATTTTTGCTTATGACCGAATAATGCTCCATCATTTAGATGTGCCCCATTTTATTTATCCATTGGTATTGCACGTATTTTTTTTCTCAGTTGAAACACAGGTATTTTCTTACTGGTTTTCTCATGACTACTAATATACTAAATATAGTCACACCATCGCTGACTGAGGTTAGAGTTGTGGTTTGTGGCCACGGAACAGAGCAGCAAACTGGTCCCCAAGATGCTGAACTAATGGCTCTGACCTCATTCACACAGTAATGAGCTAACATCACATGGGCATGTTTACACATTAAGGATTCTAAAGGGAAAGGCTGTTCTAGAACCTCTCTCACTGGAAGAACATAAACTTGTATAAATATGTAGTTTCATCGTTTTACAGGTATGGACCTTGACACTAAATTATGTACATTCCTATCCCTAGGCAACAGGTAGTAGTTGTCCTTGCAAAGAGTAACTTTCCCTAGCACATTCACAACTGTCCTTTAGCCTGGTGAAATCAGAGATGAAAACCTCACCACTTGTATTTTAACCAGGTTGACTCTAATGGCAGGCAATTTTGGAGAGCTTGTTCTTGTCTTTAAACATTTCTAAAGTTGTCTCTTGACAATTTTTTTTCATCCCTTTGAAAAACAGTTGTGGTTATAACCTGTTTTTCCTGAAAGAGTGCTCTCCTCCCTTGAAAGTCTATTGTCCCTTTCTGACTCCTGTGGTTAGCACTGCAACAGGAGCAAAACTGGTCTCAAACACATGAACTTGAGGCAGGAAACCTGAAACACACAATGGTTCTCATGTGCCTTTTAGCCCTTTCAATTAGACCAAAAGATCTGTGCTTACATGCGATTCTGAGGGATACTACAAATGGGATTGGCATTTTGGGAACAAATGCCATACATTCAAAAGATGGAGGCTCACAATGTGAAGAAGGAGGTGAACCACATTCTTTCAATTTTCATCATCATTTAAGTACGAACCAAAAATGTAGACTGTAAGTAGGAAACCATGAAGAAGCAGTCCTCAGAGAAGTGGTTGGGGAAGGGAAATGGGATGGGGAAAAGAAAATATCAGTATAATAAAATCAAACTTGAGAAGGCAAGCAAACTCCAACAAAAAGAAAGAAACTGATCTAAGAAATATAATAAAAATGAAAATAAATGTAACAAAATGCCTCTTAGTCCTTTTTGGACTCTAGTTAAAGATATAATTTCAAAAAGACAAACTCCAGAATGAAACTGAATCACTTGAAAGGCTCTCAACAAATTAATGGATTCTTTAAAAGATCTAGATAAGTGAGTCCAGATATAATTAGAAGCTGAAAGGAAAGCTGTCTAGTGAAGCCCAAAGATGCTGACCTCATGGCAGAAGCACTGGGTACCCTCCATTCCCCTCTATGGGTCACTGAGGGTAAAGAGACTGGTAGGAGACTTCGAAGTCTTGGTTAGCTGCTGCCAGGAATCCCTTTCTCCTCTAATACTGGAGGAGCTATGAAGGAAAATAGAGCCACTGTGAGCCAGCTGGCAGTTTGAAACTCCATTTTGAAACATGGGAATGAGCTTTGGATGGAAGTGAGGCGTACAATCCTACTGCATTGCTTCGTCTTGTATTTGGCACAAGACACTGCATGCATCCTTTCCACTTCAACTGGAAGTAGAGTCGGACCTTCTACTTTATTGTTTAAAATAGGGCCAAGCATTAAACTTTCACAATGAGATCAGTTTTATCAACTGCATTCCACCCTCTACATTTGAAAACTTGGAGGCAAGTGAAAACATTTCTTCACCCCATGTCTCCAAAAGCTACTAAATTGTAGCTACTTCTTTCTTGGCAGTATTAAGCTTTCCTTTTCATTTTGGCAGAAGGTTTAAAAGGGAGATGAAAGAAACTTGTTTAATCTTCTACTCATTGCTGGCTTCCTGTTATCTTTAGTAAGAAACCACCAGCGTCTCTTTTAAAATCTCCAAAGGTCAGAAACTAAGCAGGGTCGGGCCTGGTTAGTATTTGGATAGGAGACCACCTAGGAAGACCAGGTGCCGTAGGCATAAAAAATAAAATAAAAAAATAAGGGACTGTAAGCTGACAAGGTCCTTGCAATCTGTGAGGTCAACCAAGGGTTGCTTCGTCTAAAAATAAATAAATAAATGAATGCATAAATAAAATAAAAAAAATCTCCAAAGATGTGAGCTTACCTCTGCCAAAGGGACGTCCAATTCATTGTTGGAAAGCTCTCTGGTTTAACGTGTTCCCTTGTATTTTGCTGATATTTGCTTCTTTAATAGCTTGATGTTACCCCACTGAGCAAGGCCAATTCCTCTTTCTCATGATAACCATTCAGATAGGAAAGATGGCACTTGTCTTTGTCCATCTTATCCACGCCGTGCATTTTCCCAGGATCTGCCATGCTGGTCTTCAAGCTGCTGATCTCACTTGCTATCAGTCTTGTACCTTGCTGCTAGATTTATCCAAAAGCAGCTTTAACTTTGTCAATTACTTGTTGAAAAATCACCACAAGTTCCCTGTTTTATTAAAACCAATTTCAAGCCAAGGCTTTTTTTGTCTTAGCCAGCTCTAATTGGTCTGTGAAACTTTATGTCTCTATTTACCAACAAAGTCATTCTGCTCTGGTTAGGCCAACCTTAGCAACAGTTCCCTTACTCACCTTGCCCATCTATGCTTCTAACCTTAGGCTTCCTGGTGGTTTCCTGTCTGGCAAGCTTTAAGTTGGCTTTTCCAATATCATACTTCTATGTGGCTTCACCTTCACCTTCACCTTCACCATAAATATTGTTTATGGATAATGTTGGCTTACGATGATGTGACATGTATTTTAAATTCTTTCTCATAAGTGACTGTCTCATGTCAGATACCCTGGAAAAGGAATTTTGAAATGTAGATTTCTTGAACACCTGGGAGGAAATAAGAGAAGCAAGATTGGATAAAGGGAAAATTTGAGCTGTGATGCTGTTTCAGTAGAGGTTTCAGTCAAAACATGGGGAACCCTGGAGCTGTGGTCGGCCTTCAGAGCTGTCCCCCATTGAGGCAGGAGCCAGCCTTTGTATTCCTGTATGGACCGGTCATTGGACGTGGGCTGCCCTAGGAAGAGATATAACTGAGCAGACAGCTTCACTCTGCTGAGAACAATTTCTGGGGAGGGACTCTCTTGAATCCTCAACAGGCAACATTTTCAGCAGCTGAGAAAATGAGTGTATCAATTCTGAAGCAGAATCTAGGTGGCAAGCCATAGCATCTCTATAACGTGCAAGTAATAACAATCTAACTTGTGCTTGCTTAGATGCATGAGAGTTTGGGCGATTCTGATGTACTCCCAGTAAGAACCACTGTTCTGGCCCTTTGAGGGTGGATCTAGGGGCTAAGGATTGAAATATTCTTTATTAATTAATACAGCAATGCATATCAAGAGAGGACAGGTTGATATGGGTCAAAATAACTGGAGAGGGTTACAAATGAAAATGCCGTTAGTACTGTGTGCAATTTGGAAATAGTTTTTATCTTAAAAATTAAGAAATTCCTAAAAGTTGATTGTGAGGGAAACAAATAGAGTCTGAGTATAGTCCGATTGATCGTAGGCTTTGGAGAGTTGATTAGTTTAATTTTGTAAATAGTATTGCTGTGTATAGTATATTATTGCCATACTACATATAGGAAAATACACAGATCTTAAGGGCATAGCTTGAAAAATTTTCGCTTGGTGAAGATACACATGTACCCAGCACTCAGATCAAAAAAGAGAACCTCACCATGCCCTAGAAGTCTCCACATGCTCCCTTTCAGTCCTTTCCCTTGAGAAAGGAAACCTCTATCCTGACCCCACCGTGAATCATCAGCTTGTTCTTAATGTTTTTACAAATGAATTGCCTGGTGTGTAATCTTCTGTGGTTGGCTTCTTTTTCTCAACATTATGTTTGTGAGAGTTGTCCATGATGAACTGTGCAATTGTGATCCGCTCATTCTCATCATTGTATAGTATTCCATTATAGACACACCACAATTTATTTATCTAACAACAGTTGGTTGTTTCCAGTTTGGGGCTATTATAAATAGTGAAGTTATGGATGTTTTTGTGCCTATGTTTCGGTCAACATGTATATGCACCTCTGTTGGCGATACACCTAAGAATAGAATTCCTGAACTCTACATATACATATATTTAGTTTTAATAGATTTTGCCAGTTTTCCAAAATGGTTGTACCAATTTACAGTCGACCAGCAGTCGTATTAAGAGTTCTAAATGCTTCACATCCTTACCGTCATGTGCTTTTATCTGCCTCTTTCATATTAACTATTCTGGTGGATGATCATGGTTTTAATTTGAGTTTTCCTGAAGACTAATGAAGCTGAGCATTCTTTTAATGCTTATTAGGTATTGCCCTCAAAAGACTGCTAAAGTCTTTTGCCCATTTTTCTATTGGGTTGTCTCGGCAAAGACTTCTTTGTGGTATGAGGTCACGAATTTATATTTATATGTAAATATAGAAATAAATATATAAAATATATGTGATATACATTTATATAGAGAGATGTCCATGATCTGGTAAGAGGAAAATAAAGATTATCATGCAGCTAGTTTAGTATAATCACATTTTTATTTGTAAATATATAAATTTGAAAGATGATACACTAAAATATGAACCAAAGCTCTCTCTGGTTGAGATTATGGATAGTTTTAACTTTCTTCTTTATAACTACTCTTATTTGTTTTTGTCTAAATTTGTTTTAATAACAAGCATGGAATACTTTTAAGATCTGGAAAAACGATGAAGCTGTTTGCATGTGGAAATAACGATCAAAACCCAAAATGAAACAAAAGCTCATCAACATGTGCTGGTTTGGCTCAGCCATCAGTCTCTCTCCAGCTGGGACACTGAGGAAAAGTGTCCTCTCTGGGCATGTTTGAAAGTTCGTGTTAGAAGAAGAGAGTATAAGAATGAAGAATAGCTTTTATTGCTCAGCAGCCATGTGCTGCCTCACACCCTGCTGAGCCTGGGAGATGATCCTGCAGTAAAGACTGGCTAATTACTTAAATTGCCTTTCATTGTGGGAGGGATCTTTCCCAGCGCCATTGACGAGGTTTATTTGGTCTGATTACTGGAGTCCTGCTGTTCCCTGGGATGAGGAAAGCACATTATTACACTGTGCAATTGTAATGTCTTTGTTTACATTTTTGCGGGGCAAACAGGGTTACTTCCAGACTTACACAACCAGTTACTCTAACCAGAGTTCCACAAAAACCAGGACTGGAAAGCAGGTGATACCTGCCTCCTCCCTCCCTTTCCCATTTTGTTTTGTTAGTTCTACTAAAGCCATAAAGCGGATATAGGGGTGTGGGTTAGCGAATCCTCTTGGGACAGGAACAGCACCCAGAGAATGTCAGCTAAGCCACACAGAAAATTCCCCATCACCACCTTTTTATCTTCTCCATGTACTTCTACCTTGATCTCCCCTTTCCGACCCTTCTCCTTTCTTCTTCACTCTCCTCTTTTCATTTTCTTAGACTTTTACATGATTTTACTTAGTTCTTTGTTTTCTTAGAAACTTCTTCCTTAAGAAAACCAGAGAACTATTAAAAATTATCTTTGAGGAGGTGGAAAGGTGAGAAACCAGACTTGCTCTATATGGTTTTTTAATATTGTCTTCATTTGAAAAATCACATTAATGTATTCCTTGCTTAACAAGATAAAACATAATAACAACAGGACCAAACCAAAAACCTAATGTTTCTTGGTTCATCCTACCTCTAAATAAATCTGTTTTAAGGGATCAGGCAAAAGGGCAAAAGCTATCATGTTTTCAGTCTTTATTGTTTGAAAATACAGTTGACTCTTGAACAATGCGAGGTTAGGAGTGCCAGTCCCCACACAGGGGAAAATCCATGCATAACTTTTGACTCTACACTGTGGTCTCCAACTTCAGTCCTCTACAATCAGCCCTTCGCATCTGTGTATTCAACCAACTGCCAAATGAAAACAGTATTTTCTATATGGGGATGGGAATCCACGTTTGGGAATGCGAAAATATTGTCTTGTACCCGCCCCCTGGTTGGTTCAATCTGCTGATGCAGAACCCACAGGTTGGAAAGGCTGATTGTATGTATTGAAAAACATCTGCATACAAGTGGTCCTGCATTGTTCAAGGGTCAGCTATACTTCAGTTTGGGCTGATTTGTTGCCTCAGGCCCGCCTGTGTTTCTATGTGAGTTTGCCATCACTGCGTCTGCTCTGGAAGGTGAGACTCATGAAGGCATAGGACATTTTTTTTTTCTCCTTTAAATCCCATAGCTATCTCTATCCCTGCCTCCTCAGGCCTTATGGACATGTGTGTTCTACACATTTCTGCCCTGTCCTGCTTGCTTTTAATACTCTCTCGCACGATCTCATTCATTCACGAGATTTCAACTTTGTACATGATTTCCAAATCCACATCCTTCAAATTAACATCTGCCCGAGCCCAGGATTCTGTTTCCAATTGCCTATTAAATTCAATCAAACTTATTTGTGATATTTCATACCCTCAGAACAACTCAGCCTACCAGTATCAGATGCGATTCCTTCCTCTCCTTTACTTTCCCCTCCCAAGCTTTAGCAAATTGTCCTTTAAAATGTTACTTTTATATTTCTATGTCCATTCCCCCATCACTTACTTCTGCTTCTGTAATATTTAATAAACATGTATTAATATTTCTATTTCTAGTCTAGTACTTTTTTATTTTTAATTAAAGTCTTTATTGAGATATAATTTACATATAAAAATATTCACCCAAGTGTACTGTCAATATTTTTGCAAATATAGAGAGTTATGCAACCATCCAGTTTTAAGACATTTCCATCAACTCAAAAAGTTCTTTGTATCCATCTCATTGTTATCCTCAGGCAACCACTGATCTGCTTTTTATCTATCTATCTATCTATCTATCTATCTATCTATCTAATCTATCGTCTATCTATCAATCATCTATCTATTTGCCTTTCCTAGAAATTTCATGTAAATAGAACCGTGCAATATATAGTCTTTCTTGTGTGGCTTTTTGTCATTTAGCATAATGATCTTGAGATTTATCCATGTTGTAGTATCAGTAGATTGTTTCTTTTTCGTGCTGAATAGTATTCCATTGTGTAGATACTTTAGTTTATCTATTATGTAGACATTTAATCTGTTCACCTGTTGATAGACAGTTGTATTATTTCCAATTTTTGCTTATTATGAATAACGCTACTTCAAACATTCATATATAAGTCTTTGCGTAGATATATGCCTCAGTTTATTTTCTATAGATACTCAGAAATAGAATTACTGGATTACTTGTTAAGTATATGTTTAACTTTTTAACAAATTTCCAAACTATTTTTCTAAGTGGCTATACCTTTAAGAATCTCACCAACACTTGATGTTGCCAGTCTCTTAATAATAGGCATTGTAGTGGGTGGATAGTGAATGGTATCTTACAGTGATTTTAATTTTCCCAATGACTAATGATATGGAACCATTCATATATTTGCTTGGGTGATATGTCTACTAAAACCTTTTGCATATGTTTAAGTTGCCTCTAATTATTGATCTGTAAGAATTCTTTGCCTGATCTGGTTACAAATCCTTTATCAAATAGGTGATTTGTAAATATTTTCTCTAAGTGTATGGTTTGCCTTTTTATTTTCTTGATGGTATCTTTTGAAGAGAAAAAGTTTTAAATTTGTTGAAGTGCAATTTATCAATATTTTCTTTTATGGGTCATGATTTTGATGTCAAATCTAAGAAGTTTTTGCCAAATCCAAGAAAACAAAGATTCTCTCCTATGTTTTCTTTTAGAAGTTTTGTATTTAACCCTATGCTGAAGCTTATGTTCCATTTTAAGTTGATTTTTGTGTATAGTGTGAGGTAAGGTCCTAAAATCATTTATTTCCGTATGTGTATTCAATTATATTAGCACTATTGCTGAAAAAAACTATCTTTTCTACAGTGGATTGTCTTGGCATCTTTGTCAAAAATAACTTAATGTAAGGGTATATTTCTGTAGTCGTTATTCTGTTCCATTGATCAATATGTCTATCCTTATACCAATACCATACTTTCTTCACTACTATATTTTATAGTAAATTTTGAAATAAGATAATGTGAATCCTTCAGTTTTGTTTTTTCTTTTTTAAACTTATGTTGGCTATTGTAGGTCTTGAATTTTCATATACATTTTAGGATTAACTTGCTAATATCTTAAACAAATTGTTGTGTCTTCAATTACATTTGACATACATTGTTATAACAGTTTCAGGTGTACAACATAATGATTAGGCATTTATATAACTTATATATATGATCACCCCAATAAGTCTAGTACCCATCTAACATCGTACATATTAACTTGCTAATTTCTATAAAAACAATCTTGCTTGAACTTTGATAGAGATTGCATTTGAATCTACAGAACAATTTGGGTAGAAATGACATCTTAAGAATACTGAGTTTTCTGACTTTTGAACATGCTATGTTTCTTCGTTTATTCAGATCTTTTAAAAACATTGTTTTGAAGTTCTCAGTGTATGGTTCTCACACTTATTTTAATATTTCCCTGAGTGTTTTATTCTTTTTATCACTACCACAAGTGGACCTTTTTCCCCTTAATTTTATTTTTAGATTGTTTGTTGCTAGCATATAGAAATTCAATTGATTTTTTTTTGTATATTGATCTCGTATCCTGCAACCTAATAAACTTACTCATTACTTCCAGTAGATTTTTTTGTAGGTACCATCACATTTCCTACAGATATCTTCTGTGAATAAGTACAGTTTTACTTCTTTCTTTTCAGTCCAAATACCTTTTATTTCTTGTTCTAGCCTATTTTTAGGTGGAGATTTCAGAAACATTTTGAATATAAGTGCTAAGAATGGACACCTTTGTCTTGTTCTTGATCTTAGGGAGAAAGCGTTCAGTCTTTTATCACAGCCGTTGGGGGTTTTTTAGAAGCTCTTTATCAGGTTGAGGAAGCTCTGGGTTTTGTCTATACTTTGTAAGGAGTTTTTGTTTTGTTTTTTTTTAATTATAAATGGGTGTTGTATTTTGTCAAATGTTTTTCCCATATCTGTTGAGATGATCATGTAGTTTTTATCCTTTATTCTATTAAAATGGTATATAATATTAATTTGGTTTTAGATGTAAAACCATCCTTAATTCCCACTTGGTCATGGTGTATAATTTAAAAAAATTATATATTCAGCTTGCTAATATTATTTTTAAAGAATTTTTGTATCAATTTTCATGAGGGACGTTGGTCTATAATTCTCTCTACTTCCAATGCCTTTGTCTTGCTTAGGTATCTGAGTGATAATACTGGCTGCATAGAATGAGTTGGGAAGTGTTTGCTCCTCACCAATTTTTATGGATTGAGTTGTGCCTCTCCCCCAAATTTATATGTTGAATTGCTAACCACCAGTAACTCAGAATACGACTTATTTGGAGAGAGGGTTTTTATAGAGGTAATCAATTTAAAATGAGATCATTAGGGTGAACCCTAATATACTATGACTGGTGTCCTTATAAGAAGAGAGAATTTAGACACAGACACAGAGGAAATCAGTGCAAAGAAGGCACAGAGAGGAAATGGCAATCTACAAGCCAAGGAGAGAGGCCTGGGACAAATCCTTCCTCCACCGCCCTCAGAAGGAACCAATTCTGCTGATACCTTGATCTTAGACTTCTAGCCTCCAGAACCATGAGACAATAGCAGCCCTAGCAAACTAATATACATATTTTCTGAAGGAGTTTGTGTAGGATTGGTTACTATTTCTCCCTTAAATATTAGATACAATTTATCAGTAAAGTCATCTGAGCCTGTATTTTTTGTGGGAAGCTTTATAATTACTAATTTCATTTCTTGTTTATTATTGATCTTTTCAGATTTTTAATTTCTTATTGACTCAGCTTTGGTAATTTTGTCTTCCTAGAAATCTATCCATTTCATCTAAGTTGTGTAAATTCCTGGAGTTAAGTTGCTCATAATATTGCTTTATAATCCTCTCGATTTGTAGGATCAATATTATATCTCCTCTTCATTTTTCATTCCTAATTTTAGTAATTTATGTTTTATCCTTTTTTTTGTCAGTCTAGTGAAAATTTTATCAATTTTAGTCGCTTTTTCAAAGAATCAACTTTTGATTTTGTTAATTTTTTAAATCTCAATTGTTTATATTTTATTGATTTTCACTCTGATATTTATTGTTTTCTTTCATGTACTTGCTTCGGGTTTGATGTTCTCTTCTTTTTCTACTTTTCTGAGGTAGAAGCTTAGATTATTGATTATAAATCATTCTTCTAATTTAAGTATTTAATGCTATACATTTTCTTGTAAGCATTGCATTAGCTGCACTCACACATTTTAGTATATTTGGCTTTGTTTTCACTCAGTTTGAAGTATTTTCTAATTAGCTTTGTGATTTCTTCTCTGACTTATGGGTTATTTAGAAGTATGTTTTTAAAAATTGTGAGGGTTTCCAAATTCTTTCTGTTGTGATTTCCAATTTAGTTCTATCATGGTTGGAGAACATATTTTGTATGACTTGAATCCTTTTATGTTCATTGATATTTGTTTTATTATTTAATATTCTCTCTCCTGGAAAATATTTCATGTGCTCTTGAAACCATTGTGTAATCTGCTATTGCTGAAAGAAGTATTCCAGTAGATATGTTAATTAGGTACAACTGGTTGATAGTTGTTCAAGTCTTCTGTATCCTTATTAATTTTATTTCTAGTTTTATTGCTGAAAGAAGAGACTGGAAATCTCCAACTATAATTACTATATTGTCTATTCCATGTCAATGTTTGCTTCATATATTCAGTCCTCTGTTATTAGGTGCCTCTATATTTATAATTGTTATAGGTTCCTGATGTTTTGATCCTTTTATCAATATATGATAAATATATTTATCTCTTTATCTCTAGTATTTCTTGTCTTAATTTCTATTTTTCTGATATTAACATAGGGACTCTAGCTATTTATAATTGTTTGCATGATATATATTTCTCCCCTTATTTTTGCATCTTTGAATCTATAGTGTTTTTTATTCATGACAGTAAATAGTTGCTACTTGCTTTTTTATCTAGACTGACAGTGACTGTTTTTGATTGAAGTGTTTAATACATTCATATGTAATTTGATTATTGACGTGATGGGATTTACATATGGCTTTTTGCTGTTTGTTTTTTAAATGTCTCATGTCTTTTTTTGTTTTATTCCTCTTTTGTTGCCTTTTGTGTTGAACACACATTTTTAGTATGCCATTTTAATTTCCAGGTTGTCGTAGTAATTATTTTTAAAAATTAGTTTTCTTAGTGGTGCTCTATGTTATAATGAAGTTGGCTAAACTTATAATAGCCTACTTCAGTTTAATAATGACAATTCTGATAAAATATAGCAACTTTATTCTAATATAGTTCTATTTCTTTCTCCCTCTTCTGTGCTATTATTGCAATATACATTATATCTATATATGTCATAAATCCAACCATACAGCATCATAATTATTGCTTTATGCAATCATTTTTAAAAGGAATTCAGAGAGGAAAGAGAGCAACACCTATTTATGCAATCTTTTATGCTTACTCATATATTTATCGTTTCCAGTGCTCTTCATTTCTTCTTGTGAATTCAAGTTACTATCTGGTATCGGTTTTTTTTCAGCCTGAAAGCCTTCCTTTAGTATTTCTTATGGGGCAGTTCTTAATGTTACAACTTGTTTTTCAATTTTAGTTTATCTTTGAATGACTTTATTTTGCCTTCATTTTTTGAAAGATAGTTATGCTGGATGTATTGGTTAACACTCTTTTTAGCTCTTCGAATATGTCATTCTGCTGCCACCTGATATACAATACAGGTTGTTATTCTGTGCATAACCGTCTTTTTACTCTTATTGTATTTAAGATTTTCTCATTGTCTTTGGTTTTTAGCAATTTGACTGTGATGTATGAATCTGTGTTTATCCTACTTAGATTTGTTGGGCTCCTTGAACCTGCTGATCGATCTTTCTCAGTACTTTTGGAAAGTATTCAGGAATTATTATTATTTTTTCTACCTCCTTTCTCTTCTCTCCTTCAGGACTCATTATATGTATCTTGATATTCCTTATGTTATCCCAAGGGTCTCTGTAGGTCTGCTCATTTTTGTTCAGTTGATTTCTCTGTATTCTTCAAAAAGGATCTGTTCTATTAATCTGTCTTCAAATTTATGGATGTTTTTCCTTCTGTCATCTAACAGCTGTTCTCAAGCCCATTTTTCATTTGTTTATTATGTTTTTCAACTCTTTTATCTGATTCTTTTTATAGATTATATTTCTCTATTGATTTCCTATTTTTAATTGTTATAGAATTTTTCTTTAATTCTTTGTGCATACTTATAATAGATATGTCAATGTAAGACTGTCCAAACCTGTAGAAAATTTTTATAAGAGCTTATTAGAATTTATCAGAGCCAAACATAGGCTATGCCTGGAAGCAAGATCCCAACACCGAGAAGATCATTTTCTAGAATGACAGTTTGCAGTTTCTTTTATGTATTTCATTAAAGAGGGAACTAATGAAGATTAAATGAAGGTGGAAGAAAGCAAGATGGAGATTGAATTACAGGATAGTTAACAAGATTATGTGGCCTCTTGAGGGTGGTTATGCTTTAGGGTTGTAAAAGAGGATTATTCTGGCATTTCAAAGGTGTGTTATCCTAGACACACAAGAACAATAAACTGGGCCTGCTTAAGGCAAAAGTAAACAGTTTACTAAAAAAGTTATATGCCTAGGGTGTGACTATCCACCCTGAACTGTCCGGTTAGGAATTTATGATCTGATCACTCTGTGAAGTTACTTTCTGTTATGGGACTTGTCAGTTTTATTACCGAACCCTCTTTTCATCTACAGTTGCTTTCCTGACTTCAAATATCTGGGCACAGTCAAAATTAATTTCTACTGACTGCTTTTATTTCTACATACTTTTCAAATACTTTGTATGTTTCATAATTTTTTGTTAAAAATCGACATTTTAGATAATATATTATTGAAACTCTAGATTCTGATTTTTACCCCTGAGGTTCTCTTTTTTTTCCCTTCCTTCTTGTAACTTTCCTGTACTTAAACTGCAGAATCTGTCTTCTTTGTGGTATGTGGCCATTGATATCTCTGCTCGATTTTTTTCACTTCGATTTTTATTATTTTAGCCTAACTTCCTAGGGGTCCCTTATATGTTTGCATAGCTTAGTGATCAACCAATGATTTAGGCAGAAGTTGTGCCCAAACAGTTTGAGTTTGTAAGAGTTCCACCCTCTGCTGATGGGTCTGTTTATGGATTGGGAGTGCATTCAAAGTGGAACCATTCTTATGTCTGCGTTGACTTTTGCTTTCCATTAGGCTCTCTCAAGTCTCCCCTGCACATGTGTGTAGTTTCCCAATCAGCCAAAGATGTATGGAGAGTTTGTCTAGCCCTTCTATAGTGTTCTCATTTCTAGGATCTCCCTATAAAGTCCTGGCTGATCTGCCACTTTCCCCAAATGGGACCACAATGTCATGCTAGCTGAGCTGCAGGTTTTCCCCATTCCTTTTGTGCTAGCTTTGCAAATTTAACTAACAGAACTACCAGCTAAAATTTTGCTGTCTGCCCCAAATCAGGTCTGCCCCCTGGTCACAAGGCTGCTGATTTTCTCAGCCACTCCTGCCTTGGTAATAAAACCTGCTTGTTATTGCCAACTGAACTCTGGTGGGGAATCAAAGTTCCCCAGGCAAAATGCCTCACACTCCTGCTGTTCTTATAGAAAGTTTGAAGGAGAGATTGAAAGGGTAAAGGGGGTCAAATATAGGAGGGTTGGATAAAGGGGGTCAAATATAGGAGGGTTGGAGGAGGGCGAAGTGGGTAAAGGGAATCAAATACATGGTAGCTGAAGGAAACTGGACTTTGGGTGGAAAACACACAATAGAACATACAGATGTCAAATTATAATGTACACCTGAAAATTATGTATTAACCAATGTTACCCCAATAAACTTAATTTAAAAAAAAAAAGTTCAAGTGGGTTTTCATGAATAAACAATTTTCAGTTATTTGATATTTTGAGGAAAGGAACTTCCAACATTTTCAGGCTACCACAACTAGAAGTTTCATGTCTAGCATGTTTATAGTTTTTATTTCATTTTATGTTTAAATCTTTAATCCTTCTGGAATTTTAATTTTGTTTATAGTTCGTGATAGGGATCTTACTTTATTTTTTCTCCAAATGAATAGACAATTTTCCAAACTTTTGGCTGACTCAACCCATATCTAGTCTCTGTTGGTTTGTATATAATTTTTGAATAAGACTAATGTTGTTTGAGTATGTGTATGTGTATGTGTATGTTTGTACAGCTGTGGAGAAAATAGTATGTAGATCCTCAAAATAAGCTGAATCACCTCAATATGTCAAAATAAGGTATTAGAATCTGTATGTGATAGATGAAACTAATCTGCAGAAAATTCAGAAATTACTAATGTTTAGACTGGATTTGGTGCTGTGTCATGTCTGATTTTGGCCTATTTATGACTCTGTGTACTTGGCTTTTACATCTGTCTATATCTTTTCCTGTATCGAACCTCAGCCCAATATTTAGTTTTAGATTTTCTACTATCTTGGTATACGCTGATAAGCTAAGACCCAGACAGATACTAATGCAAGTTCATTTCACATGGCACCATGGTTCTGAGAGCTCAGCCCTACCTGGGAGCACCTGTTGACTCTTACTAGCTGCACTGTCCTTGGAGTCAACTACCTAATGTTGTGGGGTGTTATGTGGGGGATACAATAAGCTTGCTTAGGGGAAGTGTCTCTGATGCTGTTTATTTAGGTTGAAAGAACATCTATGGCTGCCTACATGGGCAGCATTGCAGTGGGTAACATACAGATTTTGGGATTTGGATCCAGTCATCATTTCCTAGCTTGTGAACTTAGAAAGTTGCTTTATTTCTTGGAGAACCAAGTGTTTCATTCATAAAACAGGGATGATCATACCTCGCAAGAAAGATTTTTGTTAAAATTGGAGGCAACATACAAGAAGTACTCAGTATACCAAAAGCGGTACATAATGCTATTATTCAAACACCTAAGTGGCATCCATTAATGATCCCTATCTGGGACATTTTATGTGAGGATTAAAGTATATATGTAAAGGACTTAGTACATAATTGACACTTAATAATTGGTAAACTTTTATGTAAATTTCAAGAAAATGCAGTTATTTAATGGACTCCTTTAAGTTCAACTCTCAATTCAGAGTTAGATTTAATTTAGTCTTATATCTAGTGCTAATTAGCTGTGTGCTCTTGAACAAAATGCTCTGGGCCTCAGTTTCCTCACTCAAAAATTAGATATTTTGATAAATGAGAAACCAGAATACCCCCCCTTTTTCTTTTTATAAACTGAAAAGGATACTTTCTTATGCCTTATAAAGAAGGGGCTTTGAAATGGAGAATATTGCAGATGCCCAGCTAACACTAACAAGTTAGGTTATAACATTGCAAAATAAATGAATTCGTTACAATCAAAAATGGAAGAAAAATGCTTTATGTACAACCAAGTTAATTCACTAAAAAGTATTTGTTGTGCACCTGAGTCCTGGAGTAAATTGCACTGGGCTCTTCCGAGCTCCTTCAAAAGAGATTTTTGATGGAGCCTTATGTTTTGCTTTCTTCTCACCTCAAAATATTCAGTATACTTTAAATTTAAAAGCAATCTTTCCTCCTGGTGTTAAGGAAGCAGTGAACACATTACTTCAACCTTCTTTCTAACAATATTAGAGAGCAGTCTAAACCTGCCTGCTGTTTTTGTTTTTGTTTTTTTGTTTTTTTTTTAAGAAAAATAACTTTTTTTGCTGGTCAAAAGATCAAGTTTGTCTTGAAAGAATCTTTTTTTTTTAATTGAAAAGTTATTAATGTCATACTTTTCAAAGCATTTCTTTGAGTTATATGTTGGTCAGAGTGGAATGGTGGTGAATGAGAAAGCTACTCTATTTTAGGGATTTTGAAACAAATGCTATTAATGGTTTACTTAGATGCCTTACCCAGCAGATCCATTCTTCATGATTCATTTATTCGTTTTAGTATGCCTACTGCCTGACATATAGTAGCTACTGAAATGTTTGTTGAACAAATAAATGAATAAAAGAAATATATTCTCATAGTCTCCAATGAGAATAGCATAAACTATGTTGAGTATGTTAGTGGTGGATCTTGTTTGTAATAGAAATGAACTGGGTGGGCACCTGGGCTTTGGGAAGTTGGATTTGGGAGTAGTTAGGGAAGGGAAGAGACTGGCTTGGCACATGCTGAGGAGGATTTGTGGATAGGGCGGTGTGAAGAAGAGGTAAACAAGCCATTGCTGTGGGCTTTAGCATTCAGTCTTCAGCCCACGTTAGGCCTGGTGGCCTCCTCCATTAATGGTTTGGTATTGGGTAGACATGTGTTGAAGGAGCTGGGTAGGAATGTGGGTAGGAGTCTTGCCTGAGCTATTGGGAAGAAGCAGAGATTGCAAAAGGAAAAAGTGTGAGGTTAAAAATGCTTTTATCTGTGGGATGAAGCAAGTGAATGATGCTTGAACTGTCATTTAGGATTTGATTCTGCTCTGTACTGGTGAATCTCCATGTGAAAGACATCTCTTTCCTTCTAGGGGACCAGTAACTTCACTTTATCCCTGGCAATGTGTATTGCTAGTGGCAGCACAACAGAACCAGAGTCCAGGTAGAATGAAGGAGAAGGAAGAGTATTGGACTAGAAGTCATGGCTCAACTAGTAAGCTGTGTGGCTTTCGGCAAATCATTTAATCTCTCTGAGTCTCTGTCACATCTGTAAGGTGAAGGGTTTGGATTAGGCAATCTTTTATATTTAGCAGTGTACATTGTGTCAAGTGCCAAGCACTAGATGCACAGGATACAGAGTTGAGTCACACACAGCCCTGGTTCTCATTCTGGCTGATAAAGGTTATAAGAACTGTTAATGGAAAATGCCAGCAGGTAAAGAGAGAAAAATGACTAATACTGTTTGCTAAGGCTTGGGAGCTGACATTTGAAGAGTAGAAATTCACCTAAATTTATTAATTCTGTCACCATTCACTCATTCCACAAATATTGGCTCGTATCTACAGTATACGTGGAATGAGGAAGTAGCCATGAAGAAAACAGACAAGATCTTTATCCTCATTCAGTTTAATCCAAGCTGAGGGTGGTAGGGGAGATTGGAAAGAGTGACTATTCATATCTGACATTTAGTGAACATTTAGAATTGTCTCATTTCACTCTTTTAATATACTCAGAATGTAGGTTGTAGCCCTGTTGTACAATGAGAAAACTGAGGCCTACAGGAGAGAGACCATTGCCAAATTCACACTTATAAGAAATCATAAGGACTCAAACCCACCTCTGGCTATCTTTACAGCTTCGGCATTTAATAGTGATGCAATTTTGTTGAAGGTAGGTCTCACAGGCCACTGAGTTGATTCTTATTTTCTCTACTCAGCATGCCGTGTTTGGATAACAGCTTTCCTATTTTTCTTTGGCGAACTAATCTTTCCCATTCTCAGTCCATGCATTTAAAATAGTTTTGGTCCCTCCCACTATGGGCTTCAGAGGCTGAGGTGAGGTCCTGACTCAGTCTTGGCCTGTCAGAGTACGCATCCTTCTGGGCACAGAGATTGGCCCAGACTCCTGCACATGACAAGCTTCAAGAAAGGGAATCAGTGCCTGGACTTTTGCTGGAAATATTAAAAAAAGAGTCTTGCTCTTTCCCCCAGGATTGTTAAACTGTAAACCCAAAGCAGGTGATGTCCATTTTTACTACCACAAGAGGAGAGAGAACTGACAGAGAAAATGAAGCTGACAGAGAGGAAAACAGGCCACAGTTACATTTTCCAGAAAACATCTTGTACTTTTTTAAAAATAATATCTTGTACTTTTCAGTTCTATGAGATAATAGGTTACTTTTTTCTCTTACAGTGGTCTGGGTTGCTGTCATTTGCAACCAAGAGTTCTGAAGAATGTAGCCTCCAAGAATACACAGAAAATTTTAATTTCTCTTTCTCAAAGTTCTTCACAGCACTTGCAAAAGTCTTCAACCTAACTTGAACTTTTATTCTTGGAGGTTAACAGGATGTGGTCTTTTGAGTGAGTCTTCTGTATTCTGCTATGCTTCAGAATTCTGTCCCCAGGGTCATATATTTCTTCCTACTAAGTGATCCTAGGCTTTGCACACCCAATTTGGACTGGGCAGCCTTTGTTCACTCCAGAGCCTCTGCCATCCATTTCTTTTTCTTTGCTCACCATTCTGGGACCGCAACACAGCTCTTTCTGACTTTTGGGATATCACAGTAAGAGCCTATGTGACCTCAGGGTTGGATGGAGGTAGAGGATGACCAGAGGGAACAGCTTCTTCTCTGGCCCTATTTTCCAGTAGTGTCCTCTCCACGCTCTGAATCCCAGAACTCCACCCCTGGGTAGCCTGTCTGGTCATTACAGCCTGGGGAGCAAAGCAGGCATCCTTTCTGCCTTGACTAGCACAGCCTGGATAGGTGTCTCAACTATCAAAGAGAAATTATTTGTGAGATGGAATATCACTTGTAAAATTCTGAATCTTAAGCAGGAAACCCAAAATCTCATACTGACTGAGGCAGAAAGGGAAAGAGCTCCATGAAATCCCTGTAGGTAGGGACTATGGCCAGTCTCAGCAGGAAGCAGATAGGGAAGAAGAGACCTCCCATCCCTCAACATCCATACTAATACTAAGGGGGTTTGTGACTCTTAAAAAAGAGTTAGGCTGGAAAGTTTGTTACGAGGTTTTAGGTCTGCCTGCAAAGACACTGAGGTCATCCTATCCTTGAAGAGGTCCACCTTAATCCATCCACAATTAAGCAAGCCAAAAGGCATTTTTTTAACTCACACAAAGAAACAATAGGCAGAGAATTAGATACCAGTTTAAGCCAGTCATTCGCACCTGCTCAATGAAGACCCTAACAACCTTCAACTCACCTGAGCCTCATTATACCCTCATTATAATATGATGCATATGCCTGGAAGTTCATTAAAATCATTATAACAGACTGAATTCTGGGAACAAACATGCACAGAAAGCAAAATGGTGAATCACTGAGACCTGTCAATCTTAGTTGTCAATCAAGAAAGCCCACCCCTCTAAGAAAAGTAACTACCCCCAGCAAATAGGAATAAAAACCCCAAAGCCTTTGTTACCAGGCCTTTTGAGCCACGCTTCTCTCGCTCAGGCCTGCTTCCACGTCTGGAAGTGTACTTTCCTTTCTAATAAAGCTTTTCTTTTCTACTGTATTTTGGTGTCTTGCTCAATTCTTCGTTTGAGACATCAAGAACCTGGACAACGCACTGGGAGAGGTTCTCCACTCTCTGGTAACATTTGGACACTTGTTAAAATAGTAACATTCAAGATTATTGCAATGGAGTCAACTCTATTGCAATAGGAAAGAGAGGCAGAGCTCAGCTCAGTAAAACAAGGACAAGTTGAGAGTCATAGCCAACTATCAGAGTGGAAAGTGTCAGTAGATGGAAAACTACTAAGAGGAGATCTCAAAGATAGGGGGATTCTTGCTAAACTGATCAAACAATATTTTTGGTAAAGACAGGCCAAGGACTTAGATATCAAAAGCAGGTGAAGAGGGACTTGGTCAGGTATCAAGAGTGATCAGATATTAAGGAAGTGGGATGATTTAGCAGGATCTTTGCTAAGACAGGCTTAAGCAGGCCAAGCACAGAGCCCAAGGACAAGGCCTAGCTGAAAGAGGGCTTAGAGGAGCCTAACTAAACTTCGATCAAGTAGAGAGCTTTTGTCACAGTTATGACCTTGGACACACAAAATGCTGGAGGAAGTGCTCAGAGCCACAGGCAACAATTGACTTTTCCTAGAAGTGTTTGGGAGCAGAACATTAATGGGACTGCAAGGAACAGGACCCTGTAGTAAATGTCAGGGGTGCTCTAATTTATTTTTCTCACTGGTCTCTCAGGAAACCCCCATTATTAACTTCTTTACCAAGGTCTAAAAGACCTCTATTAAAATGCAAATAAGCTTCACTAAGGACGTTCCAATGAGCTCTTTACCAACAATTAACACCTTAGCTGCCCCTCCTTTCCTAGGTGGGAATTAGCCCTAGGAGAAGGGGACATAAGGCAGCTAAATTTTGATGGGAGATGGTGAGAAAATGATCTTTGCCTGGCGTGAAGCTGGGAACGCAGACAAGGCAGGGAAGCCGGTAGCAGCACGAGAGAGTGTGGGTTTCCAAAAAGGAGTAGGAATGACTTTAGAGGACACTGAAGAGAGAGAAGAACTCAGATCAATTTCACTAGTTTTCAATTTAACTTGAGACTGAAATTGTCCACAGTGCTTAGTACCACATTACTAAATCTCTCCTTGTTACTTTATTAGGGCATGACTGATCTATTCAGGGGTCGCACTTTTTATTCAGAAATACATATTTTCAAGTCCAAAGTACACACACCTCCTGCTCCCTTCCCCTCAACAGCTGTGCCCTTTCAGATTAAAAAGCTTTGTTTCCTGCCTGCACCAGCCAGTCTTCCAAACTGCATGATTCTTAGCTTTAAACAAAAGATCTTCTGGAAGTCCTTCCAAACTGCATGATTCTTAGCTTTAAACAAAAGGTCTTCTGTAAGTCCTTCACATCGCCTGCTAGCCAACTGTAGCAGACGATGTACCAGAGACATGACTCACTTTATAAACAATATGAGAAGTGTTAGTCTTTCAGCCTAGAATTATTTTCAGACTCAAATTATGCTTATAAATTTAGACTTTGAGTTTTCTGAGTCCCGGGGTGGGGGCGGGTAGCGAGGGTGTTCCATGAAGGTGCATTTCACCTAGTGGTGAACGGTGGAACTGCAGAGTATATTTTTTTCAAAGTGCTGCTAAATCATTGGTTCACCTTTTTACCCACCATTGGCTCAAATTTGAAAGTCACTGTTTGCTACTGCACGGTTCATGAAAGGAAAATAAGATATGTTTCAGACATTCCAAGTTGACATTTCTTTTCTCATCTCAGAACGTCTAAATCGATCCTCCAATTGATTCTTCATTCTACAAAGGCAGATCAAATGTTTAATGCTTAAAGCTGGCATATTAATTTTATAACAAATTATAATAAGGTTACTATGCTCTGTATAACATTTTATAGAACATTGGGACCCTTTGGATAATCAATATATTAGGTTCATTTATGACAGTTTTATAAGAAGAGGAGCATAATTTTGCTCTTTTAATATTGTAGACATTTATAATTACTTCATTGTATATTGCTGGTCATATTTGTAATTTACTTGACATCAATTTCTTGGCCAGAGTGCTACCCTCCCTTTCCCTTTCCTCCATGTCAGACTCTTCTGCATCTGGCTGAACTCTGTTTTCTGGTGTTAGGGTGAAATCAGGGACTTCCTAGATAATTAGTCCAAATCTGAATCCCTTGAAATATGTGAGTATGAATATATTTTAAATAATGAAAACCAAGAAACTAATGTTTTTGAGATATCCTTAATATGATAGAGCATGAACAGATTCTTAAAATGCATCTTAGCCCTTAGCTTTTTTTTTGCTAAGAGTTGCAGGAAGGGAGAAGGCTGTGGCTCTGGAGTGCTACCTTTGGGCAGGAAGCAAATGCGTCTGCATCTACCTATTTTGCTAGGCTTCTTTTTTTTTTTTTTTTTTTTGACTTGGCTTGGCTTTCTCTATTCTTTTTTTAAAACAGCTCATGGGTGTGCGCTTGTAAAAAGGAACAAACAAGTAGGCTAGGCTAAAACTTTAAAATTAAAATGAAACCACCCCAAATGCAGGCTGTTTTCTGTGTGGTTACCTCTGAACTTTGCTTCTGTTTTATTTTCTCATATTACCTCAATGGAGATTCATTTCCATAAGTTAGAATCCTTTGTTCATCCCTGCATCAGGATGGGCTGTGATGTTTCTTGGAAACATAGATGTCATCACTTAACATATTTGTCCTGGGACTTCAAGGCAACTGGTGACAGATCTGAAATGGTGGAAGCCTTCTGGAGACTGATATTTAGCAGTGCAGAAAAATGCCAAAATAGGTTCTTCTTTTCCTTGAAGTTTTTTTTTTATTCGAGATATTTTCATGGTGCCAAAAACCACATGCTAGGCTGTAATTGAGCATAATTATTGCCCTGCATGTTGCAAAGTGCTGGACTTAAGGCATCCTACAGAATCCCATTAATTTTTTGATTGGGCTCTAAAAATTGGCGCCTCCGACAGGGCCAGAAAGAGTTGTATTTAATCTCAGGTCTTTAAATGAAGTTGCTGGCTGTCCAGTTGGCTGATGTTTCCTCCTAACTCTGAGGCCTTGATTATCACCCAAGGCTCCATTGCCAATACACTTTCTTAGAATTCTGTGGCGGTATCTTCTTAGCCTTGAAATAAGTCCACACAAGAAAACCGAAGTGGACAATGGAAGAATTCATATGAAAGATTCAAAATGCCCCCAGAATACAAAGTAAGCCTTCTGTAATTATCCAGTTATTTTAGGCGAGAGGTTTGGAAAAGAACCTCAATTATTTGGGCAATTACTTTTTCCTTTTTATTCAACACGTGTGATGTCCAAACTTTAGAAATACCACCCAAAAGGCTCTCATGCATCCAGGGTTCTGCTTCTTCCCCTGGTATTATGTGGCGCACTATGTGGGAACATGACCATTCTTTCCTAAATGTCATCCTCAAGGATTAGGTATATTTCCCAAAGAGAATTTAATCACGCTTATTGTTCCAATTGTTAGTGTTAAAAAGTCTTTCCAAAATGATTGTGTCTGGTGTCCTGCCTGTATGAATACAATCTCTGTAGCAAAAGTTAATTTTTGCTGATTAAATTTGATCAGACCTCCAGAGGCATTGTCTTGATCAGTAAATCTCACAATTCAGGCTGACATTGTGAATAGGAATCAAAACTGGAATGACTGTATACTGTCCCCAGGACTTTTCTTGGAAGAGCATATTTTAAACAATCAAGCTAGATATTAGATTTGTTTTCTATTAGATCTATCTCATTATCCTCTCAATAGAAACAAAGAGAAATCTCTGGTTAACTGAGCGTCCCTATCATGTGCATTATAGTGAATTTAGGTTACTTCCATATCTTGACTGTTACTGAATTTTAGATGGTCCAGTCAAGTGGCTGTGTAGCTCCAATGCCTCTACTGCGGGAATTTTATTGCTTTCACTTTAGCAAGGAGTCTCACTTCTCACCAACTCTTGCAGAGGTTGGGGAGGAATTCCTTCTTGCCAACTAGAAGATGTTATGTCTGCTATGCTATGGAGTAAAAAGCTACTACAGCATTAGTTTTATGGAAAAATACATTTGGAGTTTTATCTCTGAATCTGAGATACTGGAAGTCCATCTCTGATCCAGCTCTAGCCTTTATCTTGCCTACTACAGGACTGTACATTTACTGGCTTATCATGTCATGAAGAGTCTCTCTATTCAGTGGCTAAATTCACTCCCTTTGTGATTAAGTATGTGCACTGGAAATATTTCCCTCTAACATATTTTAGGTATTTAACACTATTTATAAGGACTTTTATAATATAGTTTTTAAATATTATGAAATCTAACAATTCAAACTTATCCTTTACAGATTCCGGGTTGTGTCGTCTTTTAGAAAGACTACCCCAAACTAAGGCAATTAAAAGGATAGAAGGAAATAAAAATAATTTGTTTCTGTATGTATCAATTTTCTGTTGCTGTGTAACCACTAACATAGCAGATTTAAAGAACATAGATTCATTACTCAGTTTCCCTGGATCAGTAGTCCAGGCATGGCTTAGCAGGGTCCTCATCTCAGGGTCTCACGGGGCTGCATTCCAGGTGTCAGGGCTGGGGTCTCATCTGAGGCTCAGTGTTCTCTTCCCGGCTCCCATAGCAGAATGCATTTCTTTGCAACTGTGTATGGTGGCTTGCTTTTTCAAGGCTAGCTGGAGAATCTCTGAAGCTTCAAGTCTCTGATCTCTAGCTTCTCTTCTAGAGGGTCACCTGATTAGGCCAGACCCTCCCAGGGTAATTTCCCTTTTGATCAACTCAAAGTCACTGATTAACATCCTTAACTATATTTGCAAAAATCCCTTTGCCTTTGCCACTTAACATAACCTCATCATAGAAGTGACATTCCTCATATTTGAAGGTCCCACCCACATTCAAGGGGAGGAGATTCTATACGGTTTGTATACTATGAGGTGGGAATCTTTGGAGTCATCTTCAAATTCTGTGAACCACGCAGTATTTTAATAGCTTTTAAATGAATGCTTAGAATTTATTTATATTTTTTTTATTTTTCAATTGTAGTTGACATACAATATTATATTAATTTCAGGTGTACAACAAAGTGCTTAGACATTTATGTACATTATGAAGTGATCACCCCACTAAGTCTAGTACCAACCTGACACCATACATAGTTATTACAATATACTGACTATATTCCTTACGCAATACTTTACATTTCTGTGACCAATTTTATAATTGCCAATTTGTATTTTTTAATCCCTTGGCCTTTTTCTTCCATTCTTCCAAGACCCGTCTCATCTGGCAACCACCAGTTTGTTCTCTGTATCTATAACTCTGTTTCTCTATTTCTGTTTTGTTTTTTTATTCTTTAGATTCCACATATAAGTGAAATGATATGGTATTTGTCTTTCTATGTCTGACTTATTTCACTTAGCATAATATTCTCTAGGTACATCTGTGTTGTCACAAATGATAAGATTTCAGTTTTCATGGACAAGTAATATTCCATTGTATATATGTATCACAACTTCTTTCTCCTGATTATTTCTTTTTTTAAATGTATTTATTTATTTTAATTAATTTCAAGTATACAGTACATTGGTTAGACATTTATATAGTTTATAAAACAATTCCACTAATTGCTCTTTCCTCTGATTTTCCACCTAGCCAATATTTTAATGCTAACTTCATTCCCTATGCCATGCTCCCCATCCCCATGACCATCTATCAACTACTAATTTGTACTTTTTTAACCTTTCACCCCATTCTCCTAGCCCCCCAAGCCTCCTTCCCCTCTATCCATCACCATATTGTCCTCTCTATTTATGAGTTTTTGATTGGTTTGTTCTTTTCATTCCTCAGAGTCCTCATATAAGTGAAATGATATGGTATTTATCTTTCTCTGTCTGAGTTATTTCACTTAGCATAATAACCTCTAGGTCCATCCATGTTGCAAATGGTAGGATTTCATTTTCTTTTAATTAATTAATTAATTTTTTATGATGACATTGGTTAATGAAATCCAATAAGTTTCAGCTGTACACTTTAACAGTAAGGCATATATATATATTTACATTGTATGTTCACCTCCCATGGTTAGATTTCTTTCTGTCACCACATATTTGATCCCCTTTACCTAGTCTACCTCC
This sequence comes from Pteropus medius, assembly GCF_902729225.1. Lineage (NCBI taxonomy): Eukaryota > Metazoa > Chordata > Mammalia > Chiroptera > Pteropodidae > Pteropus > Pteropus medius. The sequence goes on from NW_024345601.1 coordinate 13,920,366, forward strand.
CCCTCCCCTTACCCTTTATCCTTGTTTTATTTTTTTTTTAATTAAGTTTATTGAGGTAACACTGGTTAATACCATTATATAATTTTCAAGTGTATATTATAATTTGACATTTGTATATTCTATTGTGTGTTTACCACCCAAAATCCAGTTTCCTTCAGCTACTATATATTTGATCTCCTTAACCCACCCCCTACTCTCCTATATTTGACCCCTTTTACCCCGTCTACCTCCTCCCTCCTTCCCCACCCGCTACCCTCTCATAACCACTAGTCTATAGTCCTTGTCCATGAGTCTCTATTTGTTTGTCCTGTTCGTTTATTGCTTTTAGGTTTATATGCCACATATAAGTAATATAATGTGATTTACAACTTTTTCTGTCTGATTTATTTTGGTTAGCATGATTATCTCAAGGTCCAAATGGCAGTATTTCATTTCTTCTTATGGCTGAGTAATATTCCATTATGTATATGTACCACAGCTTTTTTATCCAACCATCTAATATTCCATTGTATATATGAACCATAACTTTTTTATCCAATCGTCTGTTGATGGGCATTTAGGTTACTTCCATATCTTGACTGTTGTAAGTTGTGCTGTTTTGAATATTGGGGTACATAGATCTTTATGAATTACTGTTTTGGTTTTCTTTGGATAAATACCCAGAAGTACAATTGCTGGGTCAAAAGGTATATCCATTTTTAATTTTTTGAGAAACCTCCAGCCTGTTGTCCATAGTGGCTGTACCAATTTGCAATCCCAACAATAATATATGAAGGTTCCCTTTTCTCTGCATCCTCTCCAACACTTGTTGTTCTTTGATTTATTGATGATAGCCATTCTGACAAGTGTCAGGTGATAGCTCATTGTGGTTTTAATTTGCATTTCTCTGATGATTAGTGACCTTGAGCATCTTTTCATATGTCTATTGGCCATCTGTATTTCCTTTTTGTATTGTTTTTCTGTTCAGGTCTTCTGCCCAATTTAATTGAATTGTTTGTTTGGTTTTTTTTGTTATTGAGTTGTATGAGTTCTTAATATATTTTAGATATTAACCACTTATCAGATGTATCATTAGCAAATATCTTCTCCCAATCAGTTAGTTGTCTTTTTGTTTTGTTAATGGTTTCCTTTGCTGTACAAAACTTTTTAATTTGATGTAGTTTCATTTGTTTATTTTGTTTGTTTGTTTGTTTCCCTTGCCCGGAGAGATATTACTGTTAGCAATATCAGAGAGTTTAGAGAGTTTACTGCCTAGGTTTTCTTCTAAAAGTTTTATGGTTTCAGGTCCTACATTTAAGTCTTTAATCTATTTTGAGTTTTTTCTTGTATATGGTGTAAGATGGTGGTCCAATTGTGTGTGTGTGTGTGTGTGTGTGTGTGTGTGTGTGTGTGTATCTGTCCAATTTTCCCAACACCATTTATTGAAGAGACCGTCTTTATCCCATTATATATTCTTACCTCCTTTGTCATTAAGTAAGCGTATAGGCGTGGATTTATTTCTGGGCTCTCTATTCTGTTCCATTGATCATTATATCTGTTTTTATGTCAGTACCATGCTGTATCGATTACTGTAGCCTTGTAGTATAGTTTGATATCAGGTAGTGTGATACCTCCAACTTTATTACTCTTTCTCAAGATTGCTGTAGCTATTCGGGGTCTTTTATGGTTCCATATAACTTTTAGGATTGTTTGTTCTAGCTCTCTGAAAAATTCCATTGGTGTTTTGATAGGGATTGCATTGAATCTATAGATTGCTTTGGGTAGTATAGCCATTTTAATGATGAATAAAAATGCCACTGACTTCTGAATATTTATTTTGTAACTTGCTACTTTACTGAATTCATTGATCAGTTCTAATAGTTTTTTTGTGGAATCTTTAGGGTTCTTTCTGTATAGTATCATGTCATCAGCAAATGACAAGTTTTACTTCTTTCCAATTTAGGTACATTTTATTTCTCTGTCTTGTCTTATTGCTGTGGCTAAGACTTCCAATACAATGTTGAAGAGGAGTGGTGAAAGTGGGCATCCTTGTCTCATTCCTGATCTTAAGAAAATGCTTTTAGCCTTTCCCCATTGAGTATGATGTTAGCTGTAGGTTTGTCAAATATGGCTTTTATTATGTTGAAGTATGTTCTCTCTATTCGAACTTTGCTGAGAGTTTTTATCATAAATAGGCGCTGGATTTTGTCAAATGCTTTTTCTGCATCTATTGATGTGATCATATGGTTTTTATCTTTCAATTCGTTAATGTGGTGTATCACATTAATTGATTTGCGGATATCGTACCAACCTATCATCCCAGGAATAAATCCAACTTGATCATAGTGTATGATATTTTTAATGTATTGCTGAATTCAGTTTGCTAATATTTTGCTGAGGATTTTTGCATCAATGTTCGTAAGAGATATTGGCCTATATATATATATATATTTTTGTAATGTCTTTGTCTGGTTTTGGAATCAAGGTAATGGTGGCCTCATAAAAAGAGTTAGGAAGCCTCCCCTCTTGAAATTTTTGGAATAGTTTGAGAAGAATAGGTGTTAATCCTTTGAATGTTTGGTAAAATTTGCCTATGAAGCATCTGGCCCAGGGCTTTTGGTTTTTGGGAGGTTTTTGATTACTGATTTTATTTCATCTGTGATAACCAGTCAGTTCAGATTTTCTGTTTCTTCTTGACTCAGTCTTAGGAGATTGTATGTTTTTAGAAATGTGTCCATTTCTTCCACATTGTCCAATTTGTTGGCATTTTATTACTCATAGTATTTTCTTATGATGCTTTGTATTTCTGTGGAGTCCATTGTTATTTCTCTTTTTTCATTTCTGATTTTATTTATTTGAGTCCTCTCTCTCTTTTCCTTGATGAGTCTGGCTAAGGGTCTGTCAATTTTGTTTATCCTTTCAAAGAAGTAGCTCTTAGTTTCATTAATATTTTGTATTGTTTTTCTAGACTCTATTTCATTTATTTCCACTCAGATCTTTATTATTTCTTTCCTTCTGTTCACTTTGGGCTTTGTTTGCTGTTCTTTTTCTAGTTCTTTTAAGTGTAAAGTTAGATTGTTTATTTGAGCTTTTTCTTGTTTTTTGAGGTAGGCCTGTATTGCTATGAATTTCCCTCTTAGGACTGCTTTCTCTGTGTACCATAGATTTTGAGTTGTTGTGTTTTCATTTTCATTTGTCTCTAGGTATCTTTTGATTTCTTCTTTGATCTCATTGATAATCCATTCATTGTTTAGTAGCATGTTATTTAGCCTCCACGTGTTTGTGTATTTTCCAGTTTTTTTTCTTGGAGTTGATTTTTAGTTTCATACCATTGTGATAGGAGAAGACGATTAATATGATTCCAATCTTCTTAAATTTATTGAGACTTCTTTTGTGACCTAACATGTGATCTATACTGGAAAATGTTCCATGTGCACTTGAGAAGAATGTATATTTTGCTTCTTTGGGGTAAAATGCTCTGAAAATATCTTTCTGGTTTAGCGTGTCTTTTAGGCCCATTGTTTCCTTGTTGATTCTTTGCCTGGATGATCTGTCTATTGGTGTCAATGCGTGTTAAAGTCTCCTACTATGAGTGTATTATTGTTGATCTCTCCTTTTATGTCAATCAATAATTGCTTTATGTATGTAGGTGTTCCTATGTTGGATGCGTATATGTTTACTAGGGTTATGTCCTCTTGATTTATCGATCCCTTTATTATTATATAATGCCCTTCTTTGTCTCTTATTATAGCCTTTGTTCCAAAGTTTATTTTATCTGATATAAATATCACTATCCCGGCTTTTTTTTTTCATTTCCATTTGCATGAAATATCTTTTTCTATCCCTTTACTTTCAGTCAGTGAGTGTCATTTGATCTGAAGTGAGTCTCTTGTAGACAGCATATGCATGGGTCTTGTTTTCTTATCCATTTGGCTACCCTATGTCTTTTGATTGGAGCATTTAATTCGTTTACATTTAAAGTGATTACTGATAGATACATATTACTGCCATTTTATTATTCGTATTTTTATTTCTATTTTCTTTTTTACTCCTTCTCTTTTTATAGAAGTCCCTTTAACATTTCTTGTAATACTGGCTTGTTGGTGATGAATTCCTTAAGCTTTTTCCTATCTGGGAAGTTCTTTATCTCACTTTCCATTTTAATCGAAAGCCTTGCTAGGTAGACTATTTGTGGTTGTAGATTCTTGTTTTTCATAACTTTGAATATTTCTTACCATTCTCTTCTGGTCTGCAAAGTTTCCATGGAAAAATCAGCAGACATTCTTATGAGAGTACCCTTGTAAGTAACTAACTGTCTTTCTCTTGCTGCTTTTAAGATTCTCTCTTTGTCTTTGACCTTTGGCATTTTAATTATGATGTGTCTTGGTGTAGGTCTGTTTGAATTCCTCTTGTTTGGAACTCTGTGCTTCCTGAGCTTGTATGTCTAATTCCTTCACCAGGTTAGGGAAGTTTTCTGTCATTATTTCTTCAACTAGATTCTCAGTCCCTTACTCTCTCTCTTCTCCTTCAGGTACACTTCATTTGTCCCAGAGGTCTCTTAAACTATCCTCATTTTTTTAAACTCTTTTTTCTTTTTGTTGTTCTCATTAGGTGTATTCTGCTACCTTGTCTTCCAGTTCGCTGATTCAGTCACATGCTTTGTCCAATCTCCAGTTGAATCCTTCTAGTATATTCTTCATTTCAGTTATTGTATTCTTCATTTCCGTCTGTTTCTTTTTTATGGTTTCTATGTCCTTTTTTTATGCTCGCTATCTCTCTGTTGAGGCTCTCATTGTGCTCATTCATTCTCCCCATAAGTTCATTGAGCATCTTTATAACCATTATTTTGAACTCTATCTTTAGCAGGTTGCTTACCTTCATTTCATTTAGCTTATTTTCTGGAGTTTTCTTTTGTTGTTTCGTTTGTGGCATGTTTCTTTGTTTTCTCATTTATTAGCCTGTGTTCATTTCTATATGTCCAGAATATTTGTTTTATCTCTCAACCATGGCCAGATGGTCTAATGTGGAAGGTGTCTTGTGTAGCTTAGTGGTGCACTATCCCTGATCCCTTATGCCAGGGGCTCTGGACATGATCTTAGTGTGGGTCGTATGTGGTCTTCTGTTGTCGCCAAGCTTTTATTGTTGTTAGTACATCAGTGGATAGGATTAATGCTCAGGGTGACTAATTATGGGAATTGGCTGCACCCACAGGGTAAGAGTTGTTGTGTGGGGGCTGACTCCACTGAGTGGAATTTGCCCTAGCAGGCTCGTGTACTTGTCGCAACCACTCTTTGTGTGTACCGCTAATGAGGCTAATCAGGAGTTGCTCTGTTGTGGTCTGGTGCCAGCCTCTGGATGTGCTAGTTTTGTGGCCCCTTGGGAGAGGCTCCCTAGTAGGCCAAGGTCAGCAGCTGCTTTTGATTGCTCAAGGCTACCCAGTGGGAACTACAAAGTGATCCACACATGGTTGTTTTCTATGCTGGATCTGTAGGCAAGTGGAAGAGACAACACTGTAGGCAGCAGTCGGTTATCCCCTGTCCCTGACCTAGGGCAGTTTAGCAGAGGGACCAGTGCTCCTCAAGGCTCAACACTGCCTATCAGTTGCTTGTAAGTCTCTGAAACTGGATGAGCCTCTGGGTGATATGCATGTTGGGTGGAGCAAGGACCCTAAATGATCTCTGGGTCTATTGAGTAAATTTCCCCCTGCCACTGCAGTGTCAGTTTATGGGGCAGCGCTGTCTCTGTGGCTCCCTGTACAAGTTACTAATCGTAGCAAGGTTAGCTGCTGCCCTCCTTGAGACTGAATGAGCCACCCCAGGGCAGGGGCAGCTGCCTATCAATGTGCAGCGGGCACTTTGTGTGTTGGATGGGGCAGGAGCCCAGGGAATCAAGGGCTGTCAGGCCAATAGCCCCAGTTTTCTGCAATTTCTGTGTCTGCACTTTCCCGCAGTAGTCACGGATCACATGGAGACAAGCCGCTGTCTGGAGCAGTCCCACAGACCCCTACGATCCCTTCAAAAGAGATATTGCAGCTTGTACAGGCAGCAGTGGCCTGCCCACAACTGTTTTTCCTGAAATGTGCTCACTGCTCTAGCCAAGGTCTGTTGCCTGTGCAGACTGCACAACCCCCGAGCCAAGGAGGGTAGAGGAGGCTGCCTGTCAATGCGCTGCAGTCACTTTGTGGCTTGGGTGAAGTGGGATCTCAAGGAGACAAGAATTCGTCAGGCCAACACAGCCTCAGTTTTGCTGTAACTTTTGTGCCTGGGCGTTTCTGCTGTAGTCACAGATCACAGTGAGACCAGTTGCTGTTTGTGGCGGTCCCATGGACCCCTGTGTTCCCCAGACACAATATTGCAACTCTTGCAGACAGCAGAGGTCTGCCTGCCACTGATTTCCATGCAGTACTGCCCTGTGCTGGCCAAAGTTTGTTGCCTGTGTGGATTGGGAGATGGGGGTGGGGAAGGAAGGCTGTGACAGTTCACTGTCAGTGAGCCACCTGGGGCAATTGTGGGTAGGGTGGGGTGGGGTCTCAGGGAGACAGTGGCAGTCAGATCAATATAGCCTCACTCTTGTGCAAATTTGGTAACCATGTGTTCCCGTAGAAGTCCCATCTCACAGCAAGACCAGCTGCTATCTGGGACTGGCCCACAGATCCCTGAGATCCACCCAAGTTCCTGTTGGCAGAAATGATCTGCCTGAAACTATCTCAGAAATGTGTGCACACAGTGCTGGCCGCCAGCTGTGAATGCTTGGCCATGAATCTGCGCTGTATTTGGCAGCGATCCAGCAACAAAAGTCCCCGGCAATCTGCAAGTTGTGTGGGGTGGGCTGATTAGCACTTCCTAATGGTCCTGTGGGAAGGGTCGGCACAGTTAAGCTGGCACGGTCTGTAGATTGCTTGGTAGGGGGGCCGGACTTGGCACATTGGTGGCTGCCCTTCCAGCCCTCATTCTGCCGCCGGGTAATGCAGACTTTCTCAGTATGGATCCCGCGTGAGCCTCTGACCCACTGCCAGTTTCCTGGATGAATGTCCACAGGTCAGAAAGCCTGTGAGTGGGCCCTTCAAAGGGGCTTCCAGGGTTTCAGTCTCCTTTCATCTCACCCAGATAGAATTCCCTTCTGGTTTTTACAGTCAGAGTTATTGGAATCTCCTCTAACCTGGGCTAGGACCCTGGGCTGGAGAGCCCCCGAATGAGGCCAGGGACCCCTCTCTTTCAGGGGAGTCTCTGCAGCCTCGCTCTCCCTCCCGGTGATCTTCCACCACCTGCAGGTGCGGATCCAGCCTGATTTGCGATTTTGGCCCTCCTACCAGCTTCCATGAGGCTCCTTTATATTATCAGGTGCAGGTGTACGTGTTACAATCAGCTAGACTTGAGATAATTCTCCACGTTGATTATTTTATAATTTGGTTGTAATTTCAATGCAGACCTGGGAGGAGGCAAACCCTGCTTTTATCTAGTCTACCATCTTCCTCTGGACCTGTACCACAACTTTTTTATTCAATTGTCTACTGTTGAGTTCTTAGGTTGCTTCCATATCTTGGCTATTATAAATAGTGGTGCAATGGACATAGGGATACATATATTTTTTGGAATTAGTGTTTTGGATTTCTTTGGATAAATATCCAGAAGTGGAATTGCTAGGTCATAAGGTAGTTCTACTTTTAATTGAGGATCCTCCAAACTGTTTCTCATAGCAGCTGTACCAATTTCACACCCACCAACAGTGCAGGAGGGTTCCCTTTTCTCTACATTCTAGCCAACACCTGTTATTTGTTAATTTATTGATGATGGCCATTCTGAGAGGTGTGAGGTAATATCTCGTTGTGGTTTTAATTTGCATTTCTCTGATGATTAGTGATGTTGAGCATCTTTTCATATATCTATTGGTCATCTATATGTCCTCTTTGGAGAAATGTCTACTCAGGTCCTCCGCCCATTTTTTAATTGGATCGTTTGTTTTTTTGGTGTTGTATAAAGAACAACTGTATGTGTTTTTTAGAAATTTTGAATATTAACCCTTATCAGGTAAATCATTGGTAAATATTTCTCCCATAATGAATACTTGGAATTTAAATAGTTTGTATATAGTAGTAAATGCAGGTAAGAATTTCTGTTATAACAAAGTTTTCCTGAAAAACCTCGTATTATGCAAAATCTCACACTAAAAATAATACTTTGGAAATAATAATGGACAAAATTAAGTCAAGGGAAAACCACTCAGAGCCTATGCCATTTTGTAACTAGAGCACTAAAAAGACAAGAATCCTGATAAGCCTACTAGCAAAGCTTAAAAGACAGTTTAAATGCTCAATAAATAATGATATATTATAGTAAATATAGAACTCTTATCTAAAGAAGGAAAAAAAATGAGTGTATCCTGATAGGAAAATAAGAACAGATTGAGGCTGCTAAATACAGCAACAATGGAAAGTGTGCAAAGACTGGGGAAACCTCATAATGAGCATGTTACCAAACTAAGCCCAGAGAAAAATGTGGGGTGAACTTGTGTACAGAATTGACTTTCTTTGCAGTTGTGTATTGAGTTATTTTAGCACATGTGGTCAGCTGCTGTTACTTGATTGCAAAACATTTAATTTGCCAGGAAACGTTGACTATAAAAATGTCTTCCACATTATACTGACACGATTTCTTTATTTATCAATAGTGTTTGAGCTAATTTGTGTTGCAGAAACACATGTTGTAGCAGAAGAGACTAAATAATTTTAATTTCTCCTCTATTGTTACAATACTATTTATTAAATAGTCTATCATTTCTTCTCTAGTAATTTCTTAAGTGTTGGTTTTTATTTTTTCCAAGTATACATGTACATACTCAAATAGTTCTTCAAGATTTACAAAAAAATAAGTATTTCTTATGTATCTCCCACCATTTCCTCCTCCTTGAGGCAATTGTTTCAACCACTTTAGTTGATTCTTTTGGAATTTACCTCTGTATCTCTAAATAATATGCTTACATTGCTGTTTTTTAGTTTGTTTGTTTTTGTTTTTTTTGTTTGTTTTTTTTTTCAATTTTAGCCATTGTCATTGACTTCTATTAGGGAAGATAAAGATTTAGCTCATGTTCACTCTTCTGCCTTGATCTATCATACTAGACCACCCATTCTTTCATTCTTTAATGTAATTCTATTGTAATTTTTGTTTGAGAAACATATAGGATTTTCATCGGTATGACTATGTAAATACTAATCATACCTAATCCATAAAATAGCTGGTGATTATTTTACTTTTTTGCCTAACATCTATTATTGCTTAGAGTGAATAATTGACTTTAAAAATTGGATTAGTTTTCATGTACATATTAATACAACTCTAAGCTTTCCCTCAGGTATGTAAATCTCCTTCAATATATTCAAATACATTAGTACATTCTATTAATTTAATCTTTTAAAAGAATCTACCATGGGTCCCTCTGATCTGCTTTATTCCAGATTGGTTACTTTTTACCTTTGGCTGCTCTCTCACAAGCTGTCATCTTGAAACTTCCCTTCATCATCATCTTAGATGTGTAAATCTTAATATTTTATTTCACCCAGACGTGTGATTGAGAATTTGATGAGAATAGAATTTTAGGTTGGAAATAATTTTTTCTCAGAACTATGAAAGCTTTGACCCATTACCTTCTTGTTTTCAGCAACATGGTTCAGAAATCCAATGACATCCCAAATAATTTTTATAAAACTAGTTTTTGAAATTTTCTTTCTGGAAGCTTACAAGATCTTTGTCTCTGGTGCTCCAGGATCTTATAGTGCTGGTACCTTGTTGTAGTACCATTTTCGATCTCCATGCCTGGCCTTTGGTAAGGCTTTTCCATATAGAAATCCTTGTCTTTTGGGTCTTAGAAATCGGGACTTCTTTCTTGGATAATTTCCTTCCCTCCATTTTCTTTGTCCTCTCATTCTGGGAACTTTAGTTATTCAGATATTGGACCTACTAGACTGGTCTTTTCATTGTCTCTTTGCTCTCTTCTGTGATAGTTTTCTCTCTGAGCTTTTTTTTACTCCGTAGCAATGAGTAATATATGTAGGGCTTGACTCCTCAACACTAATTGTCCCTTCCCTCATCTGTGTAGTAGCACAGGTTGATCCTTATGGTAGTTATTGGTGCTGTTTCCAAATATTTCTGATTCCCTCTCCTGGGCACAGGGTCCCCTTGTAGTTGAGTGAGGCAGTATGTTCAGTCCTAGCTAATATGTTGTAAATGAAAAGAATGTGTGTTACTTTCAGACTAGAGAATTGAAGTGCAAGTGCTAGACTTTCTAGAACTTTCTTTTTCTCTACTATAGTGATCAGCAGTGCTCCAGGTAGTGGTTGCTTCCTCAGTCTGGGTTCCACAGTGTGGATGATGCTGAGCAGAGCCCTCAGTGGACCATAATAGACAAGAACAAAATATAAAGCTGTCAGGATTTGTTTTTTATCAGAACAAACCTAACCTATTCTGAAACAATCTCAGCTCTCAAAGAAAGGCCTAGAATTTCCATTCCTCTTGCCAGTGATTTGTTCAGGAATATGAGCCTAAGACAGCCAGCATTCCTCTGGTCATCAATTTTCCTAAAATGAATCCTTCAGACGAAAGGGACAGAGTTTATTTGATCAGTGAGGGAAAAGAACTCTCTCTCTCTCTCTCTCTCCTTCCTTCCCTCCCTCCCACTCTCTCTTTCTTTCTCTCTAATCTATCTGCTGATGACACAGATGCTTTAATGAAGGGAATCATCCTTAAAATTAAAAATTCAGCAATGTTATAGATGACAGAGTTGAGACTCAAAAGGATCTTGGGTCCTTAATGAGCCTCTTGAGCAACTGGGTCACTTGCCCCTGGAGTCTGCCCCCTATTTTTGACTTACAATTGTGAAGGGAGCCATATCTTTATTCTCTGAGCCACTTTGAGATTGGTCTTTTGTTACTTACAGTCCAAAACATTCTAATAGGTATGTGGAATAATAATACCACCCTCAAAGTTGGAGGGAGAGCTAATTAAGATAAAATGCACATAATAAGCATTCAATAAATAAATTTATTTCTTTATCCTGTGCTTCATGTGTTTAAAATTAGACTTGCCTATTAAAGTCATTAAAGGAGAGAATTTTTAGATTAAAGTTAGCAAATAATGCCACCCTTTCACATCTAATTCTCTATGAATGGCTAGGTGTTATTTTGTACTGTTCATTTATGTTTAATTACACTCCCTCTGTTCCAAAAAAGATTTGAAGTAGTGTGCTATTTGATTATCACAGCCTTTGACTTTGGAAAGATTTGTCTAAAGTAAAACCACAAAGAAATCACTAGAGCAGTAACTATAGTAAGTATTAAAATTCTTAGGGTGCTAAGAAGTTGACATAAGGCCACTCTTCCATTTCTCAATTTTGTGCTTGCTTTGTAAACCCATTTCAAAGACGTATCTGTGAAAGAGAGGAGAAATACTAGCCCACGGTCACAAGTTAGATGGAAGCATGGTACATGATTAAGAGCAGGGGTTAGCAAACTATAATGCATGGGCCAAATCCAGCTAGTGGCCTAGTTTGATTCTGCCAAAGAACTAAGAATAGTTTTTGCATTTTTAAAGAATTGCAGGGACAAAAACAAACAAACAAACAAACAAATAATAAAGACATAGCCTGCATGTGGTAACAAAGCCAAACATATTTACTTTCCAACGCTTCACAGAAAAAGTTGCTGACTCCTAATTAGGATCCCAAGCTCTAGAACAAGACAAACCTGGGTTTGAATCCTAGCGAGACCCCTGTCAAGTTACTTAACATCTCTGAGCCTCAATTTGCTTATCTGTAAAATGAGGATAATGCCTCCAACTTTTCGTTCTAAATGTGAGGATTAAATGAAATTGGGTTTGCTGAGTGCTCCTCACAGAGTTAGGTAAGTATTTTAAATATAAATCTTACTTATCTCTATAATTTTTATTTGAGCAAAGCCTTCTGGTACCTCCTAGAGCAGGCTGCTTCCATCCATGCTAGAGATGGAAAGGCATCATTATCTCCTGTGTGTTGATGGTGCTGAGGTCTTTCTGCTCACTCTGTCTCCAGCTATCATCAGACAATCACTTTCGCCCTAGCACCTAATCAAACAATTTTGCCATTTCACACTGAGGCACTCCATACTTTTCAGACTATCTGTCAAACCCATATATTTTCATTAAGAGTTGATGATAAACTCTAGCACTGAAAGTTTTCCTAAGTTCATGATTGATGACAGTGTGATGGGGAGCAGAGTGGCTCTCCTTGCCAGCTCAGGCAAGAATCTGCTTGGGGCAATTTCTGGGTCTCTCCACAGCACCTTCCAATACCCATCAACTTCACTGCCTGCCCAGAGCCATCTGGAATGTCCATTCCTCCAGAGACAATTGCAGGGTAAACAGTCTGGGTTTTGCTATCTTTCTCTCTCTTTCTTTCATTGCCATTCTGGAGGCGGAGTATCCAGGCAGAAGGCAAGTCGTGATTGTAAACCAGAAGGTCTAGAAAATTGGTCACCTTATTTTTATGCAGTTCAGTGGTAGGATGAAAAAGCTATGCATTCATTTTTCCTTCTTTTTCTTTTTGTCTCTTCCTTTTGAAAAAATCTGGCTGACATGCTGGAATCTGAGTGTCTTATATCTTTGAAGCCAGGGCAGAGAGAGCCCCCTCTGGAGGTCTGTTCTAGGAGTTGGGATGTGATGGGAGCTGGGAGAAGCCAAAAGGCCAGGATCCCACCACTTAGCAAAGTATCTTTGGGGATGGGCAGCTGTTGCCCTGTCACAATGTGCAGGATGTGGTCATATCTGTGAGCTCGAGCTCTAACCTAGCCTCTCTTTAGAAGTCAACATCTTTACACTAGATCCTGCACAGATTAGGGGAGTGTTCCTCCCCTTTGCCAAGGCGGGAAACATCTGGAAACACTTTGGGGAGCTCTGCCTGTTCTCTAATGGGAGACAGAGCCATTTTGACAAGAAACTGGAGGCAAAAGGGAGTGGGTGGCACAGAGAATATCATGGTCACACATACTTGGGGAGGGATCCCAGCATCAAGATTGTGGAGGTGGCAATTGCCGATTTCTGCTTATATGTGTACAATAAAATCTCAGAAAAGCTTTGAGAGCTAAAAAGCTTGGTGACCTCGAGAAGAGAAGATGATGATCTGTGAGTATGGGTTCTTCTCAGCTCTGATTTAGGAAGTGATTGCCTTATTGATAGAGGAGGGTTTGTTCCCTTCCCATGACACCTCTTTGGTGCAGCTCATGTCATGGGATCCCACTCCCTCTCCATGAATGAGACTGCTTGTATCACCTTTACCTCACCTGAAGACACCAGCCTGATCAGCCCAGCTGACGGAATGTGTGTCTATCATTGACCTTTGCTAATTGATGCAAACTCTGTGCACAGGCAGTCCAATGCTATTAAATGTGGCATGGAGTGATGGAAAATGGCTGGGAATTGGGAGTCGATCTGCTGTGTCCCCTTTTATCCTTAAACTTCAGTTATTTCTCAGAAAGACATTTCAAATGCGTTGTTTTCCTTTTTCTTATTATATTTTTTTCTCATTTGTGTAACAAGTTATATGGTCATAAGGTGAGTACCAACCTGCCAACACCAGTTGGCAATATACATTTGCCTTTGCTTTCCACACATTCAGAGAGAAGGGAGAGGATTTACTTTTTGGTCTCCATGGCAACACCTTGGCCCTGCTCCCAGGAAGGCAGTAAACAGAATGAAAATGGGGGAGCCTCTTATTGCCCCATTCAGAAAGAGCATCGAGGACAAGAGATGCGGGGCAAACCGTGAGAGAAGGCGGCAAAGCCCGAAGGCCGGCATCACCTGTCAGAGAGGGCCACCATCTTGTGGGAAATCATGGTTTGGTTTCCTTCCCTCAGAGGTGCTGAGACTCTAAGTTTGGCCTCACCTTTGTTTTTAGCTTGCACATCTTCAAGCTCCCCTGGGTTAGATACCCTTCCAAAGTCCCTTCTACTGAGGGGTTGAGGGTTGATGATGAAAAGAAAGAAAAAGAGATAAAAAACTAAATTCCCTCAACTTCAAAACTGAATAATCCTTCCCAGTCCTCATATCCTTTCTTCTCCTCTCCCATCCAGATTCCCTTTCTTCTGCAACCTGCTGGAAGAATGGTGTGCTTTTGCTTGCTCATGTACTCACTCAGATTTTTACATGTTCCTGACACCAGGTGGAGGGGATGCCTCCTTTCCCCTAAAATGTAAATGACTGATAGTCCTGCTTTTGAAGACGAACAGAAACGACAGATGTTCAGAACTGTACTCCTTAGGTGTTGGAATTCCTGGAGTTACTCTTGTTTAATACAAGAGCGATATTGAAATTAATTGAGTTGCAAAGGAAAACATTTGCTAGACATCTTTGTTCCCACCTAGTCTTATCACTTCCTTCTGCAAAATGTAATAATGTTTGTCTTTTTGATGCAGAATTACATTATGTTCAGACATAGAGCATCACAAACCAAAGATGCTTTTCTGGAAGGAATGCAGTGAGTCACAATTCTAGCACTCTTTTCTTGTGGTTCTCAAGTACATTCATTAAAATGGACATCAAATCATCTGTAGCGCTTGTTAAAAAGATCGCTGGGGCCTGAACATTTGCATTTCCAGTCTTTAGCAAATTTCCAGTCTTGCTGATGCTTTGCTTCAGGGATCACACTTTGAGAAAGAGAGCATGAACGAGATTGTGGATTCTCTATTTTAATTTCCTTCCTTAAGAAAACCCATTAAGTACTCAGTCTCTTAACTGTTTCTGAAAATATTCCCAGGGGGCATATCGTTTCCTTTCAGTAATATAAGAAATAATACAAGTATCAAATTAGGCATCTTCCTGGCCAACTATACAGCTGCTTGCCAGGATGTGGCTGCCCTGAGATGGCCTGGTAAGGGAACTTGGCTGGCAAATAGACTCCACTAGCAAGATAGCTTCCAGAAACCTAAGGAAGAGATGTCTGCTTGTCTTCTTCCCAGACATTGCTGTCATGCCTGGCAACTCCTGACATTTCTCCTTGCCTTTCTCAAAGCCACTTTCTTTGTCTGGTACAAATCCCAGGGAAGATGGGGCCAGTAGGAGGGAAAAGAGGATCTGGTTTTTGTCAAAGGCTCTGGAATAGAATTTTTCTATCATAACTGGTTACTTTAGGCTATGGTCTTCACTGAGTTTTTAGTGGCAAATAAGAAAATGCAAAGCTCAAATACCTTAACCAAAGAAAGAAAATATACCAGCTCAGGTAACTGGAAAGGCCAGGGAAAAGTTCCCAAGCTGTTTTCAGATGAGATCTCTATGCATCTCTCAGCTCTTCTTGGTCCTTATTGGCACTGCCACCGATCACCTGAGTGCCCACTGTGAGCAAAGAATTATTATGGACATTGGGAAGAGGGATCCCATTTACGTTCAAAAAATGGAGAGAAAAAGGAAAGATAATGCTTTGCCTTTTTAACGTTTATTCCTTCATCACAAATGTTTTTCCCCGCTTAATTCCTAACCATCTGTAATCAGACTATAAATCTTTCTTCTTCCACAATCCCTGACTCCCTTAGCAAGAAATAAAGTCTCTTTTTCTGAATGCCACCAACATTTTACTTGTGGGAGACGCTGTAATTATGTTAAACATCTGGACACTGCTGAGTACTTCCTGGACACTAACTAGCTATTGGCTTCTTTGAGAAAGTTACTTCAGCGCTCTGTGCCTTCTTTTTCTCATCATAAAATGACCACAATGTGTCCACCTCATGGAGTTGTGAGAGGAACAAATCTAACTATACTACAAGTGCTAAGATGATGGCTGGCACAGAGAAAACCCTCAACAAATGTTTTTCTTTATTAATTTATTTTTCTTCTGTATCACTATCCATTTTCTACTTTGCATTATTATTTCTGATAAGAGAACCCTAGGCTGGGCTCCTTTGACTTCAGAAAATGTCCTGAGCCACAAATCGTAGAACTTTATATTGGTTATATTTTACCACTTTTTTTTTTTTTTTTAAAAGAATTTATTCTCACATCCTGGTTTGAGAAACACTATCTTAAAAATGAAGCTCTTACTCTATGGAAATCTTGCGCTTGCTGATTATTGCTGTGAAACAGAAGTTTTCTTATTATAACTGGTAAAGGAAATTTCTTAAAGGTTATAATTGAAACAAAAACACAAAGCAGTTCTCTATCAAGAGGGCTATACGCTGTCACTATCAGAAAATGTGGATTGCAGTGGGGAGCATTTTCTGAGGAAAACCAAGGGAGCCAGAGGCAGACAATTATGGTATGAAAGAGATTGTTAAGGGCTATTAGCATTGGTGACAACCCGAAAGTCCTTTTTTAGTACTCAGAAAAAAGCAATAGGGCAGAAATGAGAACCTTCTCCCATCAGCACCATTCACTCCAAGTTTGTATGATGTCTGATTTCTGTATGGTGAATTTTAAGCCTCTATGACAGACATTCATTATTTGTGTACATTTTCTATCTTTCCAGCTAGAAAATGTTCTTGAGGGCTGGATCCATATCTGATTTAAACCAAAGAAAGCTCTCCCTTTTATTCTGTTTTGGTGATAAATTGTGATTATGGTTTTAAAGCTATGTCAACATTACATATTGTCAAAGATTCTTTGCAAAATAGATGTTTCTGGTAGAGCCTGAGGAGCAAAGATAGAAAAATGGACAAGGGAAATGTGTCAGAGGGAATCGGCAGAGGGAGTAAAGTTGGTGCTGGAGGCTGCTTTGAAGGGCCAGATCCAGGAACAAGGAAGAATGAATTATTTGGGGAAAGAAGTAGTATAAACATTCCTTGCCCTGAGCAATCTAGAGTATTTTTATTTTTATTTGTTTTTATTATTTTTAGTTTTACTCTAAATTAATTAAAAGACTAGACTTTCTTTAAAGTACTGGTAACAAACAAGATTGTCAACATGAATCTGAATCATTTCCTCTTCATCTTACTAAGATTCAGTATTTGGCAGGTACACAGGTGTATCAGGAACCTAGGGGCCCATGATGCAGTCTGGCTTCTCTGAGGTGTCTCAAAACCTGCTCTTATCCGTGTCTGCATAAGTAAGCTTCTAGTAGCAAAATCCTATGGTCATTTTTGCTGCCTTAGCTCAGGGGTTGGCAAACTTCTATAAAGGGTAAGATAGTAAATATTCATGGCTTGGGGGCCGTATGGTTTGTGTTGTAACTACTCAACTCTGCCATTATAGTGTGGAAACAGCCATAGATGACACAAAAACAAATGAGCATGGCTATATTCCAATAAAACTTTATTTATGGACACTGAAATTTGAATTTCATGTTATTTTCATGTGTTATGAAATCTTTAAAAAAAATTAAAACATTTAAAAATGTAAAAACCATTCTTGGCTTGTGGGCCATACAAAAACAGATTGTGGGCTGGATTTGGCCTTCAGGCCACAGTTCTCTGGCCCCTGTTTTAAAGTTCTCCAGTTAATTTTAATGTGCAGCCAACACTGAGAACCCCTAGCCTATACTCTGAGTTTCTTGAATCATAGACTTAATTCATCACTGTCCCCATATGGTAGGTAGGTGCTGGATAAAGGCTGAATGAATTTATCTTTGTGGATCCCCTATGTTTCCTTGCTGATGGATATTTATTGAGATGGTGAATAAAGTAAGGTAACTAGGAAGCAGGGCAGATTATGATTGGTAAAGATGAGGGACAGTGGAGCAGCAGATGCTGGGATTCGGGGGTGGGGAGGTGTTCTGAGGGGCCATGATGGCTATGGAAGTTTCCTCTCCCTGCAAGAGAACCTGCTGTGGATAGGGTAGCTGGCAGATGGTCACCAACGGCTGTACTTTTGGTTTCCCCACCCTGCTCTCAGCCAGTATGAAGCATAACAGGGCCCCAGAGCCGGGTCGTTCCTTCCCTGTGTGGGCCCTTCTGATGGCAGTCTTTGCCTTGGGTCTCTCCATCAGCCTGGCTGAGACTTTCTCAGAACTACACTGTAGTGTGATGCTCCCTCTGCCCCATCCTTCTTTCCTTCTCTGTTCACAGTTGTCAGACCTGCATCATGGTCTGAAGGGAGCTATACATGCTCCCTCTCTCCTTTATCTTTCATGAGCATTTCCTCCAGTAAATCTCTTCTGAAAAGACCGGTCTGATGCAAGGGACACTCAGGAAAGACACTTTGTGAAACGTAGACAGATCTCATTTGATCTCAAGTTTGGGATTTCTTTTTTCTTTTTTTTTTTTTCTTTTTCCATCCTCTATTTCTCTGAGTATAGAATCAACAGGGTTGGCAAATGGCTATGCCGATTTTAATTAATTTGATGAAAGAATCGCAGTCAATGTGAAATTGCTTCCTGAGCTCTCAAGTATTATTAGCTTGAGACTGGTAACTCCTTAGAGAACTTCCATGTTGAACACAGAGCTTCAAGTAAAGATTAATCCTTGTTCCACTCATTTGTGCTAAAAGACATGGAGTTGTCATATCCTTGAGGCATGTGAGAAGCCTTTGACTAGGAGACCTGAGAGCTGTGCTGAGCGTGGCAATCTCAAGACTGACTCCAGCCAGGACTGGTGACTAAGGGATGAGGAATGGAATGAGCTGGGCAGAGTGGAATATCCTCAGCTTTTGTCTATCTTTATTGTCATTCTGTAGAATCTATTTGAGAATAGATACTGGATTTAAAGTTCATCTGTGGGGAAAAATGATGGACAGAAGCCAGACAAAAGTGTCAGAACTCTCTGCCAAGTAACTGAGATCTGGTGCTTACATCCCCAAAGGGGCCTAATGCGGAACACCTGACCTGAGGACTGGGGAGAAGGGCCAGCTGGGAGAAGTGGCCTCACACAGTAGATGAAGATGAGAGAGGCCACAGCTCAGTTCTCACTCTCTCCAGGCACACTTACTTAGGTGCAGAGTAAGGGACTATTTTTAGTTTCTGCTTTCCAGTGGGTGAGGGCTCCTAGCGTGGCTCTTATTGGGTCAGGCTCTGGGCTGGGAGGAGCTTGCAGTGGCCATCGGTAACAACTACTGTGAGTCAGTCTGGGGTGATAGGATCTGGTAAGATCTGGCGTGTAGCTGCTGGGACTGATCCAGCTGGAGTGGGCTAGGGGTCACTAGCAGCCCCTGGTTTAGGTGATGCTCCTGCCTAGAAACCCCAGGTGATGACAATTTCTTCTGACAGTTTCAGTCAAAGTCCTAGGAAGTGTGTTGATTGAATAGGCTTGGATATGTTCAAAATTGTGTCAAAGTGACCCTATGTGGCAGGGACACTTTAGCAAGAAAATGGGGGTAATGTTCCCAGTAGGGGGAGAGGTAACAATAGTTGTCACTCTTCTCTGTATGTGACAGGCAGCAGGTCAAAGACCAGGCCTTTTGATGAGATGAGAAAGCAAGCTTATTTGGAAGGCAGCTATTCAAAGCTGAGGTAGAAAGCCAGGAAAGTGAAGACCTATATGAAGAATGTAGAAGAAGACCTAGTATTGCTGCCAGAGCAAAGGGGTCCATCTGCCTGTGCACATCTAAGTCAATGAGATATGTACAGATTTTGCAGCAAAGAAAGTAAGGATTTATTTTAGAGTTGCAAGTCCCGGAGACATAGGCGAGCTATCGCTCTCAAAAACCTGGCTCCCTGGGTATCTTGAGGGGATAAATCATATAGGGGGAAAGTCCTTAGTCATGGAAACTGAGAGAGTTGGGGTCGTGGGTGCTACTGATTGGACAGAGCTGGGGTAATTGATCATTGCATTAGTCTCTGGAATCAGCAACAATGTCATCCTGTCTGATCCCCTGCCTGTTGGGCTATTCCGCCTCAATGGTCCTGGTGCTGAAACACACCTAAAGCCAAGATGTTATCTGCAGTTTATTGTCCTCATGATCCATAGACCTGAGGCTTTATTTTTAAAAGATTTGACACTGGCCGGAACCTTATATCCTAAGGCTTAATGATTAAGAGAGCAGGCATACAAAGATGGAAGAATAAAGATGGAAAAAGCTAGTCATAATGCCATTATACTAAGCAAAGCTTATTTGAATTAGAGAAAAAGCTGTCTTCAAGAAATTAAGTCTGTGTGCAGTTATGGTATTAAAGTAATAAGAATGAGCACATATTGAATGCTGTATCAGCTAGGATGCTTTCACTTACAAATAACGAAAAATCTTACTCGACAAGCTTAAACAATAAAAAGGCTGAAAGCAGAGTGGCTCCAGCTCGCTTATGTTGACAGCTTGATGAAGTCTTCAGGACCAGGGTCTCTCTGCCTTCCCTCGTTGCTATCTCAGCACTCTGGCTTCAGCTCAGGCTAGGCCATCTCATACAATGGCCATGGCAGCCAAGAGTCACTACTATCATAACCAAATCCAGGGGCTTCTCTTCCTTGAGTCTCTCCCCGCTTTTAAAATTGTGGTAAAATACATGTAACATAAAATTTACCATCCTATGTACCACAGCTGTGGTACATATATACAATGGAACATTACTCAGCCATAAGAAAAGATGAAATACTGCCATTTGCGACAACATGGATGGACCTCAAGTTAATCATACTAAGCGAAATAAGCCAGACAGAAAAAGTTGAAAATCACATGCTATTGTTGTGGCCTGTATAGAATAGACCAAACCAAGTATGCTCTCAAAGGCTGTTTATTAGCCGGCGGCTGTCCTGTACAAAGGAGCAGCCCCGAAATGCCAAGATACAAGGTTTTTAAGTCCTAAATCCCATTCTTCATTCTATCTTAAACACAAAGGTCTATTTCTCTCCTATTCACTACCTGTCAACCCACTGGTCAGGTGTGCAAGCGGGGAGTACAGAAGCAGAAAGCTTGTTGTTAGAATGTTATGTTCCTATGGGTGATTGCCTATGTTCCCATGGGCAATAGCCAGTGTTCCCATGGGCGATGGCCAAACAGTAATTTTCAGCTTATATACAATTGATTATTTTTCATGCCACGCAAGCAAGCAGGGTTACACAGGCTAAAATTGGCAGTTAGCGTATGAGCTCATTGTTACAAGTTTCATGATTAACAGAATGCGGTTAGGCGTTCCAGAAACTAGGCCTAAGGTATAGACTTTCTTTGTCCAGTTTCAGGTTTTAATTATCCTTTAACCCTTTCACATTTCAGCAGGCTATCACATTCCCCACTGGTTTTCAGGCATATATCAAATCTTTGATTTCTTATAAACTGGGGGCAACTGAAGTACCCCTGTTACTTGAGTAGATAATACTATTAATTTAACAGCCTGGACTCTCTGTTTAATATAATTTATAAGGCAATTCACTATACATAGTCTAAGCAGCAGTCCTAGAAAAGCCAATATTAAAGGTCCAGCAATAGATGACAATAATGTCGTTAACCAAGGGGCTGCATTAAACCTTCATACGATGACTGACCTTGTAGTAGTTTTTCTTCTCTTTCCTTAACTCTTTGTCTTACTAAAGCTAGACTATCTCGAATGATGCCAGAGTGGTTGGCATAAAAACAGCAAGTTTCTCCTAAGGCGACACATAAGCTGCCTTGTTTTAGAAATAACAAGTCTAAGCCCCTTCTATTCTGTAGTACAACTTCAGCCAATGAGTCTAGAGACTTCTCTAAGTGATTAATAGACTTTTCTAGGGTAAGCAGATCCTCATTTACCTGATGGCTTAAGGCTTTAAAATTGGAGCTTCCAGTTACTAGGGCAGCTGTTCCTACTGCTGCCGACCCTGTGACTCCTAGCCCTACTAGGAGTGGCACTAGGATAGGAGCCCTCTTTTTCCTTGTCCCTTCCCATGTTATTTGTAAATGTTCCCATCCCCCTTCTCCAGAATAGAAATATACTTGTGGTATCACATGTACTAGCACACAAAACACAGTCCTATTATTCCAATGTTGTAGATTTATGCAAGGAGTTAACCCAGTGTTGCATGCGAACAAAGTCCTATTTAACCAATGGGGGTTGATGAGGATTGGCAGCTACACAAGCTGCAAGTGAAAATATTAAACCCGTGAAAGTCTTAATTTGAGGGGATCTCCAGTGGGCGTTGCTTTCTATCTCTGGTCAGGATCCGGAGGCTGGGCCGCTTTGAGTCGGGTGTGATGGATCCAATGGCGTCGTCCAGCGACCTTAACCGCTGTTGGTGTGGTCAAGACGACAGGAACCGGGCCTTCCCATCGAGGCTCAAGAGCAGCAGGTTGCACTTTCTTTATCCAGACCCAGTCACCTGGTTGATAAGAGCGGGGCTGGAAGGAGAAGTTCTTATCTTCTTTGGCGGCCGACACCAGATGATCTACATCTCTTCGGGCTAATTGTAAAGCCTGCAAAGACTTAAGCAAGGACAGATTATGTACTTCTATTTCTTTTCTACTTCCTAATTTGGGCAGTAAAGGGGGTGGACACCCAAACATAATTTCATAAGGCGTTATTCTTTTTACATAGGGGGTACATCTAGCACGGAGAAGTGCAAAGGGAAGGAGGCTTAACCAATTTTCGCCGGTTTCTAATTTATACTTAGTCAATGTTTCTTTTAAAGTCCTATTCATCCTTTCTACCTGGCCTGAACTCTGTGGTCTATAAGCACAATGCAATTTCCATTCTATTCCTAGTAATTTTGCCATAATTTGACTAGTTACAGCGATAAACGCTGGGCCATTGTCGGACCCTAATGTTATGGGCAGGCCAAATCTCGGAACTATCTCTGATACTAATTTCTTAGCTACTACTTGTGCAGTTTCATGCTTAGTGGGATAGGCCTCAGTCCATCCAGAGTATGTGTCAATAAAAACTAATTGGTACTTAAATCCAAAAGTTCCAGGCGTAACTTCTGTAAAATCGAGCTCCCAGTGCTCTCCAGGTCTCTTTCCCCTGAGTCTCACTCCTTGTTCCGTGGAGGTCCTTCCTTGGTTTACTTGTGCACATACTGCACACCTATTAGCTACGTCCTTGGCTAAACTTTTCAGTCCTGGAACATAATAATCCCTTTTCAATAGTTCAATTAGCTTGGTTCCTCCTAAATGGGTGGACTGGTGTGTTAAGTCCACTAAGGTCTTTCCCAAAGCCTGAAGAAGGAGCGGTCTTCCATCAGGGAGCATTCTCCATTCTTGTTTTCCCTCTTCTCCTCCCAGTCTTTCACTTAATTCCAAGTCGAACGGAGTATACTCAGGCCTTTCTTCAAAGGCCGAGGGAAGCTTTAAAGGCAAGATGTCTATGGGCCCCACTGTTTTTCTGGCAGCATCCTTTGCTATCTGATCTGCAAAGGAATTTCCTTGTGCCACCTCAGTCTCTGCATTTTGGTGTCCAGGACAATGAATTATGGCTACTCTTTTTGGTAGCCAAATGGCTTCTAACAGGGCTAAGATCTCTTCCCTATTTTTAATTTCTTTGCCTCCTGATGTTAAAAGTCCTCTTTCCTTATATAAAGCTCCATGTACGTGGGCAGTAGCAAAGGCATATCTACTGTCAGTATAGATGT
Source organism: Pteropus medius (assembly GCF_902729225.1). Lineage (NCBI taxonomy): Eukaryota > Metazoa > Chordata > Mammalia > Chiroptera > Pteropodidae > Pteropus > Pteropus medius. The sequence continues at coordinate 13,943,755 of NW_024345601.1, forward strand.
TTACAGTCTTATTCTTTCCCCACCGTAAAGCTTGTGTTAAGGCTATAAGTTTAGCCCTCTGTGCCTATGTCCCATGGCTTAGAGCCTGTGCCCATATCACATCCCTGACTGTTACTACAGATGCCCCGGCATACCTTACTCCGTCGGATACAAAACTGCTTCCATTGGTAAATAATACCGCATCCGGATTAGGCCACGGTTTATCCTTCAAGTCTGGCCATAGTCTAGTTACCTGCTCAAGGTGCTGAACACAGTCATGCAATGGAGCCTGCGGGTCATCATCCGGGAGCAGCGTGGTTCAGGGGTTCAGGGCTGCAGTTTTCAAAAACTGGGTCTGTGGGGGGTTAAGCAACAGTACCTGGTACTGAGTAATCCGGGCATTGGAAATCCATCTTTCAGGAGGGCTGCGCAGCATGGCTTCAACTGCATGTGGAGCCGCGATCTGAATATTTTGGCCCAAGGTCAATTTTAAAGCTTCTTTGGTCAATATAGAAGTAGCAGCTAGTGCTCTCAGGCAACTAGGCCATCCTCCAGCCACCGGATCTAGTCTCTTTGAGAGATATGCCACTGATTGCTTCCAAGGTCCCAAAGTCTGCATGAGAACCCCTTTTACAATCCCTTTTACCTCAGTCACAAATAGTTGGAACAGCTTTTCTAAGTCTGGCAAAGCCAAAGCGGGGGCTGAGGTCAAGGTCTGCTTTAAGGCTTCAAAGGCCTGTTGTTCCGTGCCCCAGCTCAGTCTGTCTTCCTTTCCCCCTGTGCTAGTGTACAAGGGTTTAGCTAGATCAGCAAATCCAGGAATCCAGAGAGGGCAATAACCCACCGCCCCTAGAAACTCCTGCACCTGCCTCTTAGTCTGTGGGGCAGGGATGCCAAGTATTGCCTGGATCCTGCTGGGTGAGAGCTTTCGGGTCCCTCTTTCTAAGTTATATCTCAGGTACGTGGCCTGCGAAGTGCAAAGCTGGGCCTTTTTGGCAGACACCCGATACCCTTTCCTTTGTAATTCTTGCAACAAATCCTTTGTCGCCTGTCGGCATTCTTCCTTCCTCTAGGCAGCTAGCAGTAAATCATTCACATACTGCGAGAGTGTGACCTTCAGATGTTGTTGTCTATACTCAATCAAGTCTTTTCCTAATGCCTCATCAAACAATGTGGGGGAATTTTTAAATCCCTGTGGCAACCTAGTCCATGTTAGTTGTCCCGAAAACATTCCATCCGGATCCTCCCATTCAAAGGCAAAAATAGGTTGGCTCACCTTAGCTAATGGTAAAGTGAAGAAGGCATCCTTTAAATCCAACACTGTGTATACCTGCTGAGTAGGTGTCAAACGGCTCAGCAGGGTATAGGGATTAGGCACTGTAGGGTGGATTGTTTCTACCCTCTTATTTACTTCTAATTTTTGTAATTTCTTTTTAATATCTAGGGCAGACTGACTAACAAAACCCAAATTAATTGCCCGTCTATTGACTGGATCTTCAGGATCTATAGGAGTATGTAAGCGATAAGACTCCAGTAACCTTTCTAAGAAGGTAGATGGTGATTCATCTTTCCCCTGTAACACCTCGCTTACCTTAGACAAATTTATTGGGCAACGGGCAGCCGCTCTTAGGCCCTGCAACAGCAACTGGCGATACCGTTGGAGAGCCTCCTCACCTTGAGTGGTGTTGGGGTCCCAGTCGGGACAAGTACCGGGGAACACAAGTTGCATCTGAACAGGATCCATTGTGGGCTGACCTGTGGGTTCTAATACATGCTTTCTCCCTTCTTCTAAAATTTTGCCTTTTTCCTCTGTAGTGAACAAAACCTGTAACAACTGTTGACAATCATCCCAGGTAGGCTGATGAGTAAAGAAAATGGTCTCAAGTAGAAAAGTTAACCCTTGTGGTTTTTCAGAAAATGGGGTGGGGGGTCCTGCAATTTCCAATTATACAAATCACTAGTAGTAAAAGGAACATACAACATCATAGGGGTGGTGCCTCCAAGTGGCATGACCTCTCTCAAGGGTGCCAACACGGGCACCGGTGATGTCGTGGAATCAGGGGGAGGCTGGTATTGCAACCCAGTATGGGTATGTGGGCGACTACTTAATTCTCCATGTGCTCCGAACCCCAAAACATTGGGGCACGGGTACGGAGGGAGTATGGCCAGTTCAGGCGGATCTTCTGGCACAGCCGGCAATACTGGCGGCTTCTGGGGCAGGCTATATTATAGTACTATATTATTGATAATATAGTACTTTGGCATGTTTTCAAATACTTAGGGGCATCTGACACGATATCAATCCATACATCAATGTAAGGGGCTTGATCCGGGTGGCCTGGATTCCCATAAACTATACCTCTGACCCTGAAAGCCGTTTGCAAGTCAAACGAACCTTCACTGGGCCACCCGACTCCAAGAGTGGGCCAGTCCAATTGACAAAATCTCTGTAAATCAAAAGGAGTTACCGAAGCCCCATATCCCTGTGCCCTTTTCCTAAAATCTTTAAAGCGATTAAGTAAACACTGGAGTGGTGTCAGTTTCCCAGATGTTTGCCTCATTATTACACAAAACAGAGAGAAGCAAACACAGACAATCAGACAAACAGACAAACAAATAAGCACCCTCAACACCAAACCTAGGTGGGGGTCTGTCGTCACAGCCCCCACTGGACCAGTGATCCTGTGTCGTGTCCGACTCACTAAGTCCCCTGGGCCCCCTTCCGATACAGCCCTAGAGCATACAGGTGGTTCCCCCTTTTGCCGCTGCCGAGAGGAGGGGGGATCCCGGCCTGGGCTGGGTGAAATCCCCAGAGGCCTCCCCAAGCACACGGGGATCCCCGCCCCCATCACAGTAGCGACAACCGAACCACCCACACAACCAACAGATCTCTTTACCCAAAGGCGTGGATCTCGCTGGGGCCTCCAAAATGTTGTGGCCTGTATAGAATAGACCAAACCAAGAATGCTCTCAAAAGCTGTTAATTAGCCGGCGGCTGTCCTGTACAAAGGAGCAGCCCCGAAATGCCAAGATACAAGGTTTTTAAGCCCTAAATCCCATTCTTCATTCTATCTTAAACACAAAGGTCTATTTCTCTCCTATTCACTACCTGTCAACCCACTGGTCAGGTGTGCAAGCGGGGAGTACAGAAGCAGAAAGCTTGTTGTTAGAATGTTATGTTCCTATGGGTGATCGCCTATGTTCCCATGGGCAATAGCCAGTGTTCCCATGGGCGATGGCCAAAGAGTAATTTTCAGCTTATATATAATTGATTATTTTTCATGCCACGCAAGCAAGCAGGGTTACACAGGCTAAAATTGGCAGTTAGCGTATGAGCTCATTGTTACAAGTTTCATGATTAACAGAATGTAGTTAGGCGTTCCAGAAACTAGGCCTAAGGTATAGACTTTCTTTGTCCAGTTTCAGGTTTTAATTATCCTTTAACCCTTTCACATTTCAGCAGGCTATCACACTATCACTTATATGTGGGATATAAACCTAAAAGCAACAAATGAACAGGACACACAAACAGAGAGACTCATGGACATGGACTATAGACTAGAAAGGGTGTTACCAGATTGGGAGGTCAGGGGGAGAGGAAGTGGTAGATATGGGGTAAGGGGGGGGGTCAGAGAAATATAAATGGGGGAGAATGAAATGGGTGAAAGGTAATATATGGTAGCTGAAGGAAACTGGACTTTGGGTGGTAAACACACAATAGAATATACAGATGTCAAATTATAATGTACACCTGAAAATTATATAATTGTATTAACCAATGTTACCCCAATAAACTTAATTTAAAAATATTTACCATCCTAACCATTTTTTAGTGTACATACAGCTCGGTGGTATTATGTACATTCATATTGTTGTACAACTGTCACTACCATCCCTCTCCAGAACTCTTTTCATCTTGCAAATCTGAAACCTTATACCCATTAAACAATAACTCTCCATTCCCACCATTAAAACAATAGTCAACAGAATAAATTTGAAGACCTAATTGGCTTTAGTAAACAATTCATGAATGTGGCAGCGTCCTATCTCACAGCTCAAAGGGCAGTCTGCAGGGTTGTAGACAACAGGTTTTATAGAAGAAAGAGGGTGGGACAAGAAAGTTAAAAGAGTGGATTATTTCAGGCAAGGTCACCGTCTCTTAGGGGAAGGCAGAGGGTCTTTTCAGGCAGATTACCTCACTAGCACTGACCAGAAAATTTCAGATTGACTGGTTTAAAATTCTCCTAGAAGAGGCTGAAATTGCAATTAGGTTAGTTATTAGATTTTGGTTTGTTGACATGGTTTAGCAAAAGTGACTCCGTTTTGGCTTTTGTTTCATTTTTTAACACCTCTTTCCCCTCAGCCCCTGGCAACCACCACTCTGCTTTCTATCTCAATGATTTTGACTTCTCCAGGTCCTCATATAATCATACAGTGTTTTATGTTTGTTTCATCTATTTTTGTATGACCCATGAGTTAAGAATGATTTTTATATTTGTAAATCGTTATATTTTAAGTAGTTATATAAGTACCTATCCTCAATTTGGCTTCTTGGCCTGCAAAGCCTAAAATATTTTGTATCTTCCCTTTGCAGAAAAGCTTGCTAATCCTTGGGCTAGATCAATGGTTTGTAACTTATTCTGTGATGCCAACCTACCTCTGGTAGAGATGGAAGGGTAAGGGCTAAGTCCAGCTCTTACTCCGACTCCAGCTTTGCCCAGAGGAGTTTATTTGCTTTGCATAATGGCTGCCCATAACATCTCTCCTTGAAACACAGTTAAAACCTTAGAAAACTTTTGGACTAGATGTATTTTGAAGCTCCTCACAGATCTAACGTCCTGACGTCTTCCCTTTCCAGCAAATTCAACTGAGAGAATTAAAGTCAAAGTTCATTTGAAGACTTTTTGGTAATTGGTGTTTAAAAAAAAATGGAAGTAATATATAAAATATAGCAAATATTAACTGCAAAAATAAGAATAAATCTTTTTAAAGTGAAGGGGTTCAGGTTATGCCATACCAGAGTATACCACTTTGGCAAAAGAATTATTTTGAGCTGAAGGCATTTGAGTCTCTGAAATCCCTTATCTGCCTAAAAGCAGAGCCTCCCAGAAGAACATAATTGTCACAAATCTTCTGGGGAGCAACTCTCCTCTTCTCTTCTCAGAGAAAAGTGACACCACACTCAGATAGACATTGTCACAAAGCTATCATATCTCTCTCTTATTCTCCTAAGGGCCTATTTATCTTTTTTTTTTTTTTTAAAAGTCATTTGTATTTTCATAAGTGCCCTTTCTCCTCACCCCTTCTATGAAGTCATTTATTCTCCCAGAAGTGCTTCTCTTCCTGTCCTCATTCATTTTAAGATGGTATGGTGGGGGACAAAAAGTTCTTTCTTCTGCCTTCTAAATTCTCAGCTGGAGCGCCTGTAACAAAAGACAGATTAACAAAAGAAAAAAATACACATTTATTTAATATAAGTTTTATTTGCCATTGGACACTTCGTAAGGAAATGAAGACCTGAAGAAGTAGTTAAACCTGAGCATTTCTAGATTCGATAAGGAGTGGAAAGTCATGGAAAAATGTGACAGGACAAAAATGGTATGAGCTAAGTGTAAGCTGGGGAAACAGCAAGGCCTGTTTGTTCAGATTCCTCTCAGGTGTCTTGAAGGTGAGGATGCTCCTTCCCTCCACGTATGGAGAGCACCGCTCCCATGAGTTTTATGACCTGCTTCAGAGGAAGGTCAGAAAGTCTTCCTGAGTGTGTCTTTTCTCAAATTCCTTTAGCTTAAAATATTCAATATGCCAAGGTTCCACTTTGGGGTAGCATGTCCTGAACCCCATCTATACAGAAACTCAAATCTTACTGCTCCTTTGGTTATTCATTTTCTTCTGTGATGCCCCCATGCATGTAAGATTAAAAATTTATAAATTCGTATGCCTTTTCTCCTGTTAATCTGTCTGATGACAGTTTAATTTACAGGCCCCTCAGCACTGAACTTAAGAGGATAGAGAAAAAGTTTTCCATCCTCTACAAAAGCAAAGGGTATGCTGAAGTATTCTTGGAGGTGTTACTGTTTTGGGGTGATTCGAACTTCGGTGTAGCCCCAGTGGCATTGAGTAGATAACGATGCAGAACAATGAGCATTTTTCCTCAGTTCTTCCCCACTGACACAGCAAAGAGTTATATGTCAGCGAAATTTAGAAAAAGATATATTAAAAGTATACTTTAGAAATACAGAGCATGCTCCAAGGAAAGAACGGGATTTTAGCAAAGATAGCTGTAACCATTCAAAAGTGAGAAGGTCTGTATTATATTAAGGCTTAAATGGGTTACAAATGCATTCCTAGGTGATCGGCAGGTGAGGTCATTTTGATTGGCACTTGGCTCCCATGTAACACTTTGCCTAGTGTGCATGTGCTTACCCATAATTCAGTCTGTTATAATTAGATTCATAAACATAGTTATGTAATGATGGTATAATGAGGCTGAGGTTCTGGGCAGGTTAGGGTAGTAGCCTTGTGCATGTCTGTGGCTGGATTAAACCAGCTATAGTTTATGACCCTCCTGTTCTTTGTCTCTCAGGATACAGGAGAGATTCTCTAACTACCAATAGGGTGTTCTTTGGGCAGTTTCTAGGCTGGGCCTCTATTTCTTTGTTTCCCTGACTCTCGTGTATGACTAGCTACCTAACAGAGGTATTTTGAAAAATTTCCTATAACATAAAGCATATTTTGAGGAAAATAAATCATGAAATATCTTTAAAGAGAGCTGAACCCTGGGCTGAATTTTCAGTACGTGTGTACACCCTGCCCCGCCACTGTGGCTGGGCGCTACACCTGTGTCTGGTGCTCTGAGAAGGGCTGGTAGAGTTCAGGAAAGCGGGATCGGGTTGTGAGAGTGATTATTCTCCTTCCTGCTAGGAGGTGAAAAAAGTTTCACTTTTAAAAAGAAAATGGATTTTCAGATCCTAAGTATGTTTTTTTTTTACCCCCTTAAGGGCGAAACTTTCACTTTCTTGAGTCTCTTTCATTTTATTTATTCATTTACTTTTTGACTTTTTTGGTAGGCTAACAAAGCCCACTGCCATTCCTATTCACCTTATCTGCATAATAGTCTCATTTACGATTGATGAACGCATCAAGGGAGGCTTCACTGGGCCGTCTTTTTGACTTCTGTATGCAATCAAGCCCATTTGTCAGTTGCCAGGTAACTGATGGATGGGAGGGACTCCTAGACTGTAAAACTCAGGCTTTCAAACACTTAAATGGCAGCAGTTGGCTCTCTTATCAGAACAGTGTCATTATCCCAGAAGCTCTTCACAATAAACTTTTGTACAAAATTAATTAAAGAAAGGCTTGATAATTCCATTACAAGGCATTCCAGTGAAAGTAATTTCAGATACATAATGCACAACTGGCTTTTCCACTTAACTTCCAAATGAAACATTCAGGATATTTAGCACCATTCACATCAATCAGCAAAACCATCAAATCTTCAGGGAGAAAGGATAGACTTTGCAAGGAGGGTGGGGGAGAAAGTCTGTGTGAAGCATGGTGGTCATTAGATTATTTAAATTGAAGATGAGGAAGCTATAGGGCCACTAACTGTCTTTCTTGAAGAAGGAGCACTTTTGGAAAAGAATATGATAGAAGTGGCTGTAAAAGAAAAATTATTTACTGGACACTTGTTAAAATGGTAAGGAAGGCTTTTTTTTTTTTTTAAAGACTTTTGTAATATGAGTCAACTCTATTGCAACATGGGAGCGAGATTGAGCTCATCTCTGAATACTACAAGGACAGGTGGGATTTATAACCAGATTGAGGGGACTGGTGGGTGGAAAATTACTAGGAAGAGACATCAAGGGTAGGGAGCCCTCTGTTAAATTGGTCTAACAGGATTCTTGCTAAAGACAGGCCATAGACTTAGACATGAAGGTGGAGATGAAGAACTTGAAGATATCAAGGGCGATCAGCTATCAAGGATTGGGGATGACTTAGCAGAATTTCTGGCCAAACTGGGCTTGCCAAGGAAGGGACATGAAAGTCTAGGCGAAGGCTGAGTCGAGAATGCTCAGAAGAACCTAAGTAAAGTTTGATCAAAGAGTCTTTGCCATTGCTCTTCAGCTATTTTTTGTGACAGAATAATAGAAAGTGGGCTCATGAGGTAACTGGAAGGTAAACATTAGGCACTGAGAAGAATTTTTAGTAAAGATTGTTATTTGTGAAAAAAAGAGAAGACCATGGAAACCTCAGTTCCTGGACAGCCTTTCAAAGTTCAGTCAGTGTCTCCTCTGCCCGTGTGGGTTGGTATGGCCACTCGAAGGACTGCTGTGATCTCACATCTTAACAAATTTGGGCTGGGAACCTCAGGTCAGTTATTGTTAGCATTGTCTGCCAGAAGCCTTGCCTCCAGTTACTTTGCTCATCACAGGGGCGGGGCGGGGGGGCGGGGATGGCTGGCTGAGCTGCTATTGGTTCCCATGCCAGAAGAGGGAATAGAATAGCTCCAGGTAAAAGCAGAGATCTAACGCCAGTCTTTTCCAACACTAGCATTTCACAGCAGTGTCCTCGCTTCTCTGGCTCTGTCCTATCCCTTTAGTTTTACAAATCCCTTTAGTTCTCCTGTGCCTTGATTCTCTGTCTTTTATTCAACTACCTAGTTCTTTCTTCCTGAGTCTAGTTATTGTTTGTCTTTGCTGGTCCAGTGTTGGATTGCCAACACTTTTGCGAATGTATATCTGAAGTCTGTAAACTCTGAAAATCTGACAGGATCCCTCTCAGAAGCCCACAAATGCCCACATGCCCTATTCCTACAATTCCCTCATCAATAAGGCACAAGAAGGGCATTAAATGATGAATTTGCCCTGTTGATACTAGATTCTTACTTGGAAAGATGCTACAGGGGACAGGTCACATAAAGTAGAGCAGAGAACCAGTAAATATCCCATCTTTAACCCGACTCTCAGAACCTGGACTGAAAGCTATGGGGCCAGGGTGACTCTGCCGTCATGTTGTGATACATTATTAATACGTTAAGAATCAGACTAAAACTCACATTGGAATGCAGCCTGGTTTGCTTCTTGCAGCCATCTGGGTGGCCTCCAGCAGCAGCAGTGGGGAATTGAGAGCAACAGCAGCTCCAGCAGCTCATGGAGCAGCTGTGCATGGAGACCCATGCACAGCTTGGAGAAATATTTACAGCCCTGACCCTTTTTTCTCCAGTATGCCCTGCCTTTAGATTGCTTATCTGCTTCTGACCTCTGACATGCTGTTGCCCTACAGGAAGATTTGCTCCAGACTACACAATTGGCCTTAAGTACCTGATCTCTATTGATTATCGTCCTTTTCCCTGGGCTTCAGGTTCCTCTGTGCCTGTGGTGTATTTCTGAAATCTTATGATGTTTATTCATAGCTATTTAAACCTCCGGCTTGGATTTCTCTTGGTAAAGATGAATTCTCCTTCTATTTAGAAATTTTATTTTTCAGTGCTCTAGCCTTCCTCTCTACTCCCCCTCTTATCCCTAAAACTTTCAGAGATTGGAAGATGACTCTTCCTCTAAAAAAATGTGGGAGCATCTTCAGTCTAAGTCTATGAGTGGCTCTGTCCCATTTGGCCCTCTCTGTTTCCTGCAATCTTGACCTGATGGCACTGAAGGTCTTGTGTGTGGTGGAAGGTGTGTGAGGGAGAAGGGGTAGGCATGGTACTGGCATTGCCTGTACTGAGGAGGCTGGAGGGGGAGCAGCCTTGTTGCCTGTCCTGGCCTGCACACCTGCTAATTACCAAATCTTATCAATTGATTCTACAAAAGGCTTCGATTCAATCCATTTTGCTTCCTTCTAATTTCCTTATAAGAATACTGGCTGGATGCTTCAGTCATTCATGAAATTGGCTTATGACACGGCACCTCTCACATTCTCTGGCCTCAGTACTTGGCATCTAGGTTCCTTCCAGCTACCATCTTCTTCATTTCCTTTTGTAAGATCGACATTCTTCATGGTGGTGATCAAAGGGGCATCTTTTACCCTCTTCCTCCATCTTCCAACTTCTCCACCATGATTGAAAAAGTGACTCCCTACTGGGTGGCATGGCCATATTCCCTGTGTAATAATATTAAATTTTTCTCATTAACAATTAATTCATGTACAGTGTTGTCAATGTAACACAAAGAAATGAAGTATTGTAATAAATGAATTGGATCTAGATGGCTACAGTGTAGGACCAACTCTCGGTGTCTTCTTCACATAAAGGGATGTGCGAGGAGGAAGATGTGCATTTGACACATCTGTAGTCATACTTCAGTCCAGAGTGAGACACAGGTGAAGAAATGGATTGAGGTTGGTGATGCTTGGTTAAGGTGTCTTCAAAAAACATTCTCACTTATCAGCAACTTCATAGTTAGAGAAGAAGCAAAATTTAAGGCTCTCAGATCCTAATTTCTTTTCAAGCTAGGGTAGAGTTCAAACAGTATTTAGTAGCTAAGAGTATCAATATCAGCAAACACTTATAGCTGAGATCCCAGAACTCAGCCCATATGGTATACTTGTTACAAATTTAGAAATGCACAGGTATGTTTGGGAAGTTCAGTAGGTTTCATTTATTTGCACAAAGGAAAGGAACTATATTAAGAGAGAGAGGACAAGCAACTAAACTGGGTCTAAAGAAAATGGATTAAGGAGGAAGGGGAGGAAGAATGTTTTTGGTAACAGCTTTTTTGGAGTATAATTTACATATGATACAATTCACTCATTTGAAGTGTTCGATTCAGTGGTTTTTAGTATATTCGGAGTTATACAACCATCATTACAATGAGATTTAAAAGTTTTTCATCACCCCCAAAATAAAACACATACCCTTTGGTCATCCCTCTAAAATCTCTCCAGTTCCCTCAGCCCTAGTAAACACTTATCTATTTTCTATCGCTGGATTTGCCTATTGTGGACATTTCACATAAGTGCAATCAGAAAATATGTGACCTTTTGTGTCTAATCTTTCATTTATCTTAATGTTCTCAAGGTTTATCCATGTTGTAGTGTGTATCAGCACTTCATTCTTTTTTATGCCTAAATAAGATTCTATTATATAAATACAGTACAGTTTATCCATTCATCAGTTAATTGGGTATTCAATTTGTTTTTTTTTCTACTTTGTTTTTGTTATTATGAATAAGCTGCTATAAACACTTATGTACAAATTTTTGTGTGGACTTATTTTGATTTTTCTTGGTATATATTTAGGAGTAGAACTGCTAGATCATATGGTAACTGGAAGAATTTTGAGTAGAGCATGGTAGATGTCTCTCAGATTGTTCTCTGATTCCCCTCTTAGATTCCTGCAGAGTCCTAGAAAAAAGAATGTCAAATAAAGGGATACAGAAAATCATTCCACTGTAATCTCTTTCAGCTAGGGTAAACACAGGTTCCCTGAACTGTGGACTTGTTTCACAGGTGAAGGTCATGGACTGGGGGTGACTGGGACATGAACAAGTGGCTGAGGACCTCTAGCACCAGAAAAAAATGTGAGCAGAAGTCACACAGTAGTTGCTTACACAGTGTATCAGGCCAATCTACCCCAGAGAGACAGCCAGAAAGCATGGAACCCCAGGAGGCCAGCAGCAGGAGTGGCTCAAAGGACTGCCCAGATCCATATGTGGGAGAGGAATATGAGTGGAGAGAAGTTCTCCATGGAGCAGGCGATAGTTTGTAGTTTCCATGAGTGTAGTCCTACAATAGAACTGTGTATATGTGTGTGTGCATGTGTGTGTGTGTGTGTGTGGGGGGTGTTGCTGAGAGGAATGGCAGCTTCCAGGCACAGAGCTTGCAGCCTAGATGACGACCATAGTGTCTCTGATATGCCTAGAAGGACCATCAGAACTGAAGGGGCCATGAGAAACAGGATAGTGGCAATTTCTGTGGTAATCTTTATCATATTCCATCTCCTTCACCTCCATGTTTTGACAATGTGTTAGTCCCTGAAACCTTGACATCTTTCTAGAATTGGAGAGAGTTCTCTGAATGATTGAGGCAGAATTTATCACCGGTCTTACAAGAAAGTAGTTAGGGATAGAACTTGTTCACTGATAGAAAATGAGAAGATGTAACACTTCTCACACTCTCAGTTTCAAATCTCACATTCTCAAATCTTATAAACTGAGATTTCCATTGGTTGATCCAAAGAAGGAAATGAGTGATGTATCCCAGGGGACAAGAAATAGATCTATTCCATTGGAGTGGAGTGTTCACGTCGAGAAAAGAGGTATTGAGGATGTAAAAGCAAATCAGAGCCTAATAGTGAAGGGCTTTGGATTCCATGAAAGATTTTGGACTTTCTTCTGTAGCCATGGACAGGTATTTGAGCCTTTGTCCTGGGCCGGACCCAGGCAGAGGCTTTTCTTGGTCCAAGAGTTGGTAACTTGCCAGAGTTCCTGTTTTCTCAACAAGAAGATTCAGAATGGTAAGATAACCACTTATTTTTGAATTCAAGTATTATGACCAAATATAAACATGAAAAATGCTCAATATCATTAGCCATCAGGGAAATGCATATCGAAACCACAATGAATTACCATTTTCTACCCTCTAGGATGACTATAATAAAAAATACAGATAACGAATGTTGGTAAGGATATGGAGACATTGGAACCCTCATACATTGGGATGTAACATGTTTCAGCTGCTTAGAAAAGTTTGGTGGCTCCTTGAAAAGTTAAATATAGGGTTACTATATGACTGAGCAATTTCATTCCTAGATGTCCACTTAACAGAAATGAAAACATATGGTCACACAGAAATTTGTGCATGAACTGTTTATAGCAGCACTATTCATAATAGCTAAAAAGCAGAAACAATTCAAATCAAGTGATGAATGGATAAACAAAACATATATTCATACAATGGAATATATTCATTCACAAGAATATAATAGAATATTATTCATTCACAGAAATCAATAAATTGATGCATGCTACAACATGAATGAAACTTTCATTATGCTAAATGAAAGAAGAAGACATGAAAGGCCACATATTGCCTGATGCCACTCATATGAAATGTTCAGAATAGGTAAATCCATTTCCATAGAGACAGAAAGTAGATTTGTGTGTTCCAGGAGCTGAGGGGAGGGAAGAATTGGGGCTGACTGCTAAGGAGTTCTTTTTGGAGTGATGAAAATGTTCTGGAATTAGACAGTTGTGATGGTTGCACGACCCCGTGAATATACTAAAACCCACTGAATTAGAAAATTTACCTTAGAAAATTTAAAAACAATGTTATGGTCTGCAGGAACCTCACAACTCCTCCAGTCAGAATATGTGATAGACAAACTAATTGTTCTGGTTTGTCTGGGACTGAGGAGGTTCCTGGGATGCAGGACGTTCACTGCTAAATCTGGGAAAGTTCAGGCAAATCAGGATGACTTGGTCACCCTGGTGTTGCTGAGGCAGTGCTCAGAAATGACAATGAAGATAGGCCAAGTTCACATTTAACAGCAGTTTCTCAATCACAATGCATTTGGCCCTGACTACCACCTTGTGTAGTAGCTAAGGCAGTTTTACTTATTTCCTGTTTATAGACAAGGAACTTAGGCTCTAAAAGGCTTGGAAGTTTGCCTAAAGTTGTATAGAAAATAAATGACAGGACTACAAGTCAAGCTTGATCCTCATATTCTAAGTCCAGGCTCTTTCCTACACGTAGGTAATAATTTGTACATATTGGCAATGATGGTAAATATCTGGTTCACCGCCCATAAATGCTGGCCATCTGGTTTCTAAATCAAGAGTGCCTTCCTCTTCTCTCCTTTCCACTCCCAGAGGCTGCCTCTTGTGGAACCTCTCTTAAATAGTGATGGCACTTAGCACCACCTCCATGTCCATTTTCCCTGCTCCTCTGAACTCTCTAAAGGCAGGAATTGTGTCTTAGTTACCTCTGTTCTTGGCTCTTATTACCTTATCTGGTACATAGTTCGTGCTCAATAACTCTCTAATGAAGGAAGCCTGACTTCTGTTCTAAAAGACGAACAGGAATGAACATCCCAGATGAGAAACACTACTGTTGCTTATCTCTGTGACCCAACATGTTACCATGTCTTCATACTGAATTATCGTCCCTTTCTGATGTGTTAGGCCTTTCGTAGGTCTCATTTTCTGAACTGTTGGCTGGCACAATCTGTATACTGCTTTTCAGAATGTGTTGTTATCACACTCCAAAGGTCAAGCCAAGCCAAGATTTCTGTGGTGATTTTATATGGCATGGTTTTGTCTGCAGCTGGCTACCTAGAACAAAGTGCAGTTGTGCTCAAACTGAGTGGATAAGAAAGAGAGAGCGTACCTGGGTTTTAGAAATTACATTGGTATCATGACAAAGGGCTTCATATATTCAAGGCCAAGGGCTCTAGCATTTTATCACGGGAAGATATATGAAGCAGGAGGTGCCAGCCCTCTCTCCTGGTTCATCTTCTGAGAAGTTATGAAAACTTCCTGGGCCTCAGAGAGTTTTCTTGCCTTTCAAATGGGAACAATTATAATTTCCCTTTTGACTTCATAGGGCTTTTATGAATTCAGATTACATAATGAATTGATGGTTTCTAAACTGAGTTCCATAGAGGCTTAAAATTCTACAGAGGTTTCTCGGAAAGAGGAATACTACTATAATCTGTGCAGCTACATGTTTACTTATCTATATTAATATATATCTGAATCTATATATCTATATTTGTCTATGTTGAAGTGTCGTGTGCATTATTCTTCACAAAGATTTATTGTCCTTTTCTAGATAAGATTATATTTCACTCCCTGAGGATTCCAGGCTTGGTCGCAACACTTTCTCTGGCTAGTTAAATGATAGTAGAAGTAATACATGTCATTTCTGAGCAGAAGCTTTAAGGACTAGAGTATGGGTTGTCATATTCTCTTTTTCCTCTGTTGTGAGACAAGCAGGGTTCGAGACAGAGACTAATTCATCAGCTTTGGTCCTGAAATAAAGAGGATATGAAGCAGAGCCTCAGCTGACCCATGATGGACATAAAACATGAATGAGAAATAAACTTTTTTGTTTTAAGCCACTGGAATGTTGGGGTCACTTGTTATTGCAGCATAATCTTGCCTATTCTGACTGATACAGATTCCAAGTAAGATTATTATTTGAGAAAATTGATTTTGTTGTTGAAAAAAGGTTAGAAAATCACTGTGATAAATGATGGCAGACTGTAAACTCCTTGATAAAAGAGATTTTGTCTTAAGATCTTATTGTCTTTTGTTTATTGTTCTGTGCCCAGTACGATGCCTGATACAGTGTCTGGGTTATTTTCAACATTTGGTAAATATCTATTGAATGAAGTAAATGAAAGTGGTTTTGAAAAATAAATAATATCTTCACGAGAGATGTTATCGTTGTCTTTGTCACCTTCTACTGTACCTATTCTTTCTTTTGTGAGTCTTGCAAAATGCATTAGTCAGGATTAATATAATCTGCTCTAAAGTATAGTTATAATTATTATTATTTTCTTTGTCTAAAAGGAAATTTTATATTTTATATCAAACATTCCAAATGTTGAAAGTACAACTGAGAAATAGAAGGAGGCAAGCAAATTTAACTTAGCCTATGAATTGTTCTCCATGGTATCGATTCCCCACAGTACTATCTTGAATCAAAACCAGTTATCATCTGGTTAATTGCATTAGGCCATAGTAGCCAGAAAGGAGCAGACATGGAACTTGAACTGAATCATGAGCATAGGTGGGAGCTAAAGAGGTAGACCCAGAGGCAAGGGCTAGTATAAGGCTGAGATGAAAAACAGTCCTATGGGCAAACTGCAATAGGCAATGAGTGGTGCAGTTCAATAAGGACTGAAGAACTTTGGAGAGGGTGTGCCAGAAAGCAGACAGGTAGAAAGTTGCTTCAGGAGGCCAAGGGAAGCAATGCTGGAAAGTCCAAGCAGACAATAAATATCAAGGAAGTCTGTTGTCAGTCTTGACCATAGAACAATTCCGATTCGTGGGTAGATGGGCAGGGTGAGGGCACTGCTTCCAAAAGTAAGACAGGATTCCAGATCCAGAGAGATGGGGTGCTAGGAAGGGTATAAGATTTCAGAACTGAGGCAAAGGTAAGGGTTGGGAGTGAGACTAACAACAAGCGTGACTTGATGTCAAACCCTAGAGTGTGAAATTAGCAGGCCGAAACTATAAATGGGGCTCAAATGGCCCAGGGATTCTAAGTGTGGAGGCAGGTAGGCAGAGACCATGAACTAAGAAGAACTTAACACAGATTAACCATTTCAGTACAGGAAATGAAGCTGTTAGTCTTTGCAAACCAATGATACAGCTAATGCATTGCAGTGGATTTACCTTCCCTCCAAAGGAATGTTAGAAGTATGGCTTTGAAAAATGTGCTGTGTGCACACAGAAACACATGCAACACACACAGAGGAATCCAAAAGATTCTCCTTAAATTTGTTTTGCTTGCACTTACTGGCTAATGGGCGGGGGCCGTGGTCAGTAGTATCCAGATACCAAATGAAAGTGTCCTCAGACCTTAAGACTCACATTTCATCAGTTCTCTCGTGGCTTATTCAGTGGTGACTATCTTTAGATGAGCTATTCTTTTCTCTTCTTTTAAAAAAAAGTTTGGATAGTTCAAAAAGCAGTAACTCCAACATGCACGCATTAAGGGAGAAAGTTGAGAGGGAAAACAAAAGGCCCTTGCTGCCTGGACTGTACTTCTCAGTGACCGTTACCCCTGTTTTACTCTTTCCCTCAGAGTCCTTCTGCACAGAGTCATTCAAAATGCCCTGTTTCATGCCTTTGGCATCCACCTGCAATTGGAATGTTGCCTTTGACCTTCATCATAGCGTGTGCTTCTCATTAGTGCTGTTTTTCTCTGGTATAGTCATGATTTAACACTAATTACTTCCACCACAATGTTCTGCGTTGCCTAATCAGATCATGGCCCAGAAGTGACATGTGGATTTGCACCCCCTAATTTAAAACGTGTGCATGAAAAACTAGCATTTAGCTTTGGGCTCTAGGACTCTTCAGAACCTGAGAAATCTTGGGGCTGGTGCTTATATTTCTTGAAGGTCAAAAGGCTCTTACCTTTTAGAGGAGAGTCGGCAAACTTGTGGCCTATAGGCTACTTCCAAGCTGCTGTCTATTTTGCTGGCAGAACATGAAAAACTGAGAAATCCAGCTCCTCCTGAAAAAGAAAAAATTGACCGTAGTCAGCTGGCCCTGAGTTCTGGCTGCCCCTTTTTGGCAGATATGGGTTCTCTGCCGTCTCCGCCTCTCCCTGCTGCCTCTTGCCAGCCACATCGTTTGGTTACTCTTACTGCCCAGGCTCTGGGGGAAGCTCAGTTTGTGAGTTTATGAAATAAACACTTAGCTGAAACTGCTTGATGGATGGTGGACAAATCATTCTGTCATTTTTTAAAATCCCATTGGAAAAAAATCAGGAGTAGGGTGACCATACCTCTTCTCTTTTTTTCCTTCTCACTTCTCTTCTAGTTCTTCTGGGTTCTCTGGATCCTTCTTCCCTTAACTGATAAATTCCTATCTTTACACTTTGGGTTCCCGCCTTTCTCTCTGGATCTTCTCCCTAAGGTAGCTCGTGCGTTCCTGATCAACTCTTGGCGGATGACTCCCAAATCTCTCTCTAGCCTCGTCTTTTCTCTCAAGGTTGCATTACAGGATTAAACTTGGAGGCTTTACCATGAGGCAGTTCTGAATCAAATCCTGGGTCAGCGGGGTGACCTTGGGTGAACACTGAACATCACTGAGCTACCACGCCTATGAGATGGGTTCACTGTAACTTCTTATGGTGGTTGACAGCATTAAAAATAATTTGTAGGATGTGCTTGGCAATTGCTTCCTAAGCCAAAAGCCATTGTATGAAAGCGCCCTGTTCTTTCCACAGTATTTTACTGCCTCAATCTCGGAGCCCTTGTTTTTAAAAGTGACTTTGTACATTGAGTGTTGTCTCCTTTTAAGCTCCCAGGAATGAGGTCCACCAGGAAGGTGGGAATGGATGAACAGGCAGGCCACTCTGAAAAATGCAACACGGTAGAATTTGCTGACAAGATAGATTGCCCTCAAAGCTTTGTGGGAGTCTGAAAATACCAGGAGTGGTAAACTTGCCTGGTGGCATCCTGCAATCCTGCCATATCAAATCGAAGCCATTTGTTTCTATCATTAGCAGTAAAGTAAGCAAATGAATTCTCTGGAGCTTCCTTAAAAACAATTAGGACCAGTAGATAAACAAAGGCAGAGG
This sequence comes from Pteropus medius, assembly GCF_902729225.1. Lineage (NCBI taxonomy): Eukaryota > Metazoa > Chordata > Mammalia > Chiroptera > Pteropodidae > Pteropus > Pteropus medius. Next base: position 13,961,989 of record NW_024345601.1, read on the forward strand.
AATAGGAGTATCAATGGTGACCTGGAGGCTCCATCAGGTTTCCCATTGTTTCCAAAAGCACAGTTTTCTTTTAGTAATAGCTTAAAACACTTTTGGAAAAGTTTTATTTTGTTTTGATACTCTTATACTTTTTCACCCTAGAAGTTTTACAGAATTGGGAGAGATTTAATGTAGGGAAGAGAGAGAAAGGAAAGTCAGATTTGGTACACTTTTGACACTGTGTGTGGTACATTGCATTCACTCTTTCACATTCTGTGACCTCAGTTTACCTTATTAAGATCTTAGGATGGGTTTGGTCATAGAAATATAAAGTCATAAAATTCTGTACGTAGGCTGATCTAATGTTTTCATTCTACAAATGAGAGGGAAACTACATGGCTGATTCGGGATAAAATCAGGACAAGTACCAGATCTTCTGACTCCCCTCACACCAGTCTCCCTATGCATGAGACCCAGGGACATTTAGGATACTGCCAAAAGGTTAGGCGGTGTTAGTGAAGAAAATTGTGCACAAGAAGAAAATTTTCCTTCTTGTGTAAAGAAAGGAAATTCCATTCTCTCTGTCTGTGAGCCAGTGTGTGTGTTTTTTGAGCCCAGTGAAATATGCAAAGGTATTAAAACCTATACTAAAATCTATACTAATTTCCTTTTTTGTAAAAACATACATAAGAGGAAACCATACCTTTTCTTCTGCTTATTGAAAATTGTCATATTTGTGCTTGGTACCTGGAACTGAGATAGCCATGTATATGCCATTAGGGGGTGCTAAGATAGCAGCATCAAAAGGTGAAAGAATCTGGGTTTTGAACATGAATATGAGGAAGGACATTAACCAGTCTTGGAAGTGAAAAGCTTCCAGATATCGTTCTATGTAAGATATTGATTTTTCCTATTTTCAAAGAAAATGCAGTCAGGATTTTATGTCTGCAAATGAAAGCATCCTAAGAAGACTCTTTGAACCTCTGACAGATCATTTGCTAAAGGGAAATAACGATGCCATGTCAGAGTTGGCTCACACTAGCCAGTCATTAGCATCTTTTTCCAACTCAATGTTCAATGACATCACAGTGGTAGTTTCTGTAATGTTATGTTGGTGCTTTCCCATCATGGTGGGGATAGTTACACCATGGAGATTGGCAAATGATATAAATCAGGGCTTCTTCCTTTCTTTTTTTCTTTTTCTCTTTCATATTTTTAAAAAAAATTTTGAGAGTCAGTTTATCAGCACACTATTGGAAAAATTAAAATCATACAGTCATTAAAAGTATTAGAGATAATATGTCTGAGGCATCTATTAATGCACTTGCTCTAAATAATAGGATTTGATAGATGACAGCTACTTTTGCTATGTGTATCAATATACAAAGTCAACAAAAAAGGGAACAAATGTATATGATTTCCTAGCGCAGATACATGTGTGATAGTTGTTAGAACTGCACTTGAAAGGTTTGAAACAAATTAATATTGTTCCTTGTTGAATTAGCCTTTTGTTATTCAGAACATTCAATTTCCACTACGGATTTAGGCTCAGGCTATGGTGAAGAGCTGGCTAGAGCACTTGCCTGGAAAGGAGGCTGGGTGACAGGGAGGCTGGGTGACATAATGTAATGTCACTGGTGTCATAATGCTAGACAAGAGCCATGGCTCTGTCTGTCTACAAAGAGGGGAACTTGGGGTAGCTAGGTGTCTTATTTTGGGTTTCCTGGAAAACTCACTGCGATGGAGATTTGTATGAGGAATAAGACCCGTTGGAGAGTAAAGGAAGTTGAATTGGGCAGGAGGAAAAGCTGAGCTGTGACGCAGTGACATCAAAGGCCTCAGCTAATCTCACAGAGAGATCTGAAGCTGGGAGAGTCCTTTAGAGTTGTTCCAAATGAGGCAAGGACCAGTAATTGGATGAGAACTGTCACTGGAGAGGAGGCATTGCCATGGGAGTAGATCTCCCTTTTGTTGAGTGAATCCCAGAGAGGATGCAGCTGCGATCGATCCATTAGCAGTCGATGTTCTTGGTAGCTGGGGAAATGAGTGCCTTGGTTCTGAGGGAGATCTCGTAGTGCATCACAGCGTCCACTAAAGTGGGATTGGGGTAGACTTTCCCAGAGTGTTTCTTTGTTTGATCCCTTCTGCATCTCAGGCTAAGTCTCACTTCATTTTCACTTATTGGGGCTAAAATTTAAGAGCACAAACCTCAACTAAAATCTCATCTCTCCTCAATGGCTTCTGTAATAATCCATCCAGACCGACTTTGTTTGCTTGTTTGTTCGTTTGTTTATTTCAATAGTATCAGCCAAAAGATCTTTGATGCAAGCAACAGAAACCAACTATTAATAATTTAGGCATAAAAGGAATTTATGAGAACAATCAACAGAAAGCCAGGAGAAAAGCCAAGGAAGGAAGGGCAGCAGAAATAATCCTGGTGAGAAACTGCAGTTGTACATCCTGATAATCCTTAATGCACCCATCTGCCGTACCCCCACTTCTCCTGAACTCAGTCCCCACTGTAATCTCCCCCATGGTACTCAATGTATTTACCACTCCAGTTGTGTATGTCTGCCACTGCACATCTAATGCAATGGTATCTTTTAAGTATCTGCCACTCGTTTGAGGTTCAGAATATTTCTGTGAGCTCCCAGCTGTCTGAGCTGAGGCCATGTGCCCACACCCTCAATGCCAGAGAGTGAAAAGAGAGGTAATTTTTCTGTTCCAATGACTGTGTCCTGATCACCACCAAGATTCACATTGTGGGAAGTATAAGAATTAGAAAGAAGGCTAATATGCTGAGTCAGAACAAAACCTGATAAACACCTACTCCTCAATGCTCTGTACCAAGTGAATCATATTCTTGTTTTGTTGATGTGAGTTTTTCTATGGCTGATGTTCCAGGAGGTGCGAGGTCTTTTCACTCACATATCTGTGTAGATAGTGACTGCTCAGTTCATTTCTCAAAGAGAAGGGCAAACTTTATTTCCTGACGTTAAGGTATATTGTAGAATATGTGTGAAAGTTTCCTTGCTCCAAGAAAGACTCATTCAAGCCAACTGAGTGAAAGGGGCTGAGTGCTAGGAAATACTTGAGCTGCTACTGGATCTGGGAACATAGGCAAGAAACAGACTGGTTCCATCAATTGCTTTTATCTTTCAGGGTGGCTATGTCTTTCTCTTTTTCTTGTGGTTTGCATGATCTCGTTACTTGGCATCCCTTTTTCTCCCCTGGCTTGGTTCATTCTCTGTATCAGAGATCTGCTTCAAATTCTAAAAGAATCAGCCTCGTTAATTTGGCTCACTATTTTTCCTCCATTGGGCAAAGAGCTTTGTGGATCTTTGGCCAGACTAAAGAATGAGTCTGGTGCCCATCCAGTGTATTCAATGACTACATGTCTTGAACAAGAATCACCTAGAACTGCTTTCCTGAACAACTCAATTATAATGGGATATTGGGTGTGTTAGGCACCATGTCTGATATATTTCAGGATCCTCTGAAGTGTAATTCAACTCTCCTCCCAGTTTTTAGGGAGTCACTCTCAGTTTTTAGGGAGTCACTCTCACTTTTTAACTAATAAGGGAACTATTAGTTAATAAGTATTATTTTTTGTGCCTGCTATTATGCATTATGTACCTTATTTCATTGCATCTTTATGTCTTTTCTCTGAATTAAGTATTACTCCTATTTTATATATCATAAAATTGAAGACCACATGATTATGAACTCCAGATAAGATGGTGGAGCTGGATTTCAAATCCAGAGTAGGCTTGGTCCAAACCTGTGCTTTTCTCCCTGCCCAGAATATCTCTGTTAACTCAATGCCAAGACATTTCTGTCCTAGTTATTGATGACTTTTTGAAGAAAGCTTCTAATTAGGGACGTTTCCAGTAAGGAGCAGTTCAAAAACAAAGTAGAATAAGGTAAGGGGGAAGATAAAAACTGGAGAAAGAGATGTTCACATGCCGAGCTCAGGATGCTATAGAAAAACAGTCTTCTTCGACAGCTGGCCCTTCAGATGGTGGGAAAATAGCCTCATCATCAAGCAGTGGGGTGTTACTCCTGAGTAATGAGGAGAGACTAACTTCACACAGCCCAAGGTGGGCACTCCCCATGAGTTCCTTGCTTCGTTTGTCCGAAACTATTTCACAGACAATTATAGCTATTGGGATCCTCTAAAAAAAAAAACCTCCCAACATCGATAAAATAAAAATGAAGTTTTTTTAGAGGTAGAACTCTAAGCATTTTGTTGTAATGGCCTCATAGAAAGGAAATTGAACTTGTCAGGAAAATCCAGTTAATTAGCATCTAGCTCTTCTTTATCCATCCATATGCTCTACATCAGGGATAATATCATAGACCCTAGAAGGCTGTTGGAAAGGAAAATGGGAATATGCTCTTGTACATGATCACCTGGAATCACCTATAATGGTACTTCTTTTCCAGCTCTTTTTCCTTTAGCCTTTGATACCAATGATAACTTCAATATCTCCAGGAAGTCTTCCTTGATTAAACAAACCTAAAACAGATGGTTCTTATCTCCTTCCCTCCCCAACTTCATCTTTTACAAATTCTATGCATCATGGACATACCTCACTGTTATGTACTTGCCGAGGCTGTGGAAAAGAGGGAAAGGATGGGCTACGTTAGAAGATTTATATAAAAGCATATTTACTGCCTTATATACATGTTGAAACCACACTTAGTTACTCTAACCACCACAATGTTGAACTATTATAAGCATTTTTCTTAAAAAGAACTTGTGCTTGTTGACCACCATGCTCCAGGCACTGCATCGGTCACTTTCACATATCTGAAATGTTTAGAAATGTAGAATCTAAACACTGGTTCCTGGGGCTTCACTATCCAAGTTCACCATCTTTCTGCTGCATCTTCCCCAACCCCAAATCTCTGGGATTTAAGTTCCACATTGCTAAGGATATATTTATTCTTTTGATCTTTACTGTTTTATTCATCAGTAAACTTTGTTAAATTATATTTATCCTTCATTCTCATGTGTCTTGTAGCACTATTTTTGAATTTATTTTCTTCTTGCTGAAATATTTTCTCCAAGAGTCTTTTTAAAAAGAGTTGTTCTACAGTATATCTATTGAAGCCTGGAATGTCTAAAAGTATCTTTACTGTGTTCTCAATATAAATGATATTTTAACAAGATATAAAATCTTATATTCAATTAGAAAATGGGCAAAGAACATTGAGAGACATTATACCAAAGAGTATATACGGATGGCAAATAAGCATATAAAAAGATGTTCAACATCACTAACCATTAGGGAAATGTAAATTAAGACTATGAGATATCATGACACACCTATTAGAGTATTTAAAATAAAAAATAATGGAATTACCAAGTGTTAGCGAGGATATGAGAAACTGGATTTCTCAAACATTTGCTGATCGGCATATAAAAACAGCCACTCTGGAATATATTCAGCACTTTCCTATAAAGCTAAACATACACTTACAATACAATCCAGCCATCATACTCTTCAGATAAAGAAAACTATATGTTCACATAAAAACCTGTATATGAATGTTTATAGCAGCTTTATTGTAATAGTGCAAAATCATTTACAATAAAAATGTAAATGATTAAAGAAAACCATAATAAATCCATACTATGGAATACTGCTCAGCAATGTAAAAGAATGAGCTATAGATACACATAACAACTTGGATAGATCTCAAACACATTATGCTGAGTGAAAGAAAAAACAGCTTCAAAAGGTCACATACTATATGTTTCCATTTATATGACATCCTCAAAGTGACAAAATATAGAGATGAAAAGCAGATTAGTGCTTGCCAGGAGTTAGGGATGGTGAAAGGTAAGAAGGTGGCTGTGACCATAAAGAGGCAGCATAAAAGATTTTTTTTGATAATAATTTATTTCTGTACGGAGTTACATGAATTATACACAGGATTAAGCGGCATAGAACTATTTTAAAAAATGATTTATTATTTGAACACACACATATACATAATTCTAAGATCTAAGTTATTTTTTTTCCACACTTTGAAAATATTACTCAGACATCTTCTCTTCTCTAGTGGTGTTGATGAGAAGTGTGATATCAAGGTGATTTTTGTATCTTTGTAGGTAATCGGTTGTATTTTTAATCTTAAATTTCTACACAATCTTAAATTGTGTAGATAAGTGTTGAATAATAAATAATTCATCTAGTCTTTGTTGGTGTTCCTGGCATGAAACTTCTTAAACCCTTGGAATTTCCTGAGTGATAGGAGTGTCTTTGTTATGCTAACGAAGTGACTCATGGTGGGCCCCTAGATAGTGTCAGGATGGAGGATGGTCACCAAAAGATTAATCATATCCTTAGGGAGTTGGAATTTTGAGCCAGTCTGACCTCCAGGGAGGGGAGGTGTTGCTGGAGATTGAGTTCAAGTCTAAGGCCAGTGGTTTAATCAATCATGCCTAACTAATTCATGCCCTAATAAAAATCCTGGATGTCAAGTGTAGTGGAGTATCCTGGTTGGTGAAGTAATCAATGTGCCGGTGTTGTCAGGACAAACAAGGCGTCCCTCTGCTTGTGTGCATTTGAGCCAAAGAAAAGATACTTGCAGGTTTTGCAGCAAAGAAATAAGATTTGTTAGAGAGTTTGAAGACTCAGAGATACAGGCAAACTATAGCTCAAAAGTCTGGCTCCCTAGATGTTTCAGAGTATAGATTATATAGGAAATAATCAGTAATGGAAACGAAGGGAGTTGGAGTCATGGGTGCTACTGATTGGAAGATTAGAGGGGCGATGAGGTAATTGATCATTGTGTCAAGAGTCAGCCATAGTGCCATCCCTTCTGGTCCCCCAGCTGGTAGGGTTGTTGTTCTGCATTGATGGGCCTTAGGCTGAAACACATTTAAAGGTAACATGTTACCCTTAGTCTAAAGCCCAATTGAAACCTATTGTCCTCATGATTATAGACCTGAGGCTCAGTTAATCTTATGTCCTCAGGCTTATGATTAAAGGAGCAGGCAGACAAAGGATAAGGGCAGAAAAAAAAAGCAAGCAAGTCACAATGCCATCATCTGGCAAAACAAGCTTGAATCAGAAAAAAAAAACAAACGACTATATTAAAGAAATGAAGTTTGTGTGCGGTTACGCTAGGAGAGTGATGCACCCTGGTTCCATAGGGAGAGGGACACAGAAACTCTGTGTTCAGGACCCTCCCAGACCTTATCCTAGATATCTCTTTATTTGGTTCTTCTTGACGCTTATCTATTATAATAAGATTGTAAGTATAAGTATAGTGCATTCTTGAGTTTTGTGAGTCATTCTAGTAAATTGTCAAACCTGAAGAGATTGTGGAACCCTAACATTTGTAGCCAGTCAGTCAGAAGTATGGGTGGCCTGAGGACCTCCTGAACTTGCAGTGGGTATTTGAAGTGAGAACAGCCTTGTAAAGGATTGAACTCTTATTTTGTGAAGTTTGCACTAAGTCTAGGAGGTTAATGCCAGAACTGAACTGTGATACACTCTGTTGGTGTCAGAATCGTGAGATTTTCATAAATTTTTGTGGTATTTACTTTTTCATTCTAGTAATTTTCTATTTGTTATTAAAAGATATTCTTATCAATTATTCCTTCAAATACTTCTTGTCTTTTATTTTCCCTCTCTCTGGGTCTTCTATTCTAGGAACTGGGAGCCTTGCAAGAAGATTTAGTAGGGTTGGAGGGGGTTGTCTTTGGGTCAACATGTGGTGGGGAATGAAAGGAGCAGAAGAAGGTGTTGATGCAGTCACAACAAAGGACTCAGCTGATCTCACTGAGAGTAGGAATGGCTTTTATTTTATTTTATTTTTAAACTTTTAAAAATTTAAGTTTATTTGGGTAACATTGATTAATACAATTATATAATTTTCGTCTGATATTAGTACTGCTACTCCCACTTTTCTCTGAATGCCATTTGCTTGAAATATCATTTTCCACCCTTTCACTTTGAGTCTGTATTTATCTTTGGAGCTGAGATGTGTCTCCTGGAGTTAGCATATGGTTGGGTTTTGTTTTTTGATCCATTCTGCAACTCTGTGCCTTTTTATTGGTGAGTTCAGTCCATTTACATTTAGGGTAATTATTGAAATATGAGGTCTTCTTATAGCCATTTTATCTTTTGGTTTCTGGTAGCTCAGTGTTTCCATTGCTTCCTTGTCCATGTGTTTCTGTTTTCTTTATTTTGGTTGGCTTTTGTGGGTGCCTCTAATTCTTCTTGTTTTATGTTATATACTTTAGTTCTGACTCTTTGGTATGTGGTGACCATTACGAATATGTAAAGGATAGTTATATATATACAGTCATCTCTTTTCTTCTGCGCGTGCCTTATCTTCATTCTCCTTTGCCAATTTGGATCTTTGAATCCTCTCCTTTTCAGTCATTGTTGTCTTAGTTTGTCCCTATGTATGCTGAATGTTCATTACTATCTTGCTATAGCCATTGTCTTCTTATTGTTTAAGCTTATAATGCCCTGTTCTTAGTAAAGTTTGCACTCCTCCGCTTCTATGTGCCTGATAGTCAATTACTTCTAACTATGTATTTTTTTTTTTTGTCATTTTGTTTTAGTTGAGCTGACCCCTTTCAGTATTTCCCATAGTGTAAGCCTCATAGTGGAGAATTCCCTCAATTTTTGTATGTCTGGAAAAGTCTTAATTTCTCCTTCATATCTAAAGTAGAGCTTAGCTGGATCCATTATTCTAGGCTGGTAATTCCTTTCACTTAATAGTTTAAATATTTGATTCCATTCCTTTCTGGCTTGTGCTGAGAAGTCCGAGGATAATCTCATGGGTTTTCCTTTATAAATTATCTTTTCTTCTCCCTGGCTGCCCTGAGAATTCTCTTTGGCGTTGATTTTCGATAGTTTTAATACAGTGTGTCTTGGTGAAGGCCTTTTTGGGTTGAGATAATTGGGTGTTCTGTTGACTTCTTGAATTCCAAGCTCCAGCTCATTCTTTAGATTTGGGAAATTCTCATTGACTATTTATCCTAAAATGTTTTCTAGTCCCTACTGCTTTTACTCGCCTTCAATAATGCCTATTATTATGTTTCCTCTCCTGATGATATCAGCTAGTTCTTGTATTTCTCTTCATTATTTTTCATTCTTCGGTTTCTCCTTTCTTCTTTCTGATTTATTTCTAGATTTCTGTCTTCGATATCACTGTTCCTTTTCTCAATTTGGTTGACTCTATTTCCCAGGCTTGCTATTTCATATTTCAACTCTTACAGTGGTTTTTTATCTGCAGAAGATCTATTCTGTTCTTTTTGAGGGTTTCAATCTCCTCACTCTGCTCATCTGGTTGTTTTTTCAATTCTTGAAGTTGTTGATATGACTCGTTTTGGAACTCACTGAGTTTTTTCAGAAGTACCATTCTGAATTCTCTGTTATTTAAGTTGCATATTTCTATGTCTGTAAGCTTATTTTCTGGAGATGTTTCTCTTTCTTTCTGAGATGCCTTGTCACCTTGGTTGTTCACGATGTTTAATGGACTAATTCTCAGCCTGGGCATTAATGGAAATGTATTCAGCTTTTTTTCCAGAAAGAAAATTTATTATATACAGGTCACTCTTTAGCCTGCTGCAAAGAAGACACTTTTCTTTTGGTTTCCAGTAAGTGGCATCTAAGCCTCTTAGATCTCTGTTTTATATAAAGCGTTAATAATGCTTTTCTTTTCTTGTAGATATTTAATCATGCTCACTACCCTCAGCTTCAGTCCCTGTCAGCGTTAGCGAGAGTTTCAGTAGCGTTTGCTCAGATTCCCCTGGGGCTCCGTGGGGTTCCATCTCAGAGGGAATGGGGGAGGGGCCCTCTGGGTTGGAGAATGGGGGGTGCTGCTCAGCCTCAGTTTTGCAATTGCTGGTAAATTCAACTGTTGTTTTTCTGCCATCCCGCTTCTCTTCCTTCTGCCCTGAAGACTAGGCCCTGTCGCTGGCCGGCCACAGGGACCTCACAACTTTCCCAGGCAGGGCTGTTCAGGGAACTTGCCGCTCTTTCTTCCCTCCCTCTCCTCCTGCAGGGAGCTCTGGTGGCTGCGAGAGGCAGCTTCTTAATTTCTCCCAGTCCACTGCCCGACACCCAGGGTTCTGACCTGTGGTAGCTCTAATGCACAGATCTTACGCTCAGACGTGCTTGTGTGCAGTTTGGGTGTTTTTTGTTGAGTTTTAGATGTTCAGCTTATTGTTGTTTTAAGTTTCAAGGGGAGAGATCTGGGGACGTCTGTCCCTCCGCCATGTTTCTCCAAGGTCCCAGACGGCCTTTTTAAATTCTCCCCAATTAAGGTAAGGGGATTGGGCTTTAATGCCCCACATCTACCAATCACTAAATCTAGGTTCCTCTCAAAAGGAAGTATGACTTTGGATGAAGCTGGTCTCTTCATCTGAGAATGGTCCTTGGAGAGGGATTCAACTGAGAGCTGTCAGTCACCAATCTTCCCTCAGGGGATTATTGAGGAAATATGCATTTCATTACTTCAGCTAGAGGAATTTGGGTCAGGAGTTGTCAAGCTACAGCCCATGTCATGGGCCAAATACAGCCCACTGCCTGTTTTTGTAAATAAAGTTTATAAGGTGTTCTCTGTGTGTGTGTGTGTGTGTGTGTGTATGTGTGTGTTTCCAGCTTTCTCACTGTTCATGTTTGTGTTTGTGGCACTTTTCTTCCTATAAGGACACCAGTCATCTTGAGTTAGGGCTCACCTTAATGACTTCATTGTAAATTGATTATATCTGCAAAAACTTTTTCCAAATAAAGTTACATTTACAGGTACTGGGGGTTAGGACTTTAATATAACTTTTGCAGAGGGGGCACAATTCAACCCATAACAAGCAGGAAATATTATTTACAATTTAAGAAAACTTCTGCGTGATAAAACCTCACATCCATGTTGTAGGTATAGTAGAGTTGCAGCTCTTCCCAGAGGCAGGGTGGAGACCTGAGCAGGCAGGGAGTGCACAGGTGATTCTCTTGTCTGTTGCTTTGGTGGCCGAAGGCCAGGAGATGTGAATAGATTTCTTTCCAGTGCCTGACTACTGGATCCCTAGAGTTGCATAAACTTATCTGCTAACTATTTTGGCACGCTTGCAGAACTTTTGCAATATCCTTCTAAAGGAAAGAAGGAGGGAAAGAAGGAAGGAAGGAAATCTAACAGCTAGGAGGCTGTCCGTAGGAGAGCCAAATGACCCCTTGCCAGTAGTGCTCTACATTTCTTAGGGAGTCCTTATCATCCTTTCACCAACACTTCCAATCATTCTCTAAAGGAGCTTTATTCCCAGAGTATCCATTTTTGATGTTATATAATCCACCCCAGAAGTTAACCCCTGATAGATACTAGCTGAGAGTCGTCTCCAGTTGTCTGCTGATCTATGTTTAAAAATCACCTCTCTATAAAGAAAAAAGAGGGAGCCTGATTTATAGCTTTTGCTAATTTCTGTGATCAATTTCAAGCTAATTATGTAAAGTTGCGGAACACAGAGTTGGAAAGAGATGTGCATAGTCAGTTCTTATGAGGTATGTGGTTTTACTTCAGCACATCAATGAGCATCTCAATGTTCATTGAAAAAAAGGAGTATGATTTAGGACATCTAGGGAAGACTTTCAGAAGGAGGAATGATTTGAATGAGCCTTGAAGGTAGGGTATGATTTGGTGCTATCTCTATCACTACACATCCACATCAATTTAGCAATTTCTATCTGTCTCTCTCTGGGACTAGACTATGAGATTCTTGAGTACAGAAAAATATGTCTTATTCTTTGCAATATCTCTGCAATAGGTATTTCACAAGCATATATTGAATGAATGAATGAATGAATGAATGATTGAAAATAAATAAATGGAGAGGAGAAGGGAATTTCAGGAAGGGGGAACATTTGTGGTATGGGAAGGACATAAGAGGAAGGAATGGATGCACAGGAGGTTTTGGATTCAGTCAGCTGTCCATTCTTGCTGGAATAGTGTTGGGATATGGGGTGTTCTGGTTACTATGGCTATATAACAAACCACCCCCAAATTTAATGCCTTAAAACATCGACATATCTATATTAATCATGAATCTAGAATTCAAACAGGGCTCAGCTGGGTCAGCTCATCTCTACTACACTGGGCATTCCTGGGGTGGCTTGAAGGCTAGGGGCTGTGATCATAAAGGATCACTGACTCATCTCTCTGGCCATTGGGCTGGGATGACTCAAACAGCTGGTGGTTAAAATAACTGGGACTGCTTGGATATCTATCTAATTTTATGGGGTCTTTCTGCAAGGTGTCTCCAGGATGATAGCTTTGGGACAACTGCACTTCTCACGCCAGCTCAGGGATCCAAAATGTATATCCTAGAGAATGAACAGGGAAAGCTGCATCATTTTTCTGACCTAGACTTGACAGTTATATAACTTCGCTATGCCATAATTTATTGCTGAAAGCAATCACAAGCCCCCACTCAGATTTAAGAAGAGGAAAACTAGACCCTACTTCTCAGTGGAAAAAGTGCTACTCACATTGTAATAAGAGCATGTGGGACTGCAGGTCCACTTATACTGGATATTTCTCAATAAATGCCTGTAGTATTTTTCTTCTGTGGTTGGGAGTCCATGGATGCAGAGAGTTGACTGTATGCACTGATCTACACCATTTTATATAGGGGATTTAAATTCCTCGGATTTTGGTATCCTGGGGGTGGGGATCCCCTGGAACCAATTCTCTAATACAGAAGGACATCTGGGTTTTGGGGGAGTCAAAAGTTATATATATTTCTTCACACACACACACATCACACACACACACACACACGCTGGAGTGGCTGGTAGTCACCTTTGGAAAATAAAGTCTGCCACACATGGTATATGCAAGGTTGGAAAGTTGAGTGAAGGCAGGTTGGAAGGGGTCTTGAATGTCATACTAAAGTTTGTCCTTTTTCTTTTCTGAAAGTAATTCACATACTCGTTGCTGATATCCTCCAAGATTTCACGTGCTTAGGTTCATCATCCCCAGCAAGCCTGTGAGACTGATAGGCAGCAGCAATTGTGTCTTAGATATTTTTTAAAAATTTTCCTAAATTGTTAGGGCTTTGCATCTTATGGTTCCTCAGCACAAGAGACCAAAGTGTCTGTCTGCCCAAGTGAACAATGATGGCCAGTTAGACCAGACCGGCCATGCTTCTTGCATGTTTCCCAGCCGGCACAAACCCACATGTTCCAGTACACTTGAGCTGGTGATGAGGTGGCCTGTGATGGGCTATATCAGAAACAACACTGACTGTCAATATTGTCAAAGAACATCTAGATTGACTCTGGACTTATTGCCCAAGAGCTCAAAGAAGAGGACAAACCTGCTGTGTTAATTCTTGAAGAACATATAACATTTGATGCTGATTCCATCTGCCAAGGAATGCTGGATCCAGACCAAATGCAATTTTCAGTCACGAACCTCAAGCCACTAGTCGTTTCCATTCAAAGCCTTGGTCTCTCTGAAGGGTCTTCATTCAGCCAGTTTGAAAGGGTGGGAGATGAGGACATAATTGGCTTTGATGGTTTTTTTTTCTGAGATGGAGAAGCACTGCCACTCGAGTTTTGCATTAGTGTCGTTTGTCCCTATCCTCCATTCTTTATTGACTTCTCTCTTTGCAGCAATGGGAAATTTGCCTATTGCTATAAGACGGTCATTGGAAGGAATTATGGGAGAGTTTGTTCTTCATATTTGTCATACCACAGACATTCCCCAATGGAGAGCAGATGGTTGTAAGAACAAGAAGAAGACATAAATAATACAAAGACTTTCATTTTGTTTCCAACTTGAAATGGGTTATGTTCAAAAGTTTGGAACTCAGAACATTTTGTCATAGAATAACAGTGCTGGCCAGGCTCACTCTGCACATTTCATCTATAATGAAGCTGAAGGAGGAAGGTAGACATCACCCAACAGACAGGTGAGCCCAGTTTAGGTGCTTGAGGCAGCTACCTTAAGCTGGCCCTGTTGTCCACAGCTTTTTTCCTTTATGTACTTTTGAACACAATCAGCAGATTTTTTATAAGCTACAAGCTCTAATAGCAAAGGTGATGAGGGTCTGGGAGCATGGGTGTGGCCAGTGCTAAGTATAGGGATTTGTAGGACAAGGTCTGTCTGCCATTTTAAAAGGCTTTGTGTAGTTGACCTCGGTCCAGGAAACTGCTATATTTTTTCATTTGTTTGTTTGCTTGTTTGGTTTTTTAATGCATCAAAAGGTTTCACAATGAAGCCTAAGAGGGGAGAGCAGCTGGGATGATGTCGCTTGTTCTGAAGCCTGTCAAATAGCTGATTAACCACACCAGCACATACAGGGATGCTAATGTGACTAAGGTTGTGCTTGCAATCTCTCTTAGAGGGGCCATTCCATTTTACGGTCAGAAAAAAGCATCATAAGGCCACAAAATATATGTTTATGCTGGTCTATTGCCACTTGATTGCCACAGCTTTGCAAACCACTGGAAGCTCATATTTAGTGAAGATGAACAATGTAGTCTGTTGTTGAGTAAGTTTTCTGTGTTCTGTGGTCTGTTTGGAAATAGGAAGTTCTTTTGGTTGAAATATCTGGTTATTATAAAGATTCCCTGTGTGCCATACATGCTTCCCCAGTTTTCAGAGACTAAGAATATTGTCTTGCCTGTGAGGACAGATGCCATCTTTAAGTATCTGTAGCACTTACCACTGCCTTCATTAACTTGGCAATTGCTGTCTTATAATATTTAACAATTTACGTGCTCTTGTCTTGACTTGCAGATAAATCTCTTCAGAGGAATGACTGCCTAATGCCTTATATTGCCCACAGTGCTTTTTGGAAAGTATATGCTGAATTGGCATCCGTTGATTTAATTTGAGTGGAATTCAGTAAGATGTACTTAGCATTCCAATAATTCTAGCTCACACCACAATGGCACCTGGAGTGTTTAGAATGTGCTTCAGTACCTTGTAGGGCCCTAGGCTCATCAGCATGAACAGTAGCAGCTAATGGACTGTGGACATGCCATTAATGATGATTAACTCCTGCCTAGCACTTTCCCTGTGCCTGGTATCGTTCTAAGTGCTTTGCCTATATTATTTCATTTCGTCTTGCAAATAATCCTTTGAGGTAGGTATTGTTATTTATCTTCCAGTTGACAGAAGAGGAACTTGGGGCCCAGAAAGAGAAGAAAATTGTCCGAGGTCACCCAACTAGGGAACAGCAGATTCAAACCCAGGCAGTTCAGCTGCAGAGTCTGCACTTTTACCTATTGCACTAGAGCTAATACTCACATGGGTACATACTATCTGCCAGACACTTTTTATGTCAAATTACTTAATCCTCACAACAAACCCAGGAAATAAGTACTGTTATCTGCATTTTGCAGGTGAAGAAACTAAGGTGCAAAGAAACTGCGTGGAAAGGTCTAGATGCAAACCTAAGGGTTCTGGCTTCTGAGTCTATTGTTTTAATCATCATGCTGTAGCATTCTCAGAAGAGTCAGCTGATGAATAGGTTGTCAATTCTGAATTGATTTGTGTAGATTTCCATAGCAGAGATGATGGATGATCGACTATTTTGTAAGAAGGTAACACTGAAATTTCCATTAAGACCGAAAATCATGATATTCTTGAACAATCGTTGGGGCTGGGGACATGCAGGATTTCTTCATAGGCGGGCTGGGAAAATAGTGCCAGGCAAGAAGAGATTGATTTTTGCTTGGAGTATTTTAAGATAAGGAGATCAAGGCACAGGCGGATATTTGTTTCTTCATAAGGGTTAGGATATGGGAGAAGCATGGAAAGCTGCTTCCCTGTGCTCTGAGCATGCAATGTGCAGGATGTTCAACTGGGAGCAGCCCAAGTAGTAGAAAGGAAGGAAGGAAGGTAGGAGGAAGTCTCTAAGCTACATGTTAATGGCTCAACAGGGTCCAACCTGCCGTTGCTCTTACATTCATATAGACAGTGAGCAATGCAAGGAATGTGAACAATCAGGCTGCAGGCTCCTAGCCATAGACCAAGTCCTGGGTAGACTGGAAAGAAGGCACCTGATGGGTGAATTACAGACATGTAAATAGGAATAATGACACTCAACTTGAAGGGCTATTTCGAACATTGAACAAGCATGGTATCTGGTCACAGTAGGTGTTTAAAAGTGGGAGCTATTACTATTGTTGTCACTGTGAGAGTGATCTGGCTGCAGCACCATCATCCCACTGGGCGAAAACCAGATGATCCAACTGACTTGGCATATTGTTTTACAATATTATGAAACATAACATGCACAAAGTCCATAAGGCATAAATAACTGCATAATAAAAAATTATAAGGCAAAGCATCATGTAATTACTATCATGTAACTATTATACACGATAAGGTTAAGAAATAGAATATTGTCAGCATTCAGAAGTCTCCTATGGGTCCTTTTCATAAGAGGTAACCCTCTATTTTCATGAAAAGGACATCTTTGCTTTATAAATGAATGAATGAATGAATAAGTGAGCGAGTAAATAGTTTTATTATGTATCTTCATATAACATATATAACCCCATATACCGTATATATCCCCAAATATTGTTGTTTTGTCTGTTTTTAAATGTTATATAAATGGTCTCACATATTCTTTTGTGTCTTGCTTCTTTCACACATCGTTGTGGTTATAAGATTCAATCACATTGTTTTTGTAGCAGAGGAGCATTTGTTTTCATGACTGTGCTGCATATTATTTCTCTGTTCTCCTACAGACAGACATTTGGGTGTTTTTTAGGTTGGAGGAATTACTGACAATCTTGTTATACGTATTCTTTTTTTTTCTTAATCAAAGCACTTTATTTTTTAAATTAAAAAAATTTTCAATTACAGTTGCATACAATATTAGTTTCAGGTGGTTTTATACAATCTTGTATATGCATTCTACTGACATGAGCTGAGTTATATGCCTAGGAGAGTAACTGCTGGGTCATAGTATGTATGTATATCTAACTGTAGTAGATACTGCCAAACTGTTTTCCAAAGTGGTTGCACCAATTTACTCTTTCATCCACAATGTAAGAGAGTAACTATTACTCCACAGCTAAACCGACAGATGGTGTTTGTTGTCTTTAAATGTGAGCCAATCTGGTAGGTTGTAGTTGTATTTAATTGTAGTTTTAGTTTGCGTTTGCCTGACTACTAAAAAGGTTGGGTAGCTTTTCATTGTTTATTGTCCACATGGATTCCTTGTTTGTGAAGTGCTTGTTTATCTCTTTGGCTCATTTTTTAAATTGGGTTGCCTGTCCTTTTTCTTAGAAATTTTCATTTCTCAGAAAAATCTGTTGAAATTTTAATTGAGGGAATTATGGTGAATCTATAGACCAATTTTGAGAATAAATGCAAATTTTATCCACTTTGAGTTTGTTGTGGAAATTACTCATTACTGTGATAACAATTACTTTTTTTGTGTTCCTCATTTACCATTAGCTACAGTGTTTCTTGCCTTGCAGAACTTTTTTATGTTTATAAAAGGTTTAACAAACTTTTCCTTGATGGCTTCTAAGATTTATGTCATAAAATTAAAAATCCAATTTAATTTTTAATATTCTCCAGTGTCTTATTCTATCATTTAATAATTTCCTTAATGATTAAAATTGAAATATTTTCATCTTTGATCTACCTGGAATTTATGTTATAATAAAGTGTAGAGGTAGGTATCCAATTTCTTTTTTAATGGCTAACCTATCGTCCCAATACCAATTATCAAACAGTCCATCCTTCTCTACTGATTTGAAATATTGCCATTATCATAATGAAATCTCTATGAGTATTTGGACTTATTCTTGAACTTTTTCTTTTGTTTCATTATCTATTTGTTTATCATATCATTGTCCCATAGAAATATAATATAAGCCGCAAAGGCAAGCCACATATAATTTAAAATATTCTAGGAGCCACATTTAGAAAAGAAAAGATGAAATTATTTTTAATAATATATTTTATTTAACCCAGTATAGCCATATATGATCATTTCAACATGATATCAATAAATAAAAATTATTACATTTACATTCTTTTTTTCATACAAAGTCTTTAAAATGTGGCATGTATTTTATACTTATGTCTCAGTTCGGACTAACCATATTTCAAGTGTAGCTATCCACACGTGGCTAGCAGCTACCATATTAGATGGCTCAGGTCAATATCTTTGTTAAGGCAGGTCCAGAGCAGCCTTAGCTCTGTGTTTAGTTTAGTCCTACTATTGAGGTCTGGCTCTTTCGGGGTTGGTTTAGTGAGATCCCTTCACTCATTGGTTAGGCCTTCAACAATCTGTCAGGTCTGTTTAGTTTGGCTTACAGCCTCTAGCAGTTGTTTTTTCCTCAGTAGTATACCCCGTCCAGCTCTTGGAGTCTCACCTCCACGTGTCCACTTAGTATTTAGACAAAGACTCAAGAGAACCTCTCTACAGCTTTCCCGAACTCTTTCATAGCTCCCCCCTTTCTAGCACTCTGCTCTATAAAGCCCAGTAGCCTTCACCTCCTGAGTGCCAGTCTATCTCCTTAACTCAGCAAGACCACTGTGCTCCTTTTGGAGTCCCCTTTCCCCACTATGGTCTGGAAAAGTGCCGAAAGGCAGCAAGTCTGAGTGATGCTGTGTCTCATCTCTGAGGGAGCACAGTTGTGCTATGAGGGATGGGGTTAAGGGGCTGCCAGGCTGCTACTAGTTATTCTTGATGATCAGAAGCAGAAGTCTTACTAAAAAGAAAAAAACAAATTTGGGGGTTTATTTATTAGTTCTATCATTTAGTTTTTTGTATTCTTTCTCATTTACTAGAATAAATATTTAGGGCTATGAACTTTTTTCTGAGGAATCCTTTAGCTATCTCCTACAAATTCTTATATGCAGATTTTTGTGGTCATTATTCTCCAGATATTTTGTAGTTTTGGTTTAGGTTTTCTCTGACCAAGAATTACTTCAGAGATTAAAAAAGAAATTGATATCATGAAGTCTTATGTTTCAGCTTCTGCTTCTGTTATTAATACTTAGTTATATGGCATTATAAATAGTTATCTATAGTGTTTATTATTTTGAAAATGATTGAAGTTTTCTTTGTAGCTCAATGCATAGTCACTGATCTTACCATGAATCTTTATAAACAAGAAATTATTCACTTTTTAAAATATAAATTGTTGATTTGCTTTAAATGAGTAAATGTTAACAATTTGAGCATGCAAAATAAATTTAAATTTACAAAAATATAATATATATGTATGTGTGTGTTTGTATTTAATTTCTTTTTTCTTTTTTTTTTTAACTTTGGGTGCCAGTGTAAGATTTTATTTTAAAGACAAAATTTAGTGTTAAAAACTGTATGAAAGCCACTAGCCTAAATGACCTCAAAGGTCACATAGAATGTGTAAAACGCGAATATAAATTTGTGTAGACCCTAGAGTGACCCCTGAATAGAGTTGAAATCAAAGGGTACCTAAAGTATTCTGTCCTCTCACTTTTCATTCTTTTTCTTTCTTTTCTCTATACAATATGCTAATTTAAAAATCCAGACACAGACCCAGGCCAGGTGCTATACCAGTCTGTTATCAACAAATGAAAGGACATTAAACAGTTTTTAATTGGTCTTAGGAAAAGCAAAGGTGAAATGAAAATTTAATTCTCCTGGACCTTTGTTCAAAATGCATTTTCCATCTCTACTGTAAGGAGTGAATTTTAATTAGCTTGATTCTTACTGTTTGGGCATGCATTTGTAATCTTCGTTCACACTTTGGGGAAAAAAAAATTGATGAAAGAAATTGGACAATAATGAAAATCTTGTCTGAGCAGAACAAATCCGAATTATCAAATATATTGTGGGATAACTGGCATGCTGCAGCTGGGGAAAGAAGAAGCATCAAGATGGTTGACTTAAAAAAAAATTCCTCTTCCTAAAATGCCACTATTCAGCCTGGCCCAGTCTTGTCCCACACAGAGAGATAACAGCCCAGAGTAGAAAGTGCTTAGTGCCAGGCAGACCTGAGTTTGAATCCTGGCCTCTGACCCTTTATAGTACGTCACTTAATTCCCCTGATCTTAATTTCTTCATCTGTAAAATGGGGGTAATAATGTTCACTTTGTAGCCTTGTGAAGATTGAAAGAAATTATGTGAAATTCCCTGGCATGTAATAAGGGGTGCAGAGAATGACCAAGGATGTCAAAGGAAGTATCTGTGCCTGAGGGAATACTTGTGAGCATCCCTGCTTAATTTCTATGGAGAAAAAAGAAGTGGGCAGGGAACAACCAGTGTGTCTATGTATGCTGCTGCTGCTGTTGCTGCTAGGAGGGCTAGGGTATGTGTCTTCCTAGACCATTTTCTTCTCAATAGCTTTGGGAGAGCAAACAACCTGGGTCTTTTGCAGAGGAGTCCATTCAGGATTCTAATCTGTGGTTATGAAGCCCTGAGAGTCTGTGCTTACCCCATGAACTTGTGGGACAAGCTATATTGTCCTTGAGGTCCTTTAGCTAAGCGCACTTCACCAATAAGGAAACGAGTTCAGAGCTTCCCAGCCAGCAAGTAGGTCAAATAGCACACATGAAGGTGGGGGAGGGCTCTGCCGAAACACACAATTAGGGTGCTGTGGAGAAGTGTCAGAGAGGAAGAAGATATAGTTCTTAGTCTTGGAGCTTGTAATTTAACAGAGAGAACGAATAGAGAATTTTTTTCCCTTGAGACAGTGTCAAAATTAAATATTTCCTGAGGTCCTCAAACCATGTGTCTAGAGTCAGGTTCAGAAAAGACAGTCCCTATATTCTTCTGTGCATCATTCTGGATTCATTTCCTGAGTACCTACTGTGCTTCCAGAATTCCCTCCCTGTTAGGAGCGGAGATTCAAGATTTGACAGATCAAATCTCTTACTCATTGTGTTATGGCCTTGGGGAAGCACCTATCCTTTGGATTCCGAAGCATTTTCATCTTTTAAATGGTCACATCACAGGGAAGGGGTGTTGGTTTTGATAATTTGAGCACAAGCCCAGTGAGAGGCCCTTATGATGGACAGATCAAGGGCATCTATTTTCTTCTTTCAAGGCAGTAGTTCTCCACCTGGGGCCATTTTGCTCCCTCAGAAGACATTTGTCAATGTCCAGAGACATATTGTTTATAACTACGAGGGAACAGGAGGATGTGGGTGTAAACATTTCTGCAATGCACAGGATAGCCTCCTCCTTCTCCCACACCAATAGAGGTTTCTTCATGCTGGCATCCTTAATGCCATTTTTACTCTGTGGCCCTGTCTGGACTGCCTAGAGGCCTAATTCTGCGATCCTTGACGTCTTGGCTGCAGCTCCTTCCAAAGGACGGGCTTCCCAACCAGCGGCATCCTGGCTGATGGTGGCATCTTCATCCATATACATGCCCCCAATTAAAAACTCCACGCTGCTGCGGGAGAGGGGCCCCAGCTGTGGAGTGAATCTGAAAGGAGGAACCCCCGCTCTTCTTGGATCCCTCAGCAGGAAGGCGAGGCAGGGCCCTGGGCGGAACATCGGGAGGCTTTGGGGAGAGTCAGGGCTTTTAGAGAGACCTTATTAGTTTGCTTCGGGCAGACTTCCCAAGGCAGCTGCTTCAGGCAACGCACAGCCCAACCATTCACTGCGAACACACCAGAGCCCTAAAGGCCGAGGCCGGGCACCAAGGAAGAGAACGCTTGCTACCTCAAGGCCGGCTAGGCCAACTAGCCCGCGATGGAGGCGGGCTCCCGGGTCCAGCCGCCCCTAAACAGGCGGTGGCCCAACCTTCGAAGTGGCAGAGGGGGCAGGGCAGGAGAGGGGAAGTTTGTCTTTCCCAGCCTCAATCCTGGACTCCAAGCCCGGGGGCGCACTCTGATTTCCCCCGGGCTGCACTGTTACCCCGGGTACGCGCGTTGGGGTAACCTGCTACAGCTGGCTGGGCGGCCACCAAGGTGACTGCGTGGGCGGCGGGGGAGGTGGGGCCAACGCTGCCGGGTGCTCGCGAGCCAAGATCTGATTTCCGAACCATACCTGTGAGCTAAGTCAAACCCCGCCGCGGACTGAGTCCGCAGCCCGGCTGCTGGGCACAGTCAGCGGTGGTTAATGATTGATTGCTGACCCGCCGAAGAGGGTGCTCCTGGAGGGTGGACTGGTACCGGCAAGTGCCAAGCAGCAGAGAGGGGAGCGCAGTGCTACAGGGCAGAGCGCTCCCGGGGTACGTAGGAGAAGGGCCGGCACACTGGGGCCTGCGGGGCGCATTCCCTGCCAGGAGATTAGAACCTCCTTCCTCTGCGCTCTCTCCGCCTCACTCTGACACACACGCCCCCAAACTCCACCTCCAAGCGCCTCCCGGGCCTCTGCGAGGTTGGACCGCTCCAGGAAGTTTCTATGAAAGCACCCGAAAAACTAAGTTGCCTTTTCCAGGTGAGCCCGAGTGAAAGCCCTTCTGCGTCCGTCGCAGCCAAGAACCATTAGAGGAGCGAAGCTGAGGTGTCGTGGCTTTCTTCCTGATGGCTTCACCCAGAGGCTCCAGCAGTGACTGCGCCAATGTTATTGATCATAGCCATATCCCCGAATTCGAGGTAGCCACCTGGATCAAAATCACTCTCATCCTGGTGAACCTCGTCATCTTCGTGGTGGGCATCCTGGGGAACAGTGTCACCATTCGTGTCACCCAGGTGCTGCAAAAGAAAGGCTACTTGCAGAAGGAGGTGACGGATCACATGGTGAGTCTGGCTTGCTCGGACATCTTGGTCTTCCTCATTGGCATGCCCATGGAGTTCTACAGCATCATCTGGAACCCCCTGACGACACCCAGCTACACCCTGTCCTGTAAGCTTCACAATTTTCTCTTCGAGACCTGCAGCTATGCCACGCTGCTGCACGTGCTGACGCTCAGTTTCGAGCGCTATATTGCTATCTGCCACCCCTTCCGGTATAAAGCTGTGTCCGGGCCCTGCCAGGTGAAGCTGCTGATTGGCTTCGTCTGGATCACTTCTACCCTGGTGGCATTGCCTTTCCTTTTTGCCATGGGAGTTGAGTACCCCCTGGTGCACGTGCGCAGCCACCCGGGTCTCTCTTGCAACCGCACGCTCACCCGCCACCAGGAGCAACCCGAGACCTCCAATATGTCCATCTGTACCAGTCTCTCGAGCCGCTGGACCGTGTTCCAGACCAGCATCTTCGGCGCCTTCGTGGTGTACCTCGTGGTCCTGGTCGCCGTAGCCTTCATGTGCTGGAATATGATGCAGGTGCTCAGGAAGAGCAAGCAGGCCTCGCTGGCCGGGCAGGGGCAGCAGGAGCAGCTGAGGAAATCGGAGAGCCAGGAGAGCAGGGCGGCCAGGAGGCAGACTATCCTCTTCCTGAGTGAGTTCTGGGTGGAGGGCAGCCTGAGAAAGTCCCTAACCCCCCTCCATGACTCCCTGTGGCCCTCTTCACCGATGTCTTTCCTTAAAAATGTATGCTTAAGTTCTTGAAGCTGAAAAGGTATTGATCCGAGCCTCTGGTTGTTTCTTCTCTATTTGAGGGTTTAAGGTTATAGTGAAAAAAGACACTAGACCAGGAGTCAGAAAGTCTGGGTATGTTCCAGAAGAGCACCTCTGGAACCTCTGGCAAGTCACAAAATATCTTGGGTAAAATAGGGATAATAATACTGGGAAACGTGGGGGTCAAATTAGGTAATGAGGAAGAGGTAAAAGTCCTTTGAGAAAGACCAAGTACTTCGGAGTTAAAAGAGAACATTGTTATCTAGCTCATTTTTACCCTGGAGAACCCTTCTCAGACAATTAGATTTTGTTCCCATTTTTCTTCTCCTTTGGAGAAGCATGGCTGTCAGGAACACAAAACTCTCCAGGCTGCTATGTTATTTCCCCGGGGTGATCTCCTACCCAGTCTTAAGAAACTGGAGCTCTCAGTCAAGCACTCCCCATGGAGGGGCTTGAATGTCTGCTGTAGTGAGTCTATTCTTTATCTGAGCAGAGAAACATGGCAGGTCCACCTGCTTGTTTGTCTGATTCAGAAAATCCGGCTCTGCAGATTTTTGGGACTTGATAGATCATCTAAAATACTCAATTCCCATGCAGAGAAAGCGCTTCATTTTCCAAACTTTTGCTGCGACGCAAATACTTAAAGTCAGTTCCTTCAATCGGGAGAGAAGGAGCCCACCATCTATCTGCAGACCCCCAAGCCTTCAAAGGAGGGGCCTGGTGGCTGCAGCCTGAGAGTATGAGTGGAGGGGGAGGGATATAACCAGTGCTTCCCTTCTGCCCCTGCCCCTTTTCAGTGTGGCTTCAGGGGAAGGAATAAATCATGGTACTGTTTGTTTTGGTGTGGGAAACCTGAGTAACAGGTTCCGGGACCAGGAGTTAGACAGGAAGGAAAAATTGAAGGCAATTGAGGAGTGATGGAAAGAACCCGGTCTTGTCCCAGACCTTCCTGACTTCTGGTATGATTCCTACAGCCGACTTGACTTCACTCTGTGTGGGAAATGAAAGGAGGGAGCTTGCACTTTTTGGATGCCTACTCTGCATCAGGGGCTGTGCTAGGTGATTTATATTTCCATTCCATAGAGGAGGAATTTGAGGCTTAGAGAAGATCTAGTTCAAACTCACATACATGCAGCTCCCAGATTCTCACCTTGCTTCTCAGGTCAGGAAAATGACTGGCTGCTTGTGGTTTTCACAGTCTCCTGGTGAAGGGAAAACGAAATAAAGTAGAACTTTGACAAGGAAGGTACTATCTAGATTAGGCTGGTGGTGTTTATCGCTGCCTCTTAGGGCCAGCCTTTCTGGAAGTTGGAGTAAGCAGGTAGTTTTGTCTGGGGGCTTGAGAAGGGCACCCAACTGAGCTTAATCTCTCTTACCCACTGGCTGCTGCCCAAAATATTCCAGAAAGGAATGAACATTGTATTTGCTTAAAACTTGAATATCTGTTGAAAGCCTAGTTCTCCCTTCCCCAAACACCCTTAGGCATATCTTAAACTTTTAGTAGTAATTTATATTTTTAGTGTGAATGAATTTACTTTCCTTTTCCTTTTTTTCTTTTTTGTTGAGTTCAGGGCACTGTCTCCTACTCTAATTTAGGAATATCAAGGCTGCATTTCACCAAGGAAAAATAATTGATTATTGATCTCTCTTTGTTGTGTATTGGACCGATCTCTGATTTTTTGTGTTTCTCTGCATAGATGTCTTTTCTCCTCCCAGGGGGTATTGTTCCACGTTAAAGTCAGTCTTCATTTTGAAGCATAAAATCAGAATGACACAGATTTTCATTCAGAGATGAATAGGACCTTGGAGATAGCTCATGCAGTTAGTAATCACCTGGAATGAGTTAGTTCTCGCTGCTGCTCTCATTCCTTACTTCTGGTTCTCTTCCTCTTATAACAACTATGTATTCATCACCCACTGTGTTCTCCGCTTAAAGATTGTTGAATGGCAATCAGGTACTCAATGTGCAATAATATCTTGGGGAAATTTTACCCTTTGTATTTAGCCCATTTCCTCTGCAGTAGGTTTTCAAAGCAGTTCTTGCAAATGTGCCCCTCTCAATGAATTCAAAGAGCTTTTAAAAATAGGAACCTCACTAATTAACTCAAGTTAGGAAATAAATTAATGGAGTGAAGAAGAAGAAATCATGGCCTGCATCCATCAGATTAATACAATGCAATTTACTTTGTGGGTTTCATAAAATTTAAGCTTTGGGGCATTTTTAACCCAGAACAAATGAATATATAAATTGTTTACAAATTGCTGAATTTAATATAGTGAGTTAGCTGTCTTTTTAGCATTTCAGTTAACAGATGTAGCAAATTAAAACAAATATTTGCTCATTTCAAACATTTTGCATTTAATGTGAAATGTAAATGATGACATAGCACAAGATGTCTTTGGAGCTCTTGAGGCAATAAAAAAACAATTTAGGATTTCCCCCCTCGTTGTTAAAAATGCTATCTTCTGCATAACAGAAGTGAAATTCGTAAATCTACCCAAGATGAGGAAGTCTATGTAGAAACTATTATTTTTCTTTTCTACATCTTTTGCAATTGTGTGTGCCTCAGTCTAGTTGAGGTACTAGGCTGGTGAATAATGAAAACAAATTTGGAACTCTAGGAGAGAAAGATGCTGGGACGTCTCCTAGTTCTCAAGCAATTTGTAGGAGAAAACAAAATAATGTAAAAGTGTACATTCCTGGAAACATGAGTGTCTCTTCATGACTCTTGTCAGCTCTGTGAGAAATCAGTGCTAGACTTAGTACTTTTTGCAAGGTTACAGCTAATATGGCCATGTTAATATTTGTGTGATGCCTGAACAGAGGTTGCTGATCTGGATTCCCGCCTCTGCTGGAGGAAAGAAGCTGGTGCATTTGGCTCTTTGTTCCATAGTTGTTGAGAATATGCAAAATGAGCCTTCTTTTCAACGAGCTTTTCCAGATCTTCCATCTTATCTTTGTCAGCTATCACTTGGAGCTATTCTTAATGCATGTAACATCCAGGTCCACGGACACTCATGTTTGTGTCTATTGCACATGTGGCTTGCTGTTAGATGCCACCTACTCAAAATGGAACAACAGGATAGTTTAAAAGAAGTATACTGTAGCTTTGTGTGTCTGTGCATGTGTGTGTATGATTGTAAGTTGATGCAGCCAGTATGGAAAAGAGTATGGAGTTTCCTCCAAAAAATTAAAAATAGAACTACTGTATGACCCAGTAATTCCACTTTGGGGTATTATTTAGCCAAAAAAAAAAGAAAAAAAGAAAAAAAGAAAACATTAACTCAGAAAGATACGTGCACCCCTATGTTATTTATAATAGTCAAGATATGGAAGCAACCTAGGTGTTCATCGATAGAATGATGATAAAGAAGTTGTGGTACACATATGCAATGGACTATTACTCAGCCATAAATAAGAATGAAATATTGCTATTTGCAATAGTTTGGATGGACCTAGGAGGTATTATGCTGAGTGAAATAAGTCAAACAGAGAAAGACAAATACCTCATGATTTCACTTATATGTAGAATCTAAAAACAAAAGAAAGAACAAACAAAATAAAATGAAAACAGACTCATAGAAACAGAGAACAAACTGATCATTGCCAGAGGGAAGGGGGCTTAGGGGATGGGTAAAAAAGGTGAAAGGGATTAAGAGCTACAAACCTCCAGTTATTAGAAAAGAAAGAAAAAAAAAAATGTAGTGGTCTCTAGAAGCCAGGCAAAGTAAGGAAATAGATTCCTCCCTAGGACCTCCAGATAGGAATGCAACCCTGCCAACACACTGATAGTAGTGCAATAAAACCAATTTTGGACATCTGACCTCCAGAAGATAATAAATTTATATTGTTTTAAGCCACTAAATTTGTAGTAACTTATTATAACAGCAATAGAGAACTAACAAAAGCAGTCTCTTTAAAGATTGAAATATAAAAGAATATTGAACATTTGCAGGAGTAATATTAAGGGAAAATGCTATTAAGCAATAGTAATAATAGCCACAATTTATTGAGTATATACTATGTGCAAGGCAGTTATGCTTATATCAATTCATTGATGAAGGCACCAGAATTAATTCTGTTTTCTGGAAGATAAACAGTTTCAAGAACTTAAATATACTTTCAAGGAACAGAGAGTAGGTGGTGAAACTGAGAAAGATATGGAACTATGAGAAGAAAAACTTAGAAATGTGATAAGTCATTGAGTTAGAAAAAAGTCAATCATTAATAAAAACAACCTTTAGTTATTGCTGTAACAATAAACTTGGGCTATCCGAACAGTCAAAATTCCCTGGTTCAGAGCTGGTGAAAAATCTGTATAGAATGTTTTGTTATCAACTTGTGTATGTACGACATGTATGAAATTACCTTAGAGTATAAATACAAAGTAAAAAGAAGTTAAATTAATCAAGAATGCTTAATTAAACTTATTAAAAATTTCTGTAAAGTGCTAAAAAAATAAAATAAGTATACTGTAGTTTTAATTAGCAACATTTAAGAGCATAAAGTGATTGGGAATTGGTTATAGCCACCTCCAGAGATCTATAGGGCAGTGATCGGCTTTCAACTATAGTTACAAAAAAAAAAGTTTTACAGGCAATCATGAAATTACAAAGTTAAAGAAACATCATAGAAAATTCAAGACTCTATAATAATGGCACTCTTTTGCATTCTGATTTGCTCTCCTGAGTCAGAGGGAAAGGGAAGGAATTGTATGTAGTGGCAGGAACCGCACATTAATTTGGGTGACTCCTGGGAGAAAATCTTGAATATGGACACATCATCCATCATGTGTATTTGATCTTCACTCTTAAGCTCTCTCAACTGAGCTCCTTCTGGTGCTCATCATGTGTATTTGAATGGCAAAAAGATTGAGAGTTCCTTCTATAATCAACTACTCCAAAAAGAAGGTTAATATACATTTAGATATTTGTGGGGGTAGGCCAAGGAAAAGGAGATCTGAATCATACTCTCTGGGGTTTTAGACCCCAGATTTAGAGGTCAAGTCATGTATATATACACACTCACCATGAAGAGGGAGAAAGAGAATGGGGGAGGGTTGGGGGAGGGAGAGAGAGAGAGACAACTGAGATGTTGACAGTAAGTCCTCTTTATCTGAGGACAATCAGTACTTGAAACTCTTAGTTCTTTAAAATGGAATCTAAAATTTCATGTGAAAAGAGGTTTGATTGGGACTTCATTATGAAAAACAAAAGTGAAAATTATGAAAAGAAATTTGTCTTATATTTTATCAAACAAGTTTTAATTATATGTTAATTCTTATAATTTTTCAGAATGAAACAAGTGTGGCTTTTTTGAGGGCATAATTTTTCTGACAAAATTATATGATGGCCTTTGTGTCTGATTTTCTCAGCAAGATTATGTAGAGGGCTTTCTCCCAAGGGCTTCTCTTAATGCTTTGCAATTTATAACCCTTACATTAAAGCACCTGTCCTGGCATCATTCTTGTCAGTTTTTCATTCTTTCAGGATTGACTGGCCTAAATTGGCCAGACTTTCATTTGTGAGTGGCTTGACATCTGATTCATGTGTTTCTCCAGCTCCCCTTTCATTGACTTCATGAATTTCTGCACCCCATGTGCAGGCCAAACCCCCAAAATAAAATCAATCTTTATATCATAGTGTATATCAACCCATTACACGGAAATGGATGACTTAAAATGTTTCTAAAATGCCAGAAGAATTTTAAACAGCTGTTTTCTTGACTAGTTTAAATACTAGTCTTTACAGTCAGGTTTATGTTATTCATTTTCTTAGCAAAGGCTTCTTCTGTGGTATAAAGGGACATGCCAACTCAGTGTCTCAGGGAAATATTACCAAAATTAAATTAGTGACTTTTTCAGTGTAAGATATTATTTTGATTAAAACGTTTGAATATTTCAGGAAAAAGTTTTGCCTCAAATATTCAGGCTGCTACCTCTATTATCTTCTTCCCTTTATTAGTATAGATGTAGCTGTAATAAATGGTATTTCATGCTTATTTTTCTACTTGTGATATCCGTCATAAATTGCAAGTGTCCTGTGACCAGCTTGGTAGACAAATATAATAATGCTGCTTTATTTTTATAATCAGGCTGTCTCAAAGATTTCATTTCTCTGCTGGAGAGATGCATAGTTCTCATGGAAGGGAACATTGGCATCTCAGTCCCCATTCATTAGCAAGTCTGTTCATTTGTCTTAGTTGCATGCCTCGTGGGGGCTGCCAAAGTATAACAAGGTGGCAGAGACCTCAGCTGAGCAAATCGCTCAGTTTATTAACGCTAAAACCATTCAGAATAAAAGCCATTTGCAAGCTGGGACAGCACAGAAGAATATTGAACTGGGAGTCAAGGATCTCTGACCTGCCTCAGCAGACAGGGTCCTCTGATCCACCACTTGGATGACACGGTCATCTCACTATCTTTTCCTTCTGCCCACCTCCCCCGATGGTCGGCAACCTTGGGACTATCCAACTGACTCTCGACCTCTATTTCTTGGCTGCTTACTGAGCACTGGAGAGAAGACTGGTTATCACTGCTGCTGTAAGTTCTTGTAAACAAGTAAGTGTTCAGGGCCTCACCCGGGCCCTGCTGTCTAGTGGGCACCTTCCTTTGCAAGGACCTTCAAAGAAGTCAAGTTCCTGGAATGCTTTTTATCTTTGCTTCCAGCAAGTCTGCTTTCTAGGTGAGGGACCTTAACTTGATATGTCATCGCTGGAGGAATATCTGCATCCACTCTTGCCTTGTCCAGGCTATTCTTCATACCGTAGCCACTGGAGTCTCATCGATAGCCCCACCTGCAACCTCATCAAATTCAAGCTTATCAGTGGCTTCCCATGGCTCTTGTGTCAAGATCTTTATGTCAAAATCCTTAACGTAAGGCCAGTCATAGTCACTGCCTCTCCAACTCTATCAAGTGCAATTCTCCCCTTGTATTAGTCTGCTTGTACTGACATAACAAAATACTACAGACAGAGTAACTTAAACAACAGGCATTTATTTTCTCACAGTTCCGGAAACTAGAAATCTGAGATTAAGGTGCTGGCAATGTTGGTTTCTAGTGAGATGTCTTCCTTGATTTGCAAATAGCAGCCTTCCCCCTAAGTCCTCACATGACCCTTCCTCTGTGCATGCTCCAAGAGAGAGATCTCTGGTATCTCTTCGTCTTCTTAAAAGTGCACCAATCCTGTTGGATTAGGGCCCCACTCTATGATTTCATTTAACCTTAATTACTTCTCTGAAGGCCCTATCTCCAAATATTGTCACATTGGGAGCTTCGACATATGAATGTGTGTGTGAGGGGGCACATTGCAGTCCATAACAACCCCTTAATTGCTCTGCTTCACTGGCCCCCTGCATTTCCTCCTCTCTCCTATCTCCTGGCCCTAGTACATGCTTTTTCCTCTGCCCAGAATGCTTTTCTGTCTTACTCCATGCTCTGCCTGCCTCCCACCAGCCCTTCCACCAAGTTAACGTCTTCCCTGGGAAGCTGGGCCCATCCTTCCTGAGTTGATTATAACTCCCTTGAAATAAGACTCACAGTTATAATTTTACATTTAATTGTGAGATCACTCAATTGATGTCTGTCTTCCTTTTAATTCTTTGAGGGCAGGAGTTATCCATAATTTTGCTCCCTAGCACTGTACCTCCATCCTAGCACACAGTGCCTAGCACATGGCGGATGTTCAATGAATATCGTTGACTGAATAAACAAATGAAAGAGACTCAACTTGAAATTGGGAAATGATATTCTGTTTTTCCTTGGGCGTGCATTCCTATGGAAGTTCATCATTCTTCCAAAATTTTCTGATTAGTTCGAACCTAAAGATACTCTCGTTGAAAGGGATCTGATTCCT
The DNA here is from genome assembly GCF_902729225.1 of Pteropus medius. Lineage (NCBI taxonomy): Eukaryota > Metazoa > Chordata > Mammalia > Chiroptera > Pteropodidae > Pteropus > Pteropus medius. The sequence continues at coordinate 13,993,265 of NW_024345601.1, forward strand.
CCCAGGACTCTGAAAAGCTAAGCCATCATTGGAGGACACTTAAGATTTTTATCTCCACTGAGCAAAGGAACAGTCTATGTTAATCAGCCCCTGAATAGCAGCTTTTTCCTTATATATATGCCAGAAGTAACCATGAAAGGAAAGTGATCAGGGTGGCGTTAACAGTTCTTGTTAAACTCTGTTTAAGCGGATGTTAATACAATGAAATAACTAAAAGTTATTTCTTTGCAGGCCCTTTTGCCACTTGTTAACAAGGAGGTACTCAAGGTGATGGAAAGAGGATGCAATGTGAGCAATATTTTGAAAATAATCAACCAATATGTTTTTTATTTTCCTGTGAAATTGCATTCACTTGCATCCATAGCCCACAAGTCTGAACACTGAGGCTCATCAGCTCAGGGAAGGAAGAAGCAGATACTGCCTAGTATAAAGGATCTATTTTGAGTCCAGAAGCTGGATTTCTTGACCTCTTCAGCTAGGCAATTGTCTTGAAAGCCGGACTTTGTGAAGAGTGAAAAGGGATTGCTCAGCTCTGTAGCTCTCCCTTTAATGTATCATGAGCCCAGCCTGGTGGACTAGATCAGTCACCGCACAGCCAGTTCAGACAAGACCAAAGCTCAGGGGTTTGAAATTTCTCCTTGGAAGCCACTGAAGGGTTCTAAGGAGTAAAGCAGCACAGCTAAAGTATGGTGCTGTCCTGGGGGCATTGGAATTTGAGTCAAAATTCAGGCCTGGCTATGTTCCCAGAGTGAAAAAGAGACAACCTTCACTGAGACGCAATCATGGGAGAGCGGCTGAGGCCCATTAGTTCTTCCTGCCATCAGCCAGCCCTCTGACTCTTGGTTTTCCTAGGCTTTGCTGCTTCCATTCAGCTCCTCATGTTTTTTTTTTCCAGCACAAAGGCCCCAGCTGCCCCAACATTGCTTAGACTCTGGTCAGGAGGAAGCTCTAGGGGGTTGAGCTGGGTTGCAGTCGCTCTAACTCAATGGCTTGCTCGTTTCTCAACAACAATTTCAAGTCCCCACTTCTTCCTTGAAGCCTTCCTATACTGATCTTCCCACAAATGATGAGCCATCTTAGTCATTTCTCAGATGAGGGCATAGGTGTTTTCTCTCTGACTATCCTGGGAGCTCCCTGAAATCAGAGACCTTGCACTCTCCTATTTCTTCAACCGCCCCTACTGGGCTGGGCACAGAGTGCCTGTGCACTGTTTAGTTGGTTCAAGGATTAAAATCCCATACAGTGGCTGCTGCTCCTGGAAAGGAGGGAAACTACATAAACTCTGATCCTCAGCAAGTCACTTCTGCTCTGTCTGCCTTTCTTTCCGTGGTAGGCAGAAACCTGAGATGGCTCCTGAAATTCCTGAATGCTGGTGTGTACATACTTCCTCCCACTTAATCAAACACTAATTGAGGTGTTGCAGTGAAGGGATTTTACAGAAGGAATTTAGGTACCAAATCAGTTGACTTTAAAATAGGGAAATTTTCTGTGTGGGCTTAATCAAGTCACATGATCCTTTAAATCTAGGTTTGGAGGTCAGAGACGGGAAGTCAGAGAGATTCAAAGCATAAGAGGAGGAGAAATTCTCCATTGCTGGCTGTGAAGTTTGAGGGGACCACCAGCAGGAGATATAGCTTCTAGAAGCTGAAATCCAGCAAGGGAGTGGGGACCTGAATGAGCTGAGAGGTAAATTTCCCCCTAAAGCCTCAACATCTTGAGACCCCGATCAGAGATGCCATGCCTGGAGTTCTGATCTACAGAGCTGTGAGCTAATAAATAGATGTGTTAAGCCACTACATTTGTATTAATTTGTTATGCAGCAATAGAAAACTAATACATTCTCTGAACTCTGGTAAGGCAGCTGCAAGGTAAACACATGTCCTATCTTAGTTATGTTTTCCAAGAAAGGCCCAATCTCTAAATCTTCTCTTTGAAACATCCCATCCTCCAAGAACTGCACACATGGACCAGCCATTTCTTGAATCATCAACCATTTATTGAGCAGCTGCTAAGTGCTCAATGATTAAGAAGTTTACCAAGTTCCAGGGCATCATGGAATTTTCACTGGACTTTTACGCTTTTGTTTAAGAATTCAAAAATTGCCATTTGTGTCCCACTAGCTAGATTTTGGGAATCCAGTATACCTTGGTTGTCAAAGAGGAAGACTTTATTGAATTGATCTGGTTATCATCCTTTTGGTAGCATTTTTTTTCTTTATAGCCTGGCACTTAGTAGCTGCTGAATAAATGTTTGGTGAAACAATGAATATCTGGGCAGCTTTGCTGCTTCCCAGAGCCTTCCTCACTGGAGGTGAGAGTGCCTACATTCTTTATCATTGAGATCCAAGTGGAAAAAGGGAGGAGGATGCCAGCCCCAGTGCTGGAAGCAACTCTGAATAAGATGTCTCGGGCTAATAAGTCTTACCATTTTCTGATGTTAGGGTTTCCGCCAACTGGGAAACTTAACAAAATTTCCTGTTTACACGTACTGTGTATAAGAGCTATTCTGGCAGCCAGAGGTTTTTTAGACATCTCATCACACTGCTTTACACATTTCGAGGGAGGGTGGTAGTTGGAGCAGTGGTGTTACCAGAATCTGACAGACAGGGATCAGGAGGCAAGGCTGCAGCATCAAATTGCTATTGTACTCGTTAAATGTCTAACTGGTTGTGAAACTAAAGGCATGCAGAAATGGGATTCAGGCCCAGTTGGGAGTGATGAGATTCATGGAACTTATGGAGAAAAGCCATCCTTTTTTTCTAGTGAAGGGGAAAAAATATCCAGCTTACCTTAGAAATAAAACAATACACGCAGGGTGTTTGGGCAGAGCTGAAGTCATTTAGTCTCTGGCTATATGTATTGCTCTTTGGAAGATATGATATACTCACCAAAAACAAAGCTTTCTGGGAACTTTGTGCTGTATTTATGCTGTATTTTTGAATGGTTAAATATCATATTGAAATGACAGCTACATATTTTGTATACTGATGGGTTGTCATTGTTTTTCAAGGTCAAGTTTGTCTTGACAGAAGAGGCAAACAAGAGGACCTGGTGATTGAAGGTTGCTTTCCAGAGGATGAAGGAAACTTATGTACAAGCAGGCTGTTTTCCTTCTTGAGCCTGGAGTTTTCCTCATTATTGAATCTCTTGAGGGCTCACTTTCTCCAGGAAGCCTTCTGGGACTGGCTTTACCTTGCTCTAATTACTCCAACAGGTCTTTGCATTTCATTTGGTGCTTCATTCATCAAGTATTTATGAAAGCCTAAAATATACATACTATTGTTTGGCCTGTAGAGATTAAGATGCTGCTTTCCCCCTTTGAGGAGCTTAATCTTTCTCTAGTTGGGGCATCAAAGTATAGAGGTGGAGCTTTGTAGAAGGAAGCCTAAAAATACCCTTGATGAAGAGTTGGGGGCACTGGCTGTTTATGAAGTAAACTGGTTCCGGGCTCCAGAATTTTGAATGAGGTGGTTAATTGGACTTTACCTACCCCAGAGATATTGTCTATCATGTTGATATTCACGGTGCAGTCCATGTAGCATCACTATCAACATCACCTGGGAAATGCTAAAATGTAGAGTGTCAGGCCACATCTACCAAATTAGAATCTGCATTTTAACAGGTCCCTGTAATTCTTATGCAAATCTAAAACATTCTTCTTTAACTCAAAAAAAATAGAAGAAGATGAATTGGGAATGACTAAACCCATCTCATATAGCTTGCTTTGTAGCTTGCTCTATAGTTTTAACTGGTGGGAATTTGCTCCATGACATTTGGGCACAAGAAACCTCATATTACTAAAACTTAAACCTGGCTCCAAGCCAGGTTTTGCAGCATGGTAAAATTCAATCTCAGTCAAGTTTGGGGGAGGCTTCCTCTTCTCATGTTATATGAAAATTCACAGGGGCTTATGAGGTGCCATAAAATGAGGCATTTGGTCCTTCATTTGAAGTAGTTGTTTTGTTCGAAGTGCTTCTGTTGCTCCTTCTGCTCTAAGACTCTGCTGCCAAGGCTGGCAGGGCACTGGACCAGCCAGCCAAGGGGCCAGCTTTTATATTTCATCTCTATTCCTTATAACACCATCATCATGAGGGTAGAATTTTATATCCATTTTCCAGAATTATTCGAGGTCATCACCCATTGAGATTTGAGCTGGGACATGACCCTCAAGTCCATGTTATTTCTCGAAGCAGAGAGATGGGCTCTTAAAGAGAATGTGCTCTAGCTCTGGGACTAGTTTTGGGTGGTGAGGGATGGGGAGGAAAGAAACCAGGTGCCAAGTCTGGTGTACATTTGTCTTGCTTTTAGGCTGCCTGGCAGCTTTTGAGTACCTCTCTTACGTTTGGGGATTTCCTTTCTCTTGGAGTCCTGCTTCTCCAAGGTAGTGGTCAAAAACTTGCTTTCCCAGCATCCCTTGCAGCTATGGTGCAGCATGTAACCTGGGCTGCATCAATCATCTGCATTGACATAAGACTCTCATTTGTAAGAGAGTGATGGGAAGGAGCAGCAATCACGTGGAGTCTTCTTAGGGACAGGGCCACTGTATGGACAGAGTGGCACTGAGAGAGAGTGACGACAGGAGAACTAAGAACAGTCCTAGGCCAGGTGTTGGCAGTGCCTCTGTAGTAGGGTTTCCATTGGCACAGTCGGGTGGTATAATCTAATGTATTTCTTGGTTGCCTCTTGGTTGCATTTCTTGGTTCTCCGACTCGCCTAAGGATTATGTGCAAAAAAGTAACAGCCTCATTTCTATTTTAAATTGGAATGGGCTTTGTTATGTGTACTATGAACTCTTATGTTCAGATAATAGGTGATAGAACAATTGGACTGGAGTGAAGGACCCAGAGGAGAGCAGTGGATAGTGAATCTAGATTGGATAGTAGGTGGGGTCAAGAATGGAGGAAGTCGATAGTTAGTCAAAGGATGTGGATTATATATTGGAAGCAATGGGGAGCCATGGAAGGCTTTTGAGAATAGGAGTGGCAGAAAGGAGAACAAGGAGACTGAGATGGCCACAATGTGTGTTGCAAACAGGAGAGGCAGTATGAGGAGTGCAAGTGTGGAAATGGTATGGTGCTACAGGTTTTGAGGACAGTGAATCAACAGGCTTGGCCATGAAAGGTCATGAGGGGTGGTCGATGTCAACCTGCTATATATTGGAATCATCGGTGGAGTGTTAACAATGCTTCACTTCATTCACAGCCAAATCGTCAGGGGCGGGACCCTGGACACCTTTATTATTTAAACTCTGCAGGCGATTCCAGTGTGGGGCCAGGACTGAGAGTAGGGTAAGAGGGAATTGGAAAGGCAGGCTGGGCTTGGCCTTAGAGACCTTGAATTTGGTGACTGTGCCAAGGTTTTTTGTCTGTAAGCCACAAAACCTGATCTTGACTTATTAAGAAGAAAAAAACGACTTTTCTAGAGGTATTAAGAGTAGCTCACAGAATCTGAGGAAAGGCTGAAGAACTAGACTGTCCAGGGATCTAGAGGAAGAAATTTGTGGACAGTCTGCTTGTGCTCCACTGTCAAGGAGATAGCAGCTTCAGGCATTCTCCTACCTTTGTTGTCACTCTATTCATGGTCAGATATCCAGGAGTGAGGCTCTTATTGGACTAGCTGAGGTGTGTCCACTCCCTGGTGAGACTGAGAGTGGAACAGCATGATGAACAGTATCAGCAAGACTCCATGCAATGAGAGGCATGGTCCACACAGGAGAATTGACGCTGTGCCCAGGAAAGCAGGTGACAGAGCCAAGAGCAGAAACAACAGATTCCCTGCAGGGGCCTCATGGATCTTGATGATTATAACACCATCGTTGCTGAGTTTCTTCACCCCAGGCGGACTTTTCTCCCACTCTGTTCTTGTGTGGTTCTCTCTTTCTGTATTGCCTTTCTCTCACAGAGTCGTTGATGATGTTTCCTAGGGTTCAGGTCACATTAGAAGGAATGGGGAAGGGACCAGCAGCAGAGACTCCCCCTTCCAGAATACAGCTTTCAGGAGGCTGGTTGCTATCAAATCCACTGGGCTTGTTTCCTGCCTGGGAACCTACTTATTCATCCAGGTCACTGACCAGGTATTGGATTGTGGCTTTTCATCACCACGAAATCAGTTTCTGTTTGAACTTCGACCCAGAGAACAAAAATCTGCATCCTACCTCTGGGCCAGATGCACCTCCTGCCTCCTCAGGCATTTTCAAGTTACGTTTTCATATGATATTAGCTTGAAGCTGAGACTCCTTGTTTCAGATGTGAATCCCACATTTGATGCCAAGGATATCTACCATGCAAAATAGGGAATAAACGACCTACATTCTTTGCTTTCCGAAAATTTAAAACATTCTTTAAGAAAGAAAAAAGTCATTTGTGAAATGTTTCTTTGTTTTTAGAGAATGTTTGAGTTTCATGTTGAAATTCTGATTAATCATTGAATTTTGTTATCAGCTAGATTCTGTCACTGGGGTACATAGTTGCTGTTTTCTCACCCTGCATGTTGGGAAGCAAGGAAGCTGCTCTCCAAAGCAATTCCTCACCGTCTTTTTTCTTGGTGGTGACTTCTGAGCGGGAGGCACATGCACCATGAGGCTTCCCTGGGGAGCCTGGGGAGCTACATGCACTGAGAATAGACGGAGAGAATATGACATGTGTAGACTTCAGAGTGGATGCGGCCATGAGTATGTAGACTTTTTCTTAAATGATTTTCTTAAATGATTTGAATGATGGCGAGAGTGTTGTGTTAGTTTCCTATGTCTACTGTAACAAATTACCACAGACTTGGTGGCTTAAAACAACAGAAATGTATGCTGTCACAGTTCTGGAGGTCAGAAGTCTGAAATCTGTTTCACCAGGCTGGAATCAAGATGTCAACAGGGCTGCACACCCTCAGGAGGCTCTGAGGGAGAATCCCTCCCTTGCCTCTTCTAGTTTCTGGTGGCTGCCACCATTTCTTGGCTTGTGGCTACATCACTCCAATCTCTAAGGCTAGTATCTTCAAATCTCTCCCTGCTCTATCTTCACATCACCTTCTCCTGTCAAATCTCCCCTTACCTCCTCCCTTCTATGAGGATAATCTGGTGGAATTTAGGGTCCACACTGTTAATTCAGGATAATCTCTCTCTCTCTCTAAATCCTTAACTTAACCATATGTACAAAGACCCTTTTTTCCTTATACAGTAACATTTGCGGATTCTAGGGATTAGGTCCTGATGTTTTGGTTGGACATTGTCCAGCCTATGCCAGTATAAATTTAATGTGATATGTGAGCACAGTCTCCTGATCTACAAAGAAATGTAGTGGAACAGCTCAAAAGATATACATTCTAATCTCCTTTCCATCACTCACAAGTATGTGAGACTTGGGCAAAGCATTTCTGAACTTCAGTTTCATTATCTCTACATTGGACATACCCTGACTCCACAGGTTGATTTGAGCTTCAGTGGGAAGTATGTACAGGTCTCCAGTGTAGTGCCTGGTATAAAATAGGTTCTTAATAAAATCTAGTTTCCTATAGTGACTTTGTCACATTACAGAAAGAATTCTGGCTGAGGACTCAAGAGAACTTTGTTTTAGTCCCTGCTGGGCTACTGATGTATCATATTGAGTCAATCTAAACTTACTTCTTCAAGGAAGTGTGAAGGGGGTGCATGTGAGGAGTCCGTCTTAAAAGTCTCTACAGAAATAACACCAAAGGGGCATCTGGGTTCTAGTCTTAAGCACTCCATAGAAGAGAAAGTCTGCTAAGTCTCCTCTGTATTGTAAAGATGCATAGACATTTGCATTTCATTTCATCATATGTCATTGCCTGATGCGATATAAAAATGTTTTAAGTTCCTTTCATGGAGTAAAAGTGGCAGTCCAGAAAAGGTGATTCTTGATGGCTTTCAGGAGCCTCTGGAACATTCTCCGGTAGCCCCAGCTCTGTGTTCTTCTCAGATGGAAAGGTTTAGGCTCAGAAGCAACCTGAGGTCCTTATACTTCTGAAATTGTTTGCCTTTGACTTTTATTCTGTGAGAAGTTACTGGAAGAGCAAAGGCAGCTCCAGGCCCTGGTGGCCATTCTAGGTGGGAGCTTTTGATAAATGAACACAATGTTTTCTTTATGTACTTGTAAGGCCAGGGCATTATTGGCTGTGGCAATCGATATATCAAAATGAATTTTGGAAAGAGTGTCATCAAGCCAAGCTTTATTTCCAAAAACACACAAAACTCTGCTCGGGGAGGGAAAGATGACTTTAACTGTGAAATAAACAAAGTTGATGACTTAGATATTACTTACGTCGTGCTAGTCGATCTGAGATGGAGGCACCGTGGTAATCAGTTATTCCCAGAATCCACATTCCCAATGCTCATTAAAACTTGTGATGCTGAAATCATGTTCTTTTCATTTTGCCCATTTTAATAATAATAACGAGAATGTTCAAATGACATTTTAAATTTATACTGCACTTGTCTGCGAGGTGCTCTAAGCACTTTAAAGCTGGTATCTCATCAATTCTTATCACAAAGCAGTGAAACGTTGGTAGCAGGTAATATTTGCAATCATACTAAGCTTAGTAAAGAGCCCCTGGGGCTGGAAGAAATTTCAGTGATGTGGGATAGTGTTGCCTTATAGGTAGCAAATAGGTAGAAACTCTGGGTTCTGGTCGGGCTCTCTGTGTCCATCTCTCCCTCCTTTAGTTTCCATCATTCAGATGGGATAACAGAAGTGTAATCCCCTCATCCGGCAACAGTGTTATATATATGATTGTGAGTACTAATTGTAGTAGGTGACTTTTTTTGTTTTTTGAGTACTTGCTGTGTGTCAGCTGTTCTAAGAGCCTTTTCTATATTCATTCATTGAATTCTCACAAAAACCCTATGAGGTGGGTATAGTTATTGACCCTACAAATAAGAGAGTTTAAGGAACTTGCCTAAGATAACACTACAATTAAGCAGCAGCAGTAGATTTGACCTAGGGTAGATTGGCTCTAGAGCTTGTGGTATTACCACTTCTCTAGAGTTGCTTGAACTTTTATATTGCAACACAGCATGCACATATACACACAGGTACATGAGCACACACATACATGCTGAACAAACAAATTTTCACCGAACAATGTTCACCCATCCTTACCTTAGAATGTGAAATGCATTGTGGTCTTTTCTAACCTTTTCATTAATAAGAATGTCAGCCTTGAGCCACTAAATTGAGTTTATGATCACTAATAAGTCTTGACCTACAGTTTGAAAAGCTTTGCGCTACACCATATTCCTTCTTGGATGCTCATAGGAACGAGCTTGGGAAGAGAGATGCAGGGAGTTTGTGTGATGGGCAGGCAGGCATGAGGGTACTAGAAGAGACTAGAAAGTGTGAGGTGTGGCTCCTTACAGCATCACCTGCTGGGGTGACCGTTTTGTGACTGAAGAAGTATATCTGGGCTTGTGGGTCGGGGCAAGCAGCTGCTGCCTCACTTTCCTTTCTTGCCTTGTACCTAATGGTCTTCCATGTCTTCTCAGCCTGGGTAGCTGGACTTCACCTCTAAGTCAAACTGTGGTATTTACTGAGCAGCCATTGTTCCAGGCCCATAGTAATCAGACTCTGCCCAGGAAGGCCACAGAGAAGGCATGTTCTTGACTTCAAGGAAACTGCAAGCCCTCAGAGAAGGAAGTCAGAGAGGTGAAGGGAGAAAGGAGGGCAGCTGAGTGGTGTAGGAGGCTACACAGCCTCGGATTCAAGTGTTATTTGTCTCTTCCTAGTCATGAGATCTTGGACAACACACTTGATCTTTGAGAGCCTTTCTGTCTGGCTGCAATTGACACTTGAGCGAGACAATGCTGGTGAAAGTGTTTGGTGGAGCATCAAGTGTTATGAGGAAGTTAGTAGCTGTTGTCATAAGCGGTGTTGCCATATCCAGATTGCTTAGTGTATGGGGCAGTGTCGGGGGCTCGGGGAAGACATGGGCATGCTGCAGCAGTCAGGGCAGCATTTGAGCTCAATCTGAAGGGGCGTTTGCAGTTCCTGGCCGGAAGGATCATGGTTGCAGTCAAGGAGTGGAGACTAACGGGCGTACAAGGTCCAACCAGTCACATATCATCTATGCTTGGGTATAATCAGGCCATAGCTCCAATTCACACAGGAGGATCCTGAGCTACTTTCATGAGTTTTACATGCCCTGTTGGCCTGAGGTCGCTGGCAGACAACCACTTCATTTGCTTAGGCTAGGGGTCATCAGATTACATACAGGCAAGGCCTGTTTCTGTAATAGTTTTATATTATTAAAGAACTATAGAAAAAAAAGAATATGTGACAGTGACTATGTGGCCCTGTAAAGCCTAAAATATTTACTATCTGGCCCTTTAAAGAAAACGTTTGCCGACCTGTGCCTCCAATGTACATGATCACTGTTTTATGTTGGAAGCCTTACTTAGCTCTGAATCACCCTTTAGTCATTCTCTCTGCCCTCTGTCACATCCTAAGGGCACACAGCGCCTATGCACTGGAGGGGAGGGAAACACACACCCATGCAACTGATCATTTCCTCCTTTATGGTTGTCAAGAATTCACCTGCTTTCCTCGCAAGGCACATTAATATGTAGCACTGAACATGTATATGTGCAGTTCTTTTGACATATGGCATATCAATGATTAGTGCCAAATGCCAAAATGCTGGGCTACAGCCATGATGCCATTTATAATAACATTCATAAGACCATTCCCCTGTGAGGCAGCTTTCCATTTTTCCAACATAAATAAACTGCGAGGCCAAATTGCAAATGTGATTCTTCATCCTGTTTCACCTGGCTATTTGTAATATTCATGCAATGTGAGATTTGATCTAAATAAATCATTAAACCTGGAAAATCATAATGTAGTCAAGCCTATCATTTATTTTTAAAAATCAAGAGAAAATCAAAAGTGAGTGGCTACATTTTTTTTTTTTTGTAACAGTATCTTGATGACAAGCTAATAGGCAGCTCAAAATGAAGTATCCTGGGTAGAAATAGCCTTTTGACACATGGAAGCCACATGCTAAGAGGTTCTTGGCAAATGTCTTTGAAGGAGGACAGATTACTTTAACAGCTCTGTTGAAAATATAGTTGTCCTATGCAGGTGGCCCAGATACGGCTCAACTTAACAATGGTGGGACTTTTATTACAGGAAAATTAGATGCCTTTGGATAGGTTTAAGACTCTCCTTATCTTTTCCATATAGCAAAATGCTACCACTTAGAAAGAGAATAGAAAGTTGCGAAGGAACATTCTGATTGAATACCTTCCAGAAAAAGGATAGTTTGGGAAAAACACTTTAATTTGCTTCAGATGATTGTTTGGAGGCTCATTTCTAAAGTGGTTCCATTCTGATACAGGCTTAGATGGCTCTGAAGAGAACTGTGATTTTTAAAAAAATTCTGGGGAACACAGAGTATTCATTTTTTTTCTGAGTCCTCAAATAGAGATCACAATGCACAGTCTGGAGGCGGCCAGGATAAATTTTGTTTGCTTGGCCTAATGCTTGTTTGCTTGTTTTTTAAAGAGTTCGAGCACCACTAGATAGCACGGACCATCTTCAGTCTGCAAGGTGTCCCACTTCCTGGGATCAGGCTGTTTCACACATTTGTTTACCAAGGAAATGGGGTCCAGGAGACATGGTCAGGGTCTGTGAGTTGCACCAAAGCCTGACACCTGCTTATGCCCTTCCTGCCCCGTCGTCTTGTGACTACAGAATGGGGCCGAAAAGATTTGTAGGCAGCAGACAACTTCTTGAAGCTCAGTCCTGGTTCTAGAAAAACAGCTTAGAGACCCACTATGCTGACAGCAGGTCACAAACCCTTGCCTTCTCCTAAGGACAGAATCCTTTTGCTGGTATGACCACTGGAGGAAATGTTGGGCAAAGGGCAGGTGACAGTTTTCTGACAGTGATTAATTGCAAAGAATACTGTTGTGGCAGAAAGGTCTGAAAAACCCCTTCCATCCGCCCCACGATAGCCTGCGCTGTGGTTCTTGGCCAGACTGGGCCAAGGGGTTGCTGAGTGGAGAACTTGGACTCTGGAGCTGGACCGCTGGGTTCCAATCCTCTTTTTGCCCCTTCCTAGGGGTATGAACCAAGAGGCGTGGGCAGCTTAGGTGAGAGGCATGGTGAGTCGGGTGATAGATTGATAGAGGAAAGGAGAATGGCAATTGAAGTTTCCCTTGACATTAATTTGAGTTCCAGGAGTGAGCAAGTAAAAGCCAACCCAGTGCTTGGGTTAATGACTTTACAGATACAAGAAAGAGATCTACTAATTAACAAAGCTTGACAGCCACTAATGTCAGGGTCAACTGGAAGAAAGGAATTCCTGGTGAGCACAGCTAAAGCATTTCAAAGCATATTCTGGTTTAAAACTGTTTCAATCTTCAGGATGAAAAAAAATGAATGGTAGGGTTTTCATTAAAAAATAAAAAATAAAAAGAGACTAAAGTGGCTCAGATATAGCTGCCACCAGGATGATGTTAAACAAAAACCTTCAAAATCAAAAACTTCCCTGAAAGGAAGGGTTTATTGAGTGATGTGCTAGCCAGAGACAGGGTCCTGGGGCATGCAGTCGAAACCACCAGCAGTGGGGCTAGATGGAGAGGACAACCATGTCCAGCGTCCTGGGATTGACAGGCTCCTTTATACAATGAATTTGGGGAAGAAAGATACAAGTTTTGAAAGGATTTACATTGGCTATAGATAAGGGGTGGGGGGAACATGAGTGACAGTTCTGGTATACACATAAGGAAGAAACACTTGTTGCTTCTGGATCGGTTGTGGGCAACAGTTCAGGAAGTTCATGCGTAAGCAGGATTCAGTGGTGTCTGGTCATCAGCCATTCTTTTTAGAAAATTGCTGCGATAGATGCCTAGAAGTTGATTCAAAGTTTTAGTACACATTCAGGAATGTGGGCAGTCTTTTGTTGGTTTGGGCCTGCCGCAGCTAATTACCTTCCCTTGTCTCTTCCTCTCACCCTATGGCTTGCTGTAATTTAATTTAGGACATCTCAAATTTTTTTCTTGTCAGGGGAGATGAGAGACACACGTGCCCTTTGTAAGGCAGACTTTTAGCAACTCCAAGGGAGATCCAAGTGCTCTAGACTAATATTCCATCTGGCCAGCCCTGCTTTGTCCTCCTGAAGGACACTCTGTTCTCTGCTTTTTGTCTATGTGAGTGAGGCCTTAGCAAACAGAAATTACTATTTAAATTGAAATCCCAGACAGGCTGACCTATCTATAGCTCATAAGAAGCCTACCTGAGCGACTATTACTGTTCTTTATTCCTTGATTCTTTACGAAAATAAGTGTGGTGTTCCTGATTCATACTAGCTTCTGCTCTAGGCCCAGCATTGGGTGGGGGAGGAATGCCCCTCACTCCTCCGTGTTCCTTAGGAGCTTCCAGTAGAGGACATGAGAAGGGTATCAGAACAAGTAGGAGGCAAAACCCCATGAGATCCAATGGTTAGTGCAAGCTGTTTTCTGTTTACAAACATGTTAAAAATTAGTTTATAAACTCTTGGTTTAGAAACTAGATTCATTTTCCAGCAGAGACCTTTTCATGCACGCATGCATTTTTTTTTCAGATAGTAAATATTTACTGAAGGCCTGACATGGAAGGAACTGAGAATGCCAGGAAGAATAAAACTTTGAATGTCCTTCAATTCGGGGAGATGTCTGTACTTAGCAAACCAGTTCAGGGAAATGCTGTGTTGGTGCTGGACGTTGGAAAGTGCTGTGTAGGGCTATCAGGAAGGACACTAATGAATGGAGTAATACACCTGAATTATTCACTTCTCTTTCTTCCTCTTCTTTATCAGCTCCAAGCTTCCATTTCTTTAATTCAACTATTGTGCTAGGTTTTAAAAGAAAGGCAACTTGTTTAAACTAGTTTGTTTACATGTGACTAGGACTTACGGGGGGGAGGTCACTAACTCCCGAAAAGGAGATTTTTTTGTGTCATAATATACAGATTCTCCCAGTTTTGACCTAGGAGATTCTTTAGCAGAAGAATGTCTTACCGTGTGCTTTGACTCAGGCTTATGAATTTCACCTGCTTCTTGAGATGATTTTGCTTCACTCCCCATTACACCTACTCTGAAGGCGTTTCTTCTTCACAGTGCAGTTCTCTCTTATTTATAGACTGGGGTCTAAAGCCAACGCGAAGGCAAAAAGCCTGTGTAGTCACAGTTACCCTTGAAAGTCAGAAAAACAACATATTGGAGACCAAATTTCTCTCTTTTAGTAGATCCAACCGAACCACTTTTTCCTTCTGTGATGGAACAAATCACGAATGTTCAGTTAGAAAGCAGGTGAAATAGTTGGGTAGAAGAAATAGAAAAGCGTAAATATCGAAACACTAAATTGCACTCAGAATGGTGATTGCACGTGCTCTTAGAGGCATGTGGTGGCTGGAACCCGTTGAGACAAGTGTAGATTCCCATGTCCCATCTCAGACTCACTCCTTGTGGTGTGGATATTCTGCAATTTGGTCCTTATGTCTGGGCCTGAGGGGCTCCAGCCCTGAGCCTATGCTTTAGAAGGCCCTGCATATCACAGACACACACACCAACTTAGTAAACACACAGATGCTCTGCCACTCGGAATCTCATTCGCTACCCATAACTTTAAATATCCACTCACTTGACTGGGATAAACACTACTCGGGTCCCAGGGAAATGCTCCCCACATCTCTTGCCATCTGAGTGCCATAAAGTTTTTGGATTACACCACTGCAAATTGCAGAGTCCAATGTTGCTGTGGTGTGCAGGAGAGATTTGCATAGCAGAGTGCTTGGGTAAGAGAAAAAAAAAAATTGAAGTTGTCAAATTCTTCTTAGATAGCAAAGATGCATTACATTCTCATATAATGACTATTGGTTTCCCAGTGGTGCTAAGCACCCATTTTCTTGCTTCTCTTTTTGTTTCAATCTTTGGTACTCATGAAGTCCCAACAGTTGCACATTGGTACTTAAGAAACATTTTTCGATGTTAAAAATTTCATATCACTCTGAACTCTGTGTAGATTTGGGTGATAAGTGACGCTTTACACTGGCATCTAGAAAGGCTTTGTTGCTACAGTTAGCAATGGTCTTATTTAAAACATTGAATAAAATTCAACTTGGATTGAAAAACAAATTAAAACAAGCTTTATTTAAGTAATTCTGATGTGAATTGTTGGTATGTATTCAGTATAATTAACATTTCACCTTCAAATTTTAACAGGGAATTTGAATTTTTGTATTTACCGTAATTTAAATTTTTGATGGAAACTATGTTCCAATTTTATACATTGAATACAATCACATTATTTTTTAATCCTTTAATCACTGTCAATAGTATACACATTAAAGCACTTGATTTTTAACGACATAATTAACACAATTTGCTGAAATGAAAGCCAAATAAATTTTATAAAACAAATGTATAATGGTTTATGAATTATTTATGTTTTTATTTATCACTCAGTCAACCTTACTGGAGTATGAACAGAATGCCCAGACACATGAAATGATCAATAAATTTGTTCATCTCTGATATTTTGCAACTTTCGGTCATATAAAAATCATAACTTTAAACACATTAAAAACTTTGTAGTTATGAAAGTTCATTTATCTATCAAGGAAGGAGGATAGAACACATCTTATTGAATAATTCGGTAGCTTAATTTTTAACTTTTAAGTGTTAATATGGCTTCCATGTGTATTCTTTTACTGACGTCAAGTCAGAATCAGCCAAACTATTTAATTATTTTCTAGTCTCACTGGCAAATAGTTGAATTCTGTTAGTTACTAGTATATAGGGTTATGAGGTTTGTTCTAACTCCATGATGGAATTAGAAACTCATGGAACATTCTAATCTCATCCATTTGCTGGAGTCTGGATTATACCTACTTGCAGAATTCAGAGATCAGGTATTTTGCAGCGGTTTTTGAAAACTTGTTACCGTCTGGTAATTGTTTCGAAGCTCACCCTTGATAAAGTGCCCAGAACTATGTATCAGCTGAGAGTGCTGTGAAGGAGAGAATGGCAGTTTCTCTAGTTTCCTTTAGTTTTGCTGTAATTTAGTTCTGAGTAGCAGGAGCCCTTCCAGATTAGAATAAACTGAGAACATTAGAAAGGATCTAGTGATCAAATGTTGAGTCAGTCCTTATTATAGGAAAGGAAATCTTTGAGTGGGCGACACATCCCCTTCGCCGAGAACCTGACGAGTTGCACATAGCTGTTAGGTCACATCTCTAAGGTCCATCTAGCTCTCCAATAATCTCACTCCCCATTCCTCTTTTTAAAAACTGGATGGCAACATTATAGTTTTTTAAAATTATAAAACAGTCATTTAAAACCATTTTCGATTCATCATCCTGACACAAATGTTTTTATTGTGACATATTAATTTGCGCATACACACAATTACATTATTCCATGTATATATTACTAACATTCAACTTCTTTTGCTTGAAATGTTATTTCATATATATATATATTTTGTGTTCCCATAGTCCTCATCCTTTTTATTTTAAGAGTCAGTGTGATGATTTTGAATGGCTTTTTTGTTACATGAAATTTGAGAATAAAAGAAGGGATTGATTTATACCCCTTAGAGAACTCTGCGTTTTTATTAGTCCTGTGGCATACAAATCACTCCTTAAAACTCCTGCTGATTTCAACTTGGCAAGGAAAAATGATTTGGTAATCAAAAGTTTAATTAATTAATGCATGTATTAGAGTTAGCATACTTATTTTAGGTCAAATTTTATAGATTTAATAGACTTAACTTTGGTATATGAAGCTCCTGTATAATTGACGTGTATAGGACATTCAGGCCTGTTTCCTAGGTCTTTTCTTTCATTGTTTTATGAGGCTTTTAAGCTGTGTACAGAGATTTATTATTGTGTATTGGCTTTTATGACAAATTTTTGGTGATAGTTGTGATTTATTTTTCACTAATTTATTCTCAGAGAACAACCTTGAAATGTAACTCTCTAATAAACATTCACCCTGTGGGAAAGTGAGGCCTGCTCTGTGATGATCTGCCTTCTAGAAACTTCTGAGTTAAAAAGTAGCCGCTGCTAATATTTGTACCAGATACTGGTCAAGGCAGGTTCCCTGTACTAATGAGAGATGAAGGAAACAGGGGATGGTCTGGCATAGCTCACTACTACAAGTGTTCATTCAGTTGCAGGAATCAGCACAGGAAAATTTAGGGAAGAAGTGGCAGGCCAGGAGCAGTGGGGGGTTGCTTTGAGGAAGGGAGGGGGTGGTACAGAGTTATGACTCATGTGGGCAAGTCTTGAAATAAAAGGAAGACACAGTGAATTAAAGCAGATTTTTATATCAAATTTTCAAAATTCTCTGCATTGATACATAGGCCTCTAAATTCAAACAGAACATGCATTTTAATTGGGAATCTGTACCAGGTGCCCAGCACAGAGCTGATATACTGCATTCACCCTTTCATTCACTCATACATCGATGACCATCCTCTATGTGCCAGCATGTGCTGTACCTCAGAGGCACAAATCCATTAAGAAATGGCCTCTACCTTCTATTTTCTTCTAGTTTAATGGGATAGATAGAAACATAAGCTAGATGTTACAATTCAGAATGAAAAGTGCTGGCTAACATTTTCAGTAGGGCTTTGTTACTGACATCATGCCATGTTAATTTTCTAATGCTTTACATATTTTCTTCATTTTGGACTGCCATCTTTGCTGAAGGCTACTTCTCACTCTCTTGCTTATGGAGATCCTCAGCTGCCGATCTGACTGCAGTCCAGGGTCATGAATTTCTCACAAGGCGTGCATAGTAATAATCAACTGAATATGTGTTCCAATTAGACTGCAAGCTGCTTGAGGACAGGAGACCTCTTTCAAAACCTTAACTGAGCACATTGCACATGTTCTAAAATATTTTTGAAGAATTGAAGTAGAGAAGAATTATTTTAAAACTCTTTAGAATATCAGAGTAAAAAGAGTATGGCTTGTTTTTTTCTTAAAGCTATTAACCCTTTAATTTCTTTTTGGGGGGGAAATGCCTGCTCTCCAAATGTCCAACATAATGCAATCTATTGATAAGACAAAGCTGAGTTTATTATTTGTGCAATAAGAGAGAACAATAAATACCTCCATAGCTTCAGTGATATCTAAGAGTGGGAAGGCATGGTTAAAGTTTGCCGAGAAGTGGATGTTTAGTTTAAGGCAGATCTAGATTTTACAAAGCGGGGACTTGATGAGGTTGGGTAAAGATTCTGATATAATAGTTTAGGATTGGTGGAAAACATCAAAGCAAGGATCTTTGAGGTACGGGGTCCAAAGAATTTTGGGATGTGAACTGTCTGTTGATAAATGCTTTCCATGGAAGAGTTGATGGGCATTCAGGAAGTTCCTATAATAAACAATCAAGTTTCTTGTCTAAGCAGGAGTCTCCTGGAATAGTAAGATCATAATGATGACAACAGAATAGTAAAGTCATATTCATGTACATAGTAAATTATGTGTAGGGTGGATGGCTTTAGATCTCACTTGTTAGCCAAGCAGGAGGGAAATGATTGCAAGAAGACGAAACAACAGGAAAGGCTTTCTCTAAAGTTTTGGGAGTCTGGGTTTTTCCTTAGGCACATGCAAAGGCAAAGGAGGCCTCTGTCCATGAAAATGTGTTGCATGGATGAGATGAGATTTGTTCATAGGTTGCTTGGTGCTGACCCTATAGGCTTGTCACATGTATGTGATCTCCTGACTTGCCATCCTAACTTGTGGCTATGCCAGGCCTGCTGCCATTCAATGATGCAGTGAATTTTCCCTTGTTTCTGTGTCCTATCTTTCCCTTGACATTTATTCCCCGAAGGATGTTTACTAATGCAGAGACCCACCAGAAGAAAATGTCTGGTAACCTCGGAATACTTTATTTCATCTTTCAATAGGTCAGAAAACGTCAGTGCTCTTCCATTTCATGCCGACTGGTACCAACTCAGCTTTAAGTACACTGCGAGAACCATTCCTTTCTTTAATTGTGTGGCAAAAGCTCACCCAAGGAATATGAAATTGATTTTCCTCCCCTTCTGTCCAGACGGTGAAGTCCCAGACACCTTTTCGGTACCCTCATGGTGAAAAGAAAGGTCAGCCCCTTATTATATGGGGTGATGCAAATTTCAGAAAAAAATAACTTTACCTCTCCCAGCAAGCCTTCTGCAAACCCCTGCTGCTTGCAAAGTGCAGCTTTTCAAATACCATCACAGATGGTTTTAAACTCTCTACTTGCAGTTCGAGTTGAGCACTAAATGGTCAGAATAAGCGATTGAGTTTCTGAGTAATAGCAGGTGGGCAGTGACTGTAGCCAGAGCTGCCATCAACACACACAGGGTTTCTGTAAACTTTCCTCCCCAACCAAAAATTTGGCCCTGGTGCTCCCTTCCTTAATGGAGCTGTTTGAATTTCCACTTGGTTGTCTTGGGTTCATGGGCTTCTCATCAGCCCTTTTTCTGTTATTTTTACTTTTCAAAAACATACCACTTCAATTCTCATTATCTTTGTTCCTCAGTTGCACTGAGATCAAGTGTGTTTTTAATGAAGCATTGATCCTTTTTTTTTTTGAAGTGTTTTTCAGCGAGCCTAGATAATCGGCATTTATTATCATTTTCTGTCTGCATTCTGTCTAGATCATAAAGGAAACTTGGAATTATTTTCTCTTCTCCTAGAGGCCCAATGTGGTCTCTTTTTTTTTCTTTATTTCCCCCCTAGACTGACTACTCTCTTCTTTCCCTAAACCTTTGTTTAATTCTGTAGAAGCCCTTCATAATCTTTAAGACAGCAGTGGCTGGGCTGACTCAGAAGGCTTGGAAAAGAGAGAAAGAAGCCAAGACGGAAAGGATCAATGAGAAAATTTGGTCTGTCACCTTGCTGTAGGTGACTGTGGCATGAAGCTGTCAGTGCTCTCATCACCTTATGTCAGTTTCAGTATCCATTTTTCCTGGGCCAGGACCCGACTTGGTTAAGGAAGCCCTGAAGTGATAGCATCTGGGACTGAGGTTTGTAGGAGTGTGCCGGCATCAAAGTTGTCTGAGAGGTGTCTAGATGGAGCTCCTAGTCCTTAGGTTGTAACTGTGCCTGCTGTGGCGTCCACTGCTGACCAGCATAGAATTCATGTTAAGCAGATGTCACCCATGTTGTCTTTTCTGCGGTTGTCCTCTCATGGTTGTGTTTCATAGAATCTCAAAGAAAGTGGATTTGACCTCCATCTTTCTGCTGGCACCTGCTTTGTAATGGATATTTGATTATAGAAGCTCAGCTGTGAGGTTTGTACAGTTTTTGACACATTCACCTTGTGAACTTCCATTTTCTTACCTGCATTGTTGTTATATCTATGCCCAAAACTTTGGCAGGAAGGCATATATAAAATACCTGGCACAGTGCTAGGCACTTGGCAGCCTCTCCATAACTGTTTAGTCCTCCCTCCTGTTTTCTCTGCCTATAACCTCCGAAGCCCCAGCCAGGCTGCTGGGTGCTAGTAGGTGCCTAGAGAATAGATGCCAAATTGAGTGACACAGAGAGGAGAAGAGACAAGAAAGCTTACTGCATTGCGTTTGAACCTCTTCTTCTCTGCCAGTCAGCTGATCTAACATAATTAATATCTCCAGTTCTGAGGCTTCAAACAGCTCCAGCAGACCGTAGGGTTTAATTTTTAGTTTGCTTATAAAATACCGTGGAACCAATTTGGTGAAAGGTGTCTAAGTTTTCCTTAGCGGTTGACTCAGTTTGCCATACGTGCTTGGTTTCTCTGATTTTCATCCTAGATTCCAGCTTTTTCTAGTGCTCAGGTAAGGGCCAAAAGAACTGGTGAGACCATGAGCTGGCCCAGCAAGTTTGAACAGAGTTGATGAGGATAGAGGTGGAGGTGACCAGGAGGCTGTTTCTCAGAGTAGGGCCAGGGGAAGCATGGGAAGTGAGATTGCCCCTATGGAGGGGGTGTGTGCACAGGCACTTGTGAGTATGTGCGTATGTGTGTGCAGGTGCATGTGTGCATGCAAGTGTTTGTGTATGTGTGTGTATGTGTGTGCATGTGTGTGTATGTGTGTGTGTGTATGAGGGGGGAATACTAAAATATACAGAGGTGAATAAAACACCTCTTAAATGTGAGGAGGGAAACCAGGCTGCCAAAATTCTGGGTCTGACTAGCCAGGCACTTGCCAGATCCTTACCTACCTCCAGATCTTTGCTGTTTCATCTTCAAGGAAGGCTTTGCCCTTTAATCTTCACAGGGCTCACCCATTTTTTTTTTTCTGGCCTCTGATACCTTCTCGCTGCTACCCTCTCATTACTCTCTGTCCCCATTCTGTCTTATTTTCTTCATAGTAATCACCACTTCTTGGCATTATATTATAAAGCTATTTGCTTATATTTTCCCCCATTAAATGTCTGTAAGCTCCATGAAGGCAGGAACCTTGTTTGTTTTGCTCATTGCCCTATTCTTAGCACCAACATATATATGTTAGGTACTCAATGAATATTTGTTGAATTAATGAATATGTGGGTAGATAAATGTTTTGAGTGTCTGGGGCAGGAAGCAGCAAGGTGAGAGGTTATTATGTGAGATAAGCTTGACAGCCTACTAAGTGGGGATGAATGCTATCACATTAACCCTCTTTTAGTATATTCTTTCTCTCCTTCCTTTCCCCTCATCTCCCACTGTATTTCAGTGGTTATACGATTTTTCTTAGGACTTACTTTTGTGCTGTTAAATAAATATGTTTATCAGCTTTTAATGACATCTTTTTACCTCTCAGCTATAGAAGATAATGAGTAGTAGTTTCTTCCTCTTTCCCTTTCTGTTACTTATATTAGATCTACACTGTTAGAGTTTATAACTTTTACGGCTCCTATTTTTTTTTTTTTTTATCATACATCCTAATTTGTTTTAGACTTAGTCTTACTTTTAAATAGATTCAGCGTTCTTCCCAAGGCCTTTGCTATTGTTTTTTCATTCATCTCTTGGATAAGTAGAAAGTTCTTCCTCTAATAGTTTCTTCAGGATAAACTCATGGGAACAAAATGTCTTAAATTTTTGCACGTTTAAAAATACTGGTTCATTACCCATATAATGAATGATAGTTTTTCTGGGTATAAAATTCTTAAGTCATACTTTGTTTTTTTTTTTGAAGACTAGCTGCAAAACTGCCTTCTAATAGTAAATGTTGTAATGGCAAAGTCTGAGGTCAAACTCTTTTTATCCCCATCATAAGTGTGGAGTGCCTGGCTGCCCAAAGATTCTTTCTTTATATTTGAAGCCTTATAAATGTACTAGATTGTATTTATCAATTTTTTTCCTGGATACTTTCAATGTATCTAAGTCTTCTTTTATTTCTGGGAATATGTATATCAAAACATATCTTTAAGTATTCTTTTAGTTATTTCTCTTCTTTTTTTTTTTTTGCCAATCTTCTTTATCTATCATTTTTTCTTTAATTTCTTTAAGTTCTTCATTTATTTCTATTGAATTTTCTCATCATTTTTCCACTTTTTAAAATCTTTCTGAGTTCTTAGGAGTGTCTTGTTTTCCTTATGCTGCTTTCAGTTTTGCCTTTATTTCTATAATGGTTTTATTTTTTAAAAATTTTACTTCTTTCAAGATTTCTGCTAGCTTTGTTTCAAATTCTTCTGTCTTACCACATTTTCCATAAGCTCTTATATGCATGTACTTCTCTGTGTGTGTGTGTGTGTGTGTGTGTGTGTGATTGCTTCATTAAGTTTTACAAAACTTATGGCAGAGTGTTTAGTAACATTTTTTGTATCTGCTCCATGGCAATATTTTTCTGGCAAATAGCCTTTGTTATTATATTTTCTGTTCTTTTTCTTACTTTTCTCGTAATATTTTTTATAGAGCTGGTACTAGTTCCTTTTCAATGATTTAGTTTTGAATTAGTTGACATTTTTTTCCCAGATCAGCTATTTATAATTTGTAGGAGGTTTGTTTAGGAAATAGATCAGTATTCAAGGAGGAATTTTCCTTCGTTCTGGTGTTTCATATAAGTCTTTTTAGCCTTTACCACTGTCTAGACACTGAAGATCAGCAATTGTAGAGCTCCTCACAATACCAGATCTCTCTCCTCCCCTGTCATATGGAAAGACTACTTTCTGCACACGTGACATATCTGTGTGGCTCCTTATTCAATGCATCCTCATCTGTTCCTTGGAATAAAATTGGGTCCAGAGAGGCTCAAGCTGACAGCATTTTGCAACCTATTTCCACTGTTCAAAACAAGGGATTCTGATTCTGTACCTCTTGGTGTGCTCACCTTAGAAAGTACCTTCCTTGCTCCTTCTGATGCAGCAGATGAATGTCTCTTTGCTGCTGGTCTCTACTTCTACCTATTTTGTGTTCACAGTTCCATGGCTCCTGGGTTCATCAAAGATAGAGTTTGTGTTTGTGTTCTTGCTTTATGGATTTTGTTGAGAAAGGAAGGATGAATGCTAATTGTGTGCTACTATGTTCAGTAGGGAGGAACTAAGCCCTTTTTGAAAAATCCCTTTCTTCGTTAATATAAAATCTGTTTTCCCACACTTCTAGTTCCCCAGGAAGCAGCCGTTTCCTTCTCTCTTTCTGTTCCTCTCCATGTTTCCAAGTGAGATCAGATTCTTTTTCACCAGAAAGCCTTACCATGGCCATCCGCCTCTAAATTCACAATGTGCTTATAGTCCATACTGAATGTAGCATCTACTGCCTTGCCTTGCATCATTTTTCTATGTATATGTATATTTCCTTAATTAGATTACAGGGCATTTCAGGCATAGTCTGGAATAGGAGTACTTTGTGTCCCTTTTAGTCATTCTGTGTGGTAGGTGCTACATTCATGCTCAGGGATTATTCCTGTACCCTATGGTTTGCTATGATATTTAGAATATTTATTATACCTTATGAATTCTGAGTTTGTGTATTTCCCTCTTGGGTGTCTTTCTTACTGAATGAGATAACTGTGTACTTGGCATGTGTCATACGTGATGTATACTCAGTCATGAAGACTTTATAACATACTTCATTTGATAAAGAACTATGGGTAAGCACTCTCCTTGAATTTAGATGACATTGGTCAGTGTCATCAGAAATAACTTTAACTTCTAATTATCTTGAAGATTATGTAGGTCAGTTCTCCTTTTAAAACCATACTCCCTAGGTAGAGCCTTTGTCATTATGTGATGCTGTTTATTGTAGACTACATCCTATAAACTTTGGTCATATTCCAAAGTGCCAGACTTAAAAGTAAAAGTGACATACCAGGCCACTGATTCTCGTTGGGGCTCTTAACCCTCCTTAAGTAGAGGTATTTAAAAACCTGGGGTTTTAAGGTAGACAGTTTGAAAAATAAAACAAATTAATGAAAAAAAAACCTCTATGTGATCCTGATAAAACTTCTCCCCATCTCCACTCCCACTCCTAGACTTATAAAGATAACTGATTTAATCCAATACCTGTGCTTTAGCTGTAGGAAGCAGACACAGAGAAAGAAATGACTTGTTCAAGATAGCACATTTCCCATGTATTTCTCCTGACTTGCTTTGCTGCTCTTGCCCTTCATATGATAATCCACAAACCAAAGAAGGACAGTTTCTCTGAAGGACGGATCTGATGTATCTGAAAGTCAGCTCATATTAAAGTCAAGCTGGACTGGGTTGAGGGAGAAGACACTATTTTAGGGGAAAAAAGGAGCTATTAGAGCAGAATGGAAAATGTGCACTTGACACCAATCAATGAGCCCGTACTCAAGCTGAGATGTCCAAATATGATAAAGGGCTGGAGAAATGAAAATGGTAATGCAAACTAGAGCAGCCTCTTTGATCCCAGGCAGTTGGAGACTCAATGGAATAAACCATTGCTTCTGCAAATAAGAAAAAAGAGGAAGGAAAGGTTAATTTCCAGTTTCTGGGAAGATATGCTTAAAACATGATGGATTTGAAAATTCTGCCAACAATTTCTCTTTCTCTGTCTTTTTTTCTCTTCCTTTAATTTCTGTATTGTTGAAATACTGGTCTTTTTAATTTCATTTATTGTCAGTAAGGCATCTACCACTGTAACCTCAGATGAGAAAGAGATGCATAACTATAGAGCACAGCCAGCTCTGGATAGGTTAAGGGTTAAAGCTTCAGGTGTATAGGTCTGCAAAACCAAGTACAGGCTGCCAGGGACGTCCTGGAACTCATTGGCACAGCCTATGCATATCTGGCAGAGTAATGGACTAGGGAGATAGATGGAGCACCTGAGAGGCTTAGCCTTTACTGGGTTTTGGGATGTATAGCTGGGATGCATGAGGAACAGAGTGGGTGCTGACTTTACCAAGAAAATTTCAGAACCATCTAGCTCCTTTGATGACTCTTGCCCTGGAATAATAATGTAGGATGCTTGTGAGTATTATTATCATTCTACAGATGAAGAAGATGAGAGATTAATAAATGAACTGGGTTGGCTGCAGTTACAAAGTAGCTCTGGACAGAGTTGTCTAGAGCCCTTAACTCTGGGCTCACCTCACAATCCTTTCTATGGTATATCCCAGTGTTCTCTCTGTCTCTGTGTCACTACTAGTATATATTTTGTAAGTACTTACCAAATGCCTGGCATCATGTAAAAAGTTGTTATGGCATCAATTCCAACCTAAGAGGAGCTTACTTAAAAATATGAGTCAGTACATTTTCAATTTTGAAAGTGATGTACCACATTTCAGAAAATTTGGAAAATAGCAAGAACAAGAAACTTTAAAAAATAATCTCAGCCTACTAACACAACTGCTATAATTATTTTGGTCTATGGCCTTCTGGTCATTTTCCTCATATATTTAACTTTTTAAAAAAATCTAGTGAAAATTATATTGTACATATGATTTTATTTCTCGCTATTTTTACATGGCTTTTTAAGTAATTTTCCCCCATAACCACTTTCATGGCAGTAGGATATTTGCAAAGAGCTTAATCACAAAGCATTTACTAACCTTAGTATTAAAGCAATTTTATTGTATTAATGCAATAAGTGTCTGTTAATCAACTTGTGCTCAGGCTTTCCTGGCACCCCAGTGATAGTCAAGGAATTTGGAATGTTCAGAACCACTTCAGAGGAGTCCCACATGAGTTAATGAGAGCTCCAGGCTTCTTTTCTGGCCCTTCTTACATTAGTGGGCCATCTGATGGCATAGACCATGCTCAGGCCAGCTGGAACCAAGGTGCAAGGCAGTTAGATCATCATAGGTCCTTCTTTTTTCCTTCTCTAATTTATCTTCATGACTGTTTTAATCACCTTCTTGATGAGGGAGGGATTCCTGCCCTAGGGTTGTGGGAATTGCCAAACACACGATTCCTGACACTGGACAGATGAGAGCAACATGTACTCACAGCCTGGGAGAGGAGGACACTTCATGCAACTCAGGGTCACACAGGGCTGTACTCAGGAACAAAAGAAAAAACTAAGGACTATGGGAGGCACACTTTATAGTACAGTCATCTCTCGTTATCTGCGGGGCATACATTCCAAAATCCGCAGTGGATGCCCAAAACTCCAGGTAGTATGAAACCCTATATACACTATGTTTTTTCCTATGCATGCAAACTTTTCACTTACAGGAATCATTTACAGCTTCTCCTTGGCATACCGAAATTGCCAGCATCCCTACTTTTGCACTTTGGAGCCATTATTAAGTAAAATAAGGTGACTCAAACACATACACTGCGATACCATGATAGTCAATCTGATAACCAAGAGGGCTACTAAGTGATTAATGGGCGGGGAGCATCAGCAGCATGGAGATGCTGGACAAAGGGATGAGTCACCTCCTGGGCAGGATGGAGTGGAATGGTGAAAGATTTCATCACATTACTCAGAACGACAGGCAATTTAAAACTTATGAATTGTTCATTTCTGGAATTTTCCAATTAATATTTTTCCAGTTGACTCTGAGTAACTGAAACCATGGAAAGCAAAACAGCAGATAAGGGGAAACTACTGTATCAAGAACATGGGGTGCCCCCTGGTTCTTGTGGGAGAATGTAATTTGCTTGTTTGAATAACTTTGCAGCTGGCACAGAGCTGAGACCCCAAGACTCAGGGATAATCAGGAACTGCACCAGGTCCATTTGATAAAGAAGACTGTTTGGTGAGAGAAAGCACTTAATACTGAGCCTTAATTTTAGGTCCTACACCACAATGATAAAAATTGCTTCCCTCCCTCCCAGGCCCTCCATTTTCTCCAACTCTTCTCTCCTATGTTTGTTTGTTTGTTTTTTAATATTCTAGTCTTGGCTGCCTTATCTTTAGGAGGCTGTGTAATAAATACATGGTTTATAGTGTATACTCTAAGAGAGACGGCCTGAGTTCAAGTTCAAGCTTGGCCATATATTAGCTGGATGTTGTTAGGCAAATAACTTCCCCTCTCTGTGCCTTGGTTTCCTCATTTATGAAATGGAGATTATTATAATAAAGCTACTTACCTCATAGGGATATTGTGAAGAGTAAAAGTTAATATATATATAAAACTTTTAGAACAGTGCTTGATGTGTGCTTTGTAAGTACTAATATCTTCACTTGGGTTCAGTCCATAAGTTTAGTTAGATTAAGTTTATATTGATAATGTTATTCTGCTCTTTTCAGCTTTTCTCTATTCTTTTTCTCCAAGGCTAAAGTTAGCATAGACTCATTTCCAGGAAATGTACTCTGTTCATTTATTCATTTGTAAATTCATTCATTTGTTCATCTGTTCAACCAATAATTATTTAGGAGCCTTTGCTGTGTAGCAAGCACTCTTCCAGGTGATAGAATCTTCAGGGGAACAAGACAGACAAAACATCTCAGGATTTGAGGCTTACAATCTATTGTGGGAGTGGCTGGGGGCAGAAAACAATCAAGTAAATAAACAGAAAGATAATTATGGCCAGCAATAAGCTCTCTGAAGAAAGAAAAGGAAATGAAAGGGAGACCATCTGAGGGACAACTTATTTCCCTTATTCAAGGAAGCTAAAAGAAGGAACGGTCCCCAAAAGGCCATAGATGCTCCATTCCATCAGTTGTTTGGTGATAGTGACAAAATTTATTGATATTGTCTTCCAAAGAACACATATGTTTTCTTTTCCTTCCCTGATATTACTTCCTCCTCATTTCTCTCCCACCCCGCCAGAGAAGGTCTTGTCTTGTTAACCAAGTTTATGCATCAGGTTTGGTCTAGTATCTGGAAAATGGACAGAGAAAGGCAGGGGCAGAGAGGTAAGAAGAGGAGGAGGACCTACTTTAGGAAGTTAAACTTGGTTCATAAAATAGGAAGCTTTGCAGGAGTGCATAGAAAGATTAAAAAAAGTCCTCCTGTTATTTATCAGTTATTTATTGCTGCATAATGAGCCACTCCCAAATTTACTAGCTTGAAACAACAATGATTTATTATTTCTCACGATCCTGTGGCTTGCTAGTTAATTGCTCTGTTCTGTTGGTTTTGCCGAGGCTCTCTCAGTCAGCTACCAGATGAGCAGTGCTGGAAGAACCCTAATGGGCTTATGTTCCTGGAAATTGATGCTGACTGCAGCCTAAGACACCTTTGTTCTTCTCCAGAACGGCTTCCTGTATGGTGGTCTCAGGGCAGCATTCCAAGATGATAAAGGCAGGTATTGCAAGGCCTCTTTAGTTCTAGGTTTTAGAACCCATACAGTGTCACTTCTGCCACATTCTATTGCTCAAAGGAACTCACAAGGCCAGCCCAGATTCTAGCTAGTGATATAGATGTTAAATAAAAAATAACATAGTTCTTGTTTCTGAAGTTATAATAAGAAAACTGAAGAAGCGAACCTACCTATGAAGAGAGACATATCCAGTAGTAAATCGTCAATTATGTTGATTTTTCCTCTCCTTGGTTGACACCACTTATGTAGAGGCAGGCTTCTGGTGTTCAGCTTTGCAGAAAAAGTTTAACATTGCAGGCCTGATGTTGCTAGCTATCCTTAGAAAGGCCTGCTTGCAATTTGGTCCTTACCTGGCATCTGAGAACTTGAATTTCAGGAGGTTTCCTTCTTTTCCCTAACTGATGAGGATGACTTACTCTTTCTAGACAACTTGTTTAAGCGAGATGGTTTATGCTAAACAACTTTTTTTCTTTTGGTATATATTAGGCAGAGGGTGCCCCTATGACTAGCCCCCAATAGAGACTTTGGGTGCTGAGTCTCTAATTAGCTTCTCTGGGCAGAAACATGACACACATGCTGCTGCATTTTGTTACTGGATGAAGAGTGGGCTCTGTGTGACCCCTTGTGGGAGGGAGAGCAGAAGGAAGCCTGTGCATGGATCTTCTAGACTCTATCTGTGTCTTTTCCTCTTCTGATGGGGATGTGTGCCTTGCTGCATCTCCTATAAAGCATAGCCATAGCCATGAGTACAACTATATCTTGAGTCCACGAGTCTTTCTAGCAAATCTCCCAATGTACGGGTGGTCTTGGGGACCCTTATTTCTTATAGATTTTTGTCTTCTAGGGAGATGGGAGCCAATTCCCAGGAGTCACGGGGCAGTACCAGAAAATCACCCTGGGGGTTTTGCCTGGACAGGAAATGATGTCACATTTCCCTGGAGCCAGGAGGTCCTAGCAGATCTCACAGCTGTAGACCAGTGTTTGAAATGATGATTAGATTTGTACATTATCAGGATTTATTTAAATTTGTGAGTGTAATTTATTTAATTGGTAATAAGTAGGTAGTAATTAGGAATATGTGAAAGTGATTGGTTTTCTCTGTACAACATCTTCTGCTAAGTGAAAAGGTACTGATTGAGACACACAAGCACACACACACACACACACACAAATCATAAAGAACACCACTTTGCCCTGGCCAGAACTGGACAGCCACTTGGAACAAATCTGTAAGTATAGATTACTGGTCCTGTCACCAAACAGGTCCTCTTTGTTTCCTGCTTCTAAACCAGGCTGTGGCTATCATCCACTGGAGTCAGTGGCTGCTGGAACATGTAACTAAAACAGAGGAAAAGTCAACCACAGAACTCTTCACCTTGCCTTTCCATGCCCTATCTCTTGCTTGTCATACTGGCGGTGTTGGCAGCGAAGGTGGCCTTGAGAGCAGCTACTCTGTAAGCTATCACCAGTCCTTTGTTGTGACCATTGCTGTTTCCTGGGGTGTCCCTGGGTAGCGAAGAACCTGGTGGCCAAGGAGGAGGCATATGAATCTCTGTGAACACGTTTAAGGTAGAGTTTGTCCAATATACTATGATAGAAAGAGCACTACTAAATATTTGAGAATGAAAAGAAGGTTGTATAAAAAGGAGAATATAGGACTTAGGATTTAAAAGAGGTGAGTTCCTTTTCTTCTGCCACTTAATTAACGAACCCCTCTGATTCTTAATATCATAAACTCAGAGCAGTTGTGCAAGTAGAATGAAATAATATATATAATGCAGCTAGATTGGTGCCTAGTATAAGGTAAATCTGAGTCTTTTTCAGGTGATGAAATCTAAGTGATATGTTTTCTTTTTGCTTAATATGTATAATATTGGCCAAACTTTCTGTAGCGAACAAGTATTTTCTTTATTATGAGACGGTTTTTTAAAAAAGTTGAAGTTTAAAACCCATTTCCTTGCCATGCTGTCTCTTTAGATGAGCTTTTCCTGGGTCACTCATGCTTAGCATGCTGTTGACGTTGGGTCTCTCTTTGTCATTGTACATTAACATCAATAGGGGCTTGGAAAGGACCACGTCTTAGAACTGAGTGACTCAAGAACTGTTTGTCACTGACATAGGTAAAGTACCTCAAATGTTTTCTCAATTTTTCAGTAATTATAATTTGAATTGAATTGAATTGAATTGAATTGAATTGAATTGAATTGAATTTATTTTTCATCCAGAATCATTTTTTCTTAGCAGGGTCACTGCCAGGATGTCAAAAAAGCACGGGAGGTGGGGGGAGCCTATTCTTTTCTTTCTGTAGGATTGTCCTTTTTCCCAACTTTGTTTTCCTTGTGATTCAGTTTTTGTTTTTCTTCCAGCTAGTAATAAAATGCACTTTGCAGGGAAGGTAAGGGGGTGCTTCACCAAGTGCTGTAGCTCTGAGGACCATTCACAGGGCTAGGGTCAACTGAGTTCTGTGGAATCTGCTGAGAAAGTCTCTGGGGCGCTGTGCTTCTGGGCTGCTCCTTGCCTGCAGGGCGACTATAAAGAGGGCAGCAGAACTCCCAGGATGGGAGGCCTGGGCTCTTTTCAGAAAATGCAACACATAAGCAGAGCGAGCTGAGTGAGAAAATTCCCACGGTGTGCGAATCAGTTGCTGAGTGTCCTCTGGTGTTCTCTTCAAGTCTACAAAACTTTAGATGGAGAAGAACTGGTAGAGGATTTCAGGGCTTTTTTTTTTTTTTTTTTTTTGTCTCAGAAAACTTTCAGAGAGCAGAGAATGGCATCTGCACTCAGACAGCATTGCCCTCTCAACAACTTCCTTGAGCCAGCACCCCTGACTTGCTCTGTTACTATATTAGGTATATCTGAGTTCTCTCTTCCACATGAGACTATGAACTAACTCTGCCTCCATGGCAAGTCTGCCCAATATCTTCATGTTTATTATTTTTTAATGTCTTTAAAAATATCTGTTAAAAATGGTGTTTATATATGTTTACTAATTGACAACGATGCCCTGGTAGGAGTTATAGGTGATGGAGAAACGTTAAGCAACAGCAAACATGACAAGAAACTTCCTCCAACCTCTTTTGGAGCCAAGTAGAGCCTTTAGCCATCTCAGTTTTTATGGAAGCCCAAAAGGAGTGACTTAGTTAGTCCATAGGAAAGTATTGAGCACAACTCATACCTGGCAGGGCATTGGCTACTGTAGGACATTCAGAAGCTTTAGATATAATCTCTTCATAGTCAAGTTGGTGAGATATATGTACTGCCCATGGAACTCTAATGGATAATAAAGGCTATGTATAATTTACCACTAAACTGTATGATGCCGAAGTCAGTGAAGTCAGGGAACACAGTGGCCCAGACAGTTAGGGAGAGTTTCTACAGGAGACTAGACTAAAACTAGGATTCAAGGGTCAGGCAGTATCTACACTGATTAACTCTTCATACCCCTTTAGAGTGAATCTGCTTCTACTTCTCTTAAGGCTCAGATAATTTTTCAGGAGACTATAGATAATTTACCAAGTAGCCCTGAGCTAATAAAATCTAGCTGTTAAATTCCACTCCTTTCTTGACCGGCCCCAAGTAGCTGGTAGTATGTCTCCCATTTCTCAAAGCCTCAACTCCTATATTCTCCTTAGAAGTCCTGTCCCCTAACACTCAGCCTGATGCTTGGCATGACGGGAGATTCTTTTCTCTGCTAAATTAAGCCTTCATTTTTGTGTAAGCCCCACAAAAATGAACAATCTTCAAAATTAAATTCTACTCAGCCATCATTTATCAAGTACCTACGGTTTCTCTATGAGTATATAACCCAAATGCAACAGTAAATAGTTTCCTGCCGTCAAAAAAGATTACCTTTTAGACTAAGAGAGAAAATAGCTAGATTGAAAGATAGAATGTTAGATAAGCTGTAACAAAAAAGAACAAAATTAACCCAATGGGTGAAGGCTTCATGGAGGTAGTAGGAATGGGGTGAGTCCATGGGGAGCATGTGAAATTTACAAATATAGAAATGCAGGATGAAGGCAGGAGTGGGGTTGGACATTCTGTCTGGAGGCCACTTCGTAAACAGAGACACAGAGGTGACGGGAGTAAGGTGCAGTTCAGGTTTGGCTTAGGCTAGGAATGGGAATAGGTGTCATGGCAATTGAGACTGGAATCATGAATGGAGTTTAGAACATGAGGCTGAGAGGTTGGGCCCTATCCTTGAGGCGGGGGAGATGCTGGCAGAATTTTAATCAGAAAGGGGATATGAACTTTTGGCTCATCGTTTTGGCATATGTTAGGCATGTGTGTGGAGTGGAAGAAGAGAGGCTTGTGAACTGAGGGTAGGAGGTGATTGGCACAAGGAGGACAGGTCAGGGCTCCTTCCGTATGGCAGTAATCTGGGCAGGCAGTAATAAACACTGAAAATAGGGCAGTGGCAATGGGCCTGGAAGGGAGGGATAGGTGAGAGAGAGAATGGGAACCTTTTGCTTATCTTTCCTTTTCTGCAGGTAAGATAATACTGTCACTTAGGCAGTCATTTCAGAATTGTAGGAATCTATTGCTTTTGCCCACAGAGAGAATGCTATTCTTGAGATTTTACAATGAAGGCAAGAGCCTTCCTTGCTGGAAAGTTGTTCATTCGAGTAAAAGACCTCAAAGAGCTTGTCTGGGACTGTGGTGTCTCAGCTACCATTTCTCCCTGTGCACCTCCTCTAGATGGCGCCTCCCCCTCGCCTCATTTCATTCCCCTTGCAGATGCAAGGGAAAGGGTAGTCTCCCATTTTTATCTTAGAGTACTTTACAGCACCTACTGACAAATCCTATTCAAGCTAACATGAGTGGCTGGGGGCAACTCATACATAATTTCCCTCTATTTAGTGGCTTTCTACACCATGGGGTCTACATGATTTCTGTTCATTTAATTAAAGGTTATATTGACAAATTGTTATCCTCGGGAGTGTGGGTGTGCAGGGAGCGCTTTTGGAATACATTACAGGGTAATTCCTTTTGCCCTTTATTGCCTCTGCAGGCCATGTGAAATTGAATTGCAAATCACATATTTTAGAAACAGGCGGAGACACTGAGGCCTATGCTTCCTTCGACTTTAGTAAGACAGTGAGCATGTATGTATATATGTAAAAGACCCTCTGTCTATGCAGGCAAAGTGAAAGAGGCAGAGCTAAATAACTAGGAAGCGATTTCTCCACCCCAGACAGTAAGTTCAGTAGCCTTCACTCCCGCAGGGAGTGTCTGGATCCAGAAGCTTGCTCTGCCTTTGAAACATCCAGAGGGCCCATTACTGATAATGGCTCCTCTTCTGAGCATCAGCTAGAGACAAGTCCCACTTACATGCAGACTGGAGAAAGGCAGTTGATGCCATCTTTCCAATCTCCCTCTCAAGAGGCAGCTGCAACTCCCAAAGTTCTTATGCATGAGGAAAATGCCAATAGGCAAACACTTTTAGGCAAAGTTGCTCCTGTTAGAGCAGATAACAAAAGTCTATAAACTTCAGGAGACGCACAGTTGTTAGGTATTGGGAAGTGATGGGGTAGGTATGAGCTGAAGGCAAACAGTGCCCATGTGAAATGGTGTGGCTTTTTTGAGCACTTAGAATACTCACCTTCGCATGGGCAAGGGCTGTAGTCATGACTGGATATGGCTGCCTCTGGTCTAGGATGCATTTGTTCCTGAGGTTGAGGGACTGGGTGTTAATATCTTTCTGCTCCATAATATCCTCACAGTCCATGAGCATTTCTGTGGAGGAGAGGCGTGGGGCTGCCATCTTGTTAGCAGTGGAGATTGAGAATCCTGAGGAGCGAGGGGATGAAGGTAGGCCGGTGTTAATATTAAGTTGTGTAGTTAGGGCAGCCTCCTTGAGAAAGTGACATTGACATGAAGTCTTGAGAAGGCAAGGGAGATAGTGATGAAGATGTCTGGGGGAAGACTATTTCAGGCAGGAATACTGACATTTCCTAAAGTAGGAGTGTGCCTGGGTGATAGGAGAATAGACAGTGTGACTGGAACAGAGTGGACAAGGAGGAGGGGTCAGAATGGTGGGGTTGGGGACAAATTACAATGTGGTCTGTTGGTCTCTGTAAGGACTTTGGCTTCTACTCTGAGAAAAATTGGGAACCATTGTGGTTGTTGGATAGTGGAGTGATATGATGCAGATATGAAAATAGGCAATCCAATATAATGAGGCCAATGTACAGATCCAGCTATGTGAAGGAAGCATATGTGAGGGAGCATAGAGAAGGGACATCTCTTCCAGTTCAGGAAGAGGAGACAGAGAGGGTAAGGGAAGGCTTCCTGGAGGAGGTGTCAGCATTTGGCCTGGCTCTTAAATGATGAGCTGACCCACAGCCTCCTAACCCCCCGCCCTTCCTTTGTGTACCTGTTACCAAGGCTGCAAGAGGTAGGTTTCTCAAGAGGTAGGATTTTTGTGCTTGACTGTGATTTGTCTGGGATCTGTATCCAAGCTCTTTGTACAGGACTCAATCCATGCCTTATCCTTAGGGCATTAACCCTGACTTGAAACCCCACTGCCTCCTGGCAAATCAGTGCCCGTGTGGATGTCTCATGCAACCTGATTGCTTTACATGCTAATGCTTTATTGAAGATTGAATCCCATGGCAGTGAAGGTATGGGGAGAAAGGAAGCAAGGAAGAGTAGAAAGGAAATAAAGATGTCTGTTACTAAACTGGCCACAGCATCACAAGAAAATATGGCTGCTTTCCTGGTCACATGGGACATCTCTGGACAGTTCATGTAGAACCACTGTGCCTTGAGTTAGTTCATCAGGGCGGAGATGAAGGGAGAATTTATTGCTTGGCATCTTCCTTTCTCTTGTTTATTGGTAAAGCTTAACCCATGAGGATTTTTTTTTTCAAACTGATTTACTTGCATGAGGAGCCCAAAGTGACCTGGTGATAGTCATAACTTCAAGTTCAGTGGAACACTTACTATGTCCTCTGGTCAGTGTGACCACCCTTAGAACTTAGTAGAGCCCAGCATGTGGAGATAGGAGACACAAGTTCACAAATGGGTCAGAGGGTGTTGGTGAGGGAGCCTCTTCTACTTTTATCACTTGGTTCCTGGATCAGTTTTTTCTAGCTATTGGGAATACAGTGTCATATATCAGCCATTGGTTCAATACCTATACCACCTATTGAAAAACCCTATCAAGCCTTGTAGGGTTTTTTCTCCATGAGTTGGTACCTTAACTGAGCTTTCATCAGGCTGCAATGCCATTCTGTCAAGCAGACTGCCTCTTAGGGATGCTAAAGATTAGTTAACCCCTGGTCGTTGTTGTGCTTCCTTTGTTATACAATGTGTGCCTTGGTCTGAGATAGTGTTACTTGGATAACCATCAATAGGCAGTCATTTTGTAAGCTCTTGCTTGGGATTTCTGACAGAAGCATTGCAAGCAGAGTGGGCAAACTCATAGTTGTATATATCTCTTCAGCAAGGATTAACTGATGCTCCTTTGGATGTGAAAGGGGTTCAATGCCATAAACTGGCTACCAGGCTGGTCTTCCCCAGGAATTGTGCTGTATTGAGAACACGCACGCAATGCTGACAAACTGTGCATTCAACCATTGTGGAAGCCTTGGTGGGAAGGGGCCCATGATGGTAGGCCCATGCATGGCCACCATCTCTAGCACTAGGGGACTGAGGAGAGAAGCTAGCTCATATCTACTAACATCGTCTTGTCTAACTTCATTCAAAAAAGCTTTCTCTGGATTGAATTCTTCTTCATAGGCTTTAGTGTGAGATACAAAGGTTTTCAAGCTTTTTGAGCACTTCTATCTATCCATCCAGATCTTCTTTTTTATTTCCAAGTTTATTCCTCCCAGTCCCTGATCTATCAGTCAAGCTATAAACTACTTCTAGAAGTTTACGTCTGCCCTACTTTTCCCCTCACACTAAGTGGATGGCTGAGTGTATGCATGCACCTCTGCCTCCTGGGAGGCCACTCTCGTGTTGGTTGTAATGCAGCAGCAGTTCATTTCTATTGCCAACACTTCCTGCAATGCACTGGTGAACCAGGCTGAGTCCATTCCTCCTCCATCAGTTGGTCCTAGAGAATCCCCTGTGAGGATATAGATACGGATTGGAAAAAAAACCTGTTGGTACCACAGAAGTAGTTAACTGACCACAGAATTTACCTTTTCATGCAATTTATTTTTGCTTGCTAGCTCTGCTTGAGTCTGGTACCAATTTTAACCATATAGTAGATTGTTACACTAGCTTGGCCTTACATAGGAGAACTCAGCTCATGATGGACAGCTCAGGTCACATAGTCACTAGGTGTTTTAAGGTCAGATGTTAATTTCATTTAAGACTCAATGAATATAAGGAGCTGTTTTTCAAAGAGAATAGTTCATTGTTGCAGAGAACATGGCCTTACTTAAGAACCCTGCAAATCTTGTATTGGAATTGGCCCAGCATCCTTATCCACCATAGATCCCTCTAGTATTATCCAATTTGATGTAACATAAATTCAATTGGTGGGACAGTTTGTGCCATAGCCTGAACCCACTGTGTAGTCATCTCTTCCTCTGGCAGCCTTCTGAGTCACCAGATAGATAAATTTGAGGAGTTTTACCAAGTGTGCTAAATGCCACATTAAAATCCAAAGAATTCCATCAAGTACTGTGCTGTTTTCATCATTGTAGGTGTAGAAGGTGCAACAATTTCTCCTTCACTTTAGAGGGATGTTCAGGATGTCCAGGAGCTACTGGAAGCTCTAAAAATGCCAATGATTTGGCAGGCCCCAAGTTTGGTAGGGTTTATCTTCCATATTCCAACATGTGTGTGTCCTCTTATTAAAGTCTCTAAGGTACTTGCCACTTCCTACTCCCCAGTACAACTAGTATGATGTCATTGAAATAATGGACTGATGTGTTGTTCTGCAGTATGTTGAGTTCCCTGAGGACTAGATTATGGCAAGAGAATTAAAAGAGCCCTAAAGCTATTATAGTGAAGGTGTACTCTAGTCAAAATTACTTTTGATTCTGTCTTTAACGGATATCAAAAAGAAAAAAAAATACCATTCATTAACTCATTAGCTACGTGCCAAGTAGTGGAGTTCATGCTGATCTGTTTTAGTAAAGATATTACATGTACCCTTTTATTAGGATTAGTGCTTGGTTAATTTTCACAGTAGGCTATGGTCCATCTACCATGATCCTCCTGGATTCTGCAGAGGCCAGTCAGGTGAATTGGGAAATATGATGTGGACCACTGTTTCTGCCTTTTTAAAGCCCTTGGTTGTGGCATTAATCTCTTCATTTCCTTTAAGACTGTGGTATAGCTTTTAATTTATTATCTTGGCAGAAAAGGGGCAGTTTTAGGGGACTGTATTTGGCCCTTATTACCATAATTGCTCTTACTCCATAAATTAGGGAGCAGATGCAAGGGTCCTGCTAGTTACTACGTATGTCTATCCAATTACACATTTAGTGACTGGGGAAGTAACCATAATGCGGGCTTAGGCTAAAACTGTGCCTATCACAGGGCTTCCGTAACCTTTACTCTGATCAGAGGAGCATGGTGGCATGTGTTTGGTCCTTTGGTATTAGTGTCAGATCAGATCCTATGTTTAATAGTTCTTGAAATATCTGGATTTTCCCCTTTCTCAAAGGCTAAGTTACCCTGGAAAATGGTCATAATTTTCTTTGGAGGAAGAATTGAAGGTTTATTTTCTCTATATACTTACACTGGTGTTGCAGAGTTTTTCCTCAATGAGATCTAGCCTCCTCTTCAACCCATCTCCCACTACCCCTCATGGGCACAAGACTAGTAACCAGACCCAGGACTTCCCACAGTATGAGCAGGGATAAATGGCTCCCTCTTCCAGGAAGTAATAGACTATACATCAATGGACTTGTAAGACTTGGCTGATGTACACTTCGGGGATGGAGCTTTGGGTCTATGAACTGACTTAAATCTGGAAAATAGAAGAGAAGACTGATTTTCCATTATGGTTGATGTCAAATTTCTGTGTACCAACTCTTGTATATATCACTTTGTGTGTGCGTATGTGTTTATTTTTGATTATACAAATCAATTAACACCCTAGTTAAGCTTCCCAGCATGCCCTTTGGAACACTGTGATCTATTACCCATCACAATACATCGCTCCAGGCACCCCAAATGCTACTCTCGCTAGCCTTGCTGCACTTTATGATAATTACGTTCAAATTGCCTTTCATTGTCAAGTGTTGCTTTCTGGCCTTTGCCTTCTCTGGAATCTCAACATCCTCTTCAGAGATCTTGGTTCCATAGCAGCATACTCATGGCAACTCCTTCCTGTGGAAGTCAGCCACCATAAAACATCTCCACGGCTCTTGTGCCCCTTTCATTAGTGCATTTCCTATTGCCTTACTGAAGGAAGTGACCTTTTAGCTCTCCAGAGAATTTAATCATATGATGGAGTCCCAGGTTTTACATACTAAATTCATTCTAACAGTTCTACCTCTCTGGGCCTTCTGACCCCATCTTCAGAACTATGCCAAGGAATTTCCAGTGTCTTCACCCCATTTACTCTAGGCCATCAGCATGCCTGTGTATCTAGGAGTCATCTCAGCGCTATGTTAAGATAGGCTCCAGGTGCCCAGGTGCTCAAGGAATCCTGAGTCTGAGATGGGTGCCCTCATGCCAATCATTATTCCTTCTTTCTCCTTCGACTTTACCCTGTGGTCTATCACCCTTGATTCAAGTCTGCACGTATGCAAAGTCCTACAGTTCTTTTGTGTATAGTCTATTACTTCATAGACTAGGGCCTGTGTAAGTCTGCTCACACAGCAGTAAGTCCTGGCCCTGGTTATTGACCTAGAGGCAGTGAAGGGTAGTGGAAGGTAGATCCTGAGGAGAATAAAAGCTATTTTTCCACGCATCTGTTTTAGGTAAGATCAGTCCATGGTTCCTAGGCAAGTTGATAGGGAGAGGGGGGAGGGAACTATTTTCCTCTGGCAATGGAGAGAGGTTTCTTCTGCTGGCCCAGAGGGTCCAAGATTCTCAGGCTTAAACACACAAAAAAATCCAAGTTTCATAATCCCATTCTTACCCATTAAGGTTGATTTTGACATAGTAGACAGATTAAGACTGCATATTTTATCTCCTTTGCAAATCTGTCGCATATAAAAATCACATCCTGGGCCTGATTTTCAGTACAGTCAGCACTGCAGATGAGAGTCTCTTTTAAAATGATACAGAGTCTTAATACTTTTAAAACATGCCTTAAGCTGACAATTAGATGCCCTGATTTAATTTTCTTTTTTCCAGGCCTCAAATGCCTTCCAAAATAATCATTTCACATTATTACCTTTTTAGTTATCATTATCTCCTATCAATCCAAGGATGTAGCCATTTGACCTTCCAGCGTCTTGCACTTGACCTGCACCTCATCTCAACCAACTGCAACTGAAAGCTTTGCTAGTTGTGAAGCTTTACTAATAAGCTTTGCTAATTATATCCCAGATACCACAAGCTGGGATATGGGCTGTTTTTTAAGACGGATAGATGTCAAGAACTATGATTACATTCTAGTTGCAGGCCAACAACTTAGCCTGACAGAGTTTCATGGATGCTGGCAGAAGACATAGTCCTTTTTCTTTGACCCAGTAGGGCCATGTCCTCTGTAAGAGACTTGTGGAGAATTGTCTCTCAACAGCAGGCATTCCAACTCCAAAGTCATACTGAGGGTCTCCCGGTTCCTTTTTTTTTTTAGCTCATGGTCCCTAGAAAACAAAGCCTGAGGCAAAGTTTTATCGCCGTAATGTTTTATTGAGGAATATCATCCCAGGGCACTGAGAATGTGCTGGGAAAGGAAGTGAGGTAGGGATGGAGGGAAAGCGTATGATACTTTACCAAGCTGGCCACAATATCACAAATGTAAAGTAGCCAGTTTTTCAGTTGTGTAGAACAGATTGTTATGCCTTAGAATAGTCATTGGTAGGAGAAAGGCAGAGATTAAATCTGCCAGTTCCTTTCCACAGAGGCATTCACTATCTGACCCATCCCAGTTGTTTCTGCCAGCCTCTTGGGCAGCCTCTGGAAAAGCAAGGCTCAATGCCCCGCATCTGATTCTGAGTGTGGTGGGAAAAACCACAGTCCCAGTGGTCCCTTCTCCTCTTGGTCTCCTGCCTCTGATTCTCAAGATGTACCACTTCGGCTTCTCATGGACCTAGAAGGAATAATAATACTGGCATTACTTATTTTGAAAAATTGTTGTAAAAGAGAAAAAATTAGAAAAAACATAAGTGCTATAGAAAAACTAGTTATTATTTATCTGAAGATTTCTTAATCTTGAATCAGAAGAGGGAGAGAAAAGATTTGAACCAGCTTTTGCAGCATAAGTAGAAGGTATATAGGTGAGGGCCTGGCGAAAGACTTCTCATGCAGAGCATTCAGCAGGAGCCAAGGACAAAGATGGCAGATGATACAAAGCAGGGTTGGAAAGCAGAGCCAAGGGCCAAATCTGGCTCTCCATTTCTTTTTGCAATTAAGTTTTATTGGAACATGGCCACACCCATTCATTTATGCTGTTTTTATATTACAATGGCAGAATTGAGTAGTTGCAACAGAGACCATATGGCCTGTAAGCCTAAAATATTTACTATCTAACCCTTTACAAAACCCTGATGTAAAAGAAAATACTGAGTATAATACAGTGTAGGTAATTAATTTATGGGAACTGCTTTTCTCCTTTCATTTTCCTTTTTTGTTTCACAAAGAATTGATAGCATAATGGCCACTTAATAAATACTGATTAAAGGTCTCACTCTTTAGAAAGGTACTTGATACCATGATTTACCAAATAGAAAGTTAATCCCAACATTTTTACAACTTTAAAATTATGACTGTTACCTACAAAGAATAAGAGGCAGTTTATTCTGCCCCCTTTGTACTAACCATATTAATAACTGAGACACTGTTGCATACTTGGGTATAGATCAACTATTTGCAATCTGAGTGTTCTAGGAAATCTAGATTAATTGCAACTCAGCTTGACAGTGACTCTTATACAGCCACAAACTGGAACACAAAGACTGTGTTTCCATAGGCACGAAGCGCAAGTCTGAAACATTTCCTAGATTCCTTCAGGAGAAGAATCATAACTTATATGACTTGGAATCCCCACTCCCTGGCAAATTTCCAGGCAAATTTATTTGTTAAATTTAATTAAATAAAATTAAATTTATTTAATTTATTTGTTAGAGTGTTGTATAACCATTGGTTGGCCCCAAATACTGGATGAGCTACCCAGTCAATGCTATCTAGCAAGAACAGCAACATGGCAAAGATGGAGAGCTCAGTTGGGAAGGACCTCATGGCTATGCTGCTTTAAGGCCAATTAACTGGTGCCTGACATCTTCCAGTAAATCTAAATGAAATGCATTCTTGTGAATTCTAATTTCAAGTGAGTTTAATTGAACTTGAGAGAGAAGCAACCATTTAGTGAGTAAAATGAAAATGAAGTAATTGAATATTTTTCCAGGACTGTATTTGAAATGTGTTTCATCAGATGTTGTTTCAGAACCCAAATGACCAGCTGTATGTGGTTAATATTTGGAAAGAAAGATGGAGTATTTAAATGTCAGCTTGTAGCCACTCGGAGGGTAAATGCAACAGCCGGCTGTTCAGTTACTGGACATAGGCTCTACTTGGCATTCAAAAAAATTTTTTAAGTTGGAAGTTAACTAATATGATCAGAAGAATTAGGATTAGTCTGATGATGGAAAAATAAAAACTAAAATCTTTTCCCACTCCCATCCTCCCCTCTCTCAACACCCCCAAAAAGAGAGCAGCACTATTGATTTGAAATTGTAGACATTTTGATGGGCTCAACCAACTGATTATCCATTAAGATGATGAGTCTTTTTTTCACTATTTATTGAAAGCCCACAGTATACCTGGCACTGCGGGAGACAGTGATTGAACAGGACTTGGTCTACGGCCGTAAGGAAACTTCTGTTCAGTAAGTGAGATGAGAGCGGAGAATAAATTAGTATAGGAAAGGTAAATGTGATACCTACCATAAGAGCAAGCGCTGAGTACTGAAGAGGTGTCAAGTTCTGACTGTGAAAACAAGGACTCCTCTTAGGGGAGGTGGTATTTGAGCTGCAAATATTTGCAGAAGGAAAAGAAAGCATGGGACCTGTTTGGAAGATGACGAGGCATTTAATGGAGCTGATGTGAAAGATTTGCAGAATAAGGTAGTATGAAAAAAGATGGATGTGGTGCAATTAAGGAAGGCCTTGAATGGATTTGTACTCTATTCATTAAGCAGCCTCTAAGAAAGGAAAGGGTTTGACCAGAGATAGGGACTAAAAATGTAGATGTAATGCTCAACAACACTAATCATCGGAGAAATGTAACTCAAAACCACAATGAGATAACACCTCATACCCATGAGGTGTGAAAATAATGATGGCAAGGATGTGAAAAAATTGGAAGTCTTGTGTGCTGTTGATGAGAATGTAAAATAATGCAACCACTATGGAAAAATACTGTGGAGCTTCCACAAAAAGGTTAAAAACAGAAATAACATTTGGTCCAGCAAACCTACTTCTGGGTATATAGTCAAAAGAATTGCAAACAGGATCTTAAAGAGATGTTTGCACACCCATGTTTATAGCAGCGTTATTCACAATAGCCAAGAGGTAGAAGTAACCCAGAGATCCATCAATGGATAAACAAAATGTGTATATATATTTACGTATAGATAGATAGATAGATAGATAGATAGATGGATGGATGGATGGATGGATGGATGGATGGATGGATGGATGGATGGATGATAGATAGATAGATAGATAGATAGATAGATAGATAGATAGATAGATAGATAGACAGACAGACAGACAGACAGATA
Source organism: Pteropus medius (assembly GCF_902729225.1). Lineage (NCBI taxonomy): Eukaryota > Metazoa > Chordata > Mammalia > Chiroptera > Pteropodidae > Pteropus > Pteropus medius. The sequence goes on from NW_024345601.1 coordinate 14,036,743, forward strand.
GATAGATAGATTCCTGAAATGGTGGCAGTAGCAGATTTGTAATTCCAAATCTATGTTTTTACATAGGTGTAATGAAATATTATTCGTCCTTAAAAGGGAAGGAACTCCTGTCACATGCTACAATATGGAAGAACCTTGAGGATATCCTGCTAAATAAGCTAGTCACAAAAAGACAAATACTGTATAAGATATCTAAAGTAGTCAAATTCATAGAAACAGAAAGGATGGTTTTTGTCAGGGATGGCGGGGCAGAAAAAGAGGAGTTGTTTAATGGGTATAGACTTTCAGATTTGCTAGGTGAAAATTTTCTGGAGATCTGCTCAGAACAATGTGAATATACTTAACACTACTGGGCTATACACTTAAAAATAGTTAAGATGGTAAATTTTCTATTTTCTATTTTTTATCACTACAAAAAAAATACAGATGTAGCAGTGTGGTGTGAGATGGATTGGGATTGGAATGGAAATGAAATAGGAAATTAGTTTAGAAGTTGTTGCTTTAGGCCTAATAAAAGGTAACTTGACAGGGACAAGAGAAAGTCTAGGAGTTATCAAGGTAGAATTAGCAAGATTTGGCACTTGTTGGATACTGGATTGAGGGAGCAGGAGCCAGAGATGACTTGAAGGTCCTCAACCTGTGCTGATAAGAAAATGATGGATCTATTCCCAGAATTAGTGACTTATATGGAGAGGCAAGGAATTTGGTATTGGATTAATTCTGACTGCAGCCTCGTGGTGGATTGTGTAAATTGTGTTTTAAGAGCTGTGGGAAGCTCTTTTTTCGTTTGTTTTACATTTTCTTTCATTTTTCCAGATGTTTGGTCTTTTACTTATTAGCTGGCTTTGCTCAGTGGTTTATTCCTAACTCTCCAAATTAAGGTGCATTATGGAATGTGGATCGCAGATGGATTCTTTCACTGAATCCCTCAACGTGAGGTTGAATATTCTGCAGGAGTTGTGAAAATTAAGGAGAAGTGAGGTTTCCTTTGCTGAAAAATACTTTTTCTCTTTTAAAATTTTTTTCCCATCTCTTTCATTAGAACTTTATTTCTAAGCTGGTCAAATAATCACAATGCCCTTGTGTTTCCCCCTCCCCCAAATTCAGACTTTTATTATTTATTAATTTTTTATTTTTCTTTTTCAATCACAGTTGACATTCAATACCATTATATATTAGTTTCAGGTATACAGCATAGTGGTTAGACATTTATATAACTTACAAAGTGATCCCCCTGGTAAGTCTAGTACTCACCTGGCACTATACATAGTTATTACAATATTATTGACTATATTCCCTATGCTGTACTTTACATCCCCATGACTAATTAGTAACTACCAATTTGCACTTCTTAATCCCTTCACCTTTTTCACCTAGCCCTCCAACCCCCTCCCATCTGGAAACCATCAGTTCCTTCTCTGTATCTATGAGCCTGTTTCTGTTTTGTTTTTTATTGTTTATTTTGTTCTTTAGATTCCATATATAAGTAAGATCATATGGTATTTGTCTTTCTCTAACTTATTTCACTTAGTATTATACCCTCTAGGTCCATTTTTGTTATTTCAAATAGTAAGATTTCATTTTTTATGGCTGAGTAATATTCCATTGTGTTTAGGCACTACATCTTCTTTATCTAATCATCTATCAGTTCTTACCTCACTTCTGTATCTTGGTTATTGTATAGCACTGCAGTGAACATAGGGATGCAGATATCTTTTCTAATTAGTGTTTTAGATTTCTTCAGATAAATACTCAGAAGTGGAATTGCTGGGTTATAAGGTAGTTCTATTTTTAATTTTTTTAGGAACTGCCATATTGTTTTTCATAGTAGCTGCACCAATTTGCAATTCTACCACCAGTGCACGAGGGTTCCCTTTTTTTTCACAGCCTCACCAACACTTACTTGTTTTTTGTTGATTTATTGATGATAGCCATTCTGACAGGGTGAAGTGATATCTTCAATGCAATCTCTATCAAAATACCAATGGAATTTTTCACAGAACTAAAACAAAAAGTTCTAAAATTTATGTGGAACCACATATGGAACCCTGAATAGCCACAGCAATCTTGAGAAAGAACACAGTTGGAGGTATCACACTATCTGATATCAAACTATATTACAAGGATATAGTAATCAAGACAGCCTGGTACTGGCATAAAAACAGACACGGATCAATGGAACAGAAGAGAAAGCCCATAAATAAACCCACATCTATATAGTCATTTAATCTATGACAAAAGAGGCAAGAACATAAAGTGGGCTAAAAACAGTCTATTCAATAAAGGGTGTTGGGAAAACTGGACAGATACATGCAAAAAAATAAAAAAATAAATGGAACGTGAACTACCTTCTTACACCATATACAAGAATAAACTCAAAATGGATTAAAGACTTAAATGTAAGACTCCAAACTCCTAGAAGAAAACATTAGCAGTAAACTCTCTGGCGTTGCTTTTGGTAATATTTTTTCTGATATATCTTCTTAGGCAAGGGAAAGGAAAGAAAAAACAAACTAATGGGACTACATCAAACTAAAGAGTTTTTGCATAGCAAAGGAAACCAGCAACAAAACAAAAAAGCAACCTACTGAATGGGAGAAAGTATTTGCCAATGATATATCCGATAAGAAGTTACTATCTAAAATAAATAAGGAACTCATACAACTTAACACCAAAAAACCTAACAGTCTAATTAAAAAATACGCAGAGGACCTGAATGGGCATTTATCCAAAGAAGACATGCAGATGGCCAATAGACATATGAAAAGATGGTCAGTATCACTAATTATCAGAGAAATGCACATATAAACCACAATGAGAATGCCCTTGTGTTTTTTTCCTATGGCATCTCAGTCATCTAAGTTGGAAGCAGCCTAAGAGGTGTGAGCTTATTTCTTTACTTTAGGCATTTCACAGGACCAGAGGTTTACAAATGTATTCGTGTCAGTGCTTTATAAGGTCACCACCTCCAGATTCCTGGAATGGTGGCAGTAGCAGATTTGTAATTCAAAATCGGTGTTTTTACACTCAGGAGAATTCTGTTGAGGATGGAAAAGGAGAGCCTTGAAATAGCAGATGTCACCCCCACATGGATTGGTCTACAAAGATAATCACCTATTTGGGCACTGAAAAGTGTCTTTTTAGTACATGTGCTGCCTAAGTGAGCGCTGCAAAGTGCCTTTTTAATGCTTGCCCTACCAGGAGGGAATAAAAACATTTGGGGATATTTTCAAAGGCCAGAATCTGGAATTGTAATTGTGAGCAATTTTATGGGCAATTTTATTGTGTCACCTAGGTCAGAAAGAATTTTATTACTGATATTTGTGGGCAAATGTTTTCAAATACTGAAGTGAGGTTGAGTTTTGTTTAACACATTATGTAAATATTTCAGCCCTGAGAGGCTTAGATTCTTAGAAACTTCACCTCAGGCTTTGGAGAACAGGTTATATTCTAAGACCAGAGTTTTTAAAACAATATTTGACTGTAAATATAGAATAGTAAATAACTTATTTTTGAAATAGCAAATAGAATACATGTTCATTATAGAAATTTTAGAAAATATAGATGAATAAAAATAGCCCAAATTTTCAACACCCAGGAATAGCCACTGTGACCATTGTGTCATCTGTCCTAGAATCATGGAGGTCATGTCTGTGCATGCAAGTGTGTGTGCATTTTTAGTGTGACCATACTGTGCATATCAATTTGCAATCTATTTTTTTCCCATTAATATATCAGGTACATCTTTCCATGTGACTGAATTTTCTCTATTATATCTTTTTTTAAAGGTTGCATAGTTTTTATTTTATAAATCCTCTGTGCTAGACATTTAGATTGCTTCCATTTTGCACTATTGGTTTACACCGAGCTTAATGATTAACAGCATTTCCTTTTTATCTCAAAAGTGTCGTGGTTTGGGCAACAAATATGGCCACCCTAATTATTAAGAAAAACTGTGAAAAGCGTTATAACAATTTTTGTATATGTACATTGACAATTCTTTCGCATAAACCCCTTAAAAATAGAATGTTTATGTAAAATGTTTAAAGGCATTTGATACATATCAACAATTGCCCTTTGGAAATGTTATAATGACTTATAACTCTGGCCAGTACTAATTTTCTCACTAACTATATATGTATATTTCTTAATATGTACTTTCTATTGACTTTGTTCAAAGTCATTTTTCTCTTTAGCAAGAGAAAAAATAAGCATAGATGATGTAGAGTATGAGGTGTTAGGAGTGGAGGGAGGAAGGGAGAAAGTGTGGAAATCACTGGAGGTATGTGGAGAATGGAGAGGTTAAAATCCTACAGCTAATTGGTGGTAAACTGTATCACAGCCTTGATGACAGTCACATTACCATAAAAATGGCAGCTCCATTTACTGAGGGCCGAACACTTTCAATAAAGTATTTATTTCTCAAAGCAACTCTTCACATAAATATCATTTCACTGAAGAGAGAATTGGGACTCAGAGATGTCGAATAAGTACATAACAGCTAGTAAGCTGCACAACTGAAATTCGAACCCAGGTTGTGTCCACCTCCAACACTCAATTTCTCAATTTCCTTCCATTTGACCGTACTTTCTTTCCTGGTTCCCTGATTTCCCCTGTATTCTGGATTTCCTTTTTTTCTTTTTCCCCCATTAGGCAATAAGGATGGAGAAGTAGAGATGCTGATAAAAGGAACCCACAGTCTGAACTGCCCATGCTGGAAAGTTGCTGTCCACAGTTATCCCTAAGGAAATGGGAAACCCATTTCCTGTTAAGAGCGACCTGAGTTTTCTTACAGATTGCTAGCATATAACAACTTTCTTGTTGATTCCTTTCGTTGTTGTTAATTCTTTAATAGTCTAACCAAGAGACACCATGAAGAGAGAAAGTGCTGAGTTGTTTGGCTCCCTTCATTGAATAGTTCAGTTTTTTCACCAGTTAGAGGACAAATTGAGATTCTTTGCTCCTTTGAGAGTTTCCCTTCTAATCAGAATATTAGAAAATAATGGTAGAGCCGATAGAACAGATGCCATCAAAATTTTTTCAGATATGCCTTTGAAAATCACAAGCAAGCATTTATTAGATTCACACTTAACGGGCTAAAGATTTTGAAGCAGAACATCAATCGGGTAACAGAATGGATTTATACAAAGAATAATAAAACATTGACTTATTTCATTGCATTTTGATGGAATATCTCCCATGGAAAATTATCCTCCATTCGCAGTCATTATCAAGTTAAATATTATGTTAAAAAGGAGCCACTGAGTTATGATGTACAGAAAATGGTTGAAATGGGTCCCCAAAATGGGGCAAAGTTGAAGGAAACACTAAAATGAAAGTTAGGTTATCTTTGCATGTGGTCCTATCCAACAGCCTTTACTCACTTCTCAACCTTGGATAAGAATGTGATACCCACAGTCATACTCAGAGCTCACCCTCCCAGGCCTTCCTAATAACCTTAACAGGAAGTGCTTCCCTGTAGATTAAAGCTGTAATTACAGGATCTGGGCCAAGGGAGACTGCCTTATTTAAACACACAATATCGACACACAGAGCAATAAGGCTGCTGTGAAGGGAAGCTGGACATCTCTCCCGATTGGACAATAACTTGGAGATCCTTCTCTCAGTGTTGTTAATTTCCCCTAAACAGTGGATCTGCATTGACTTCCACCAGTGTCCCAAGTAGGGGTCAGTGTTCAGCTCTTTTTCCTGCTCAGTCTGCATCTGTTTACAGCCTGGCCATTAACTGATTAGGTTCAAACCTTAATATTTGACCCATGTCCTTTTGTTTTTCTCAGCCTTATGGACTCAAAGACTTTTTATCTGCTTATCTTGTCCCAGTATTCACACGTTTTTACACTCAATGTGTCTCTGTTTGGTGCCCCTAAACTCCTCATTAACAAGATGTCTCTGACCTGCCTTTCTCTCCTCAAGATCCAGAATCACAGATCAATCTTTTTTATTTTTAGAAGTCACTGGGTTTTCTTAGATGAGGGAAAGACTAGAGCTCAGGCCTGGGGTTGCACAGGTACTCTGCCTGTTGAAGGCAAGCAGATAGTCCAGTGACAGCAGGGCTTAGTTCTAGAATGAGGCAGAATCTTGCATGCATGGCTTTCATTCATTTCTACGTTTTTGATATAATGATCATTTTACTAAGTTAATAATCTAGTTCTAAATCAAGAGCATGTCAATTTTTATTCTCCTACCTTTATGTGAGCTGCCAACTTTCTCCTGTTATTCATATACAACATATTTATAACAGATTTGACAAGCTATGCTATATATTATCACATTAATCTATGTATTTTGGCTTTCTATCGCTGTGTAACGGACCACCCTAAAACTTAGAGCCTTAAAACAGCCATGATTTGTTATTTCTCATGATTTCACAACTTGGGCAGCCTTGGCTAGCAATTTTTCTGCCTCATCATGGTTCTATTTAGCTAGCAGCTGGGCTAGGCTAGAGGCCCAAGAAGGTTTCAGTCACATGTCTGGTGCCTCGGGCTCCTCCATATGTCTTCTTCTTGCGACTAGCTTAGCCTTCTTCACAGCATGGTGGTCTCAGTATAGCTGAGTTTCTTAGAGGATGGACAGCTTCCAAGAGCACAGAAGTAGAAGTTGCCAATCCTTCTTAAGACTTACTTCTGGAACTGACATAGCATCTCTTCTACTGTATTATATTCATCAAAGTAAGTAAAAGTCCAGGCCAAATTCAAAGGGAAGGGAAATAGGCTCTAGGTCTGGATGGGAGAGGCCCTGTGGTTGGGATTATGGTAGCTGTCTTTATAGACTACAACACAATATGTTGATTTATACTCCTGCTCAAAATCTTTGGAAACAACAATACTTTGATACCAAACTGTTATCACCTTTTGCATATCAGTGAATGTATGTTTTCAAAGCTCCTGATTTTATTACCCTAGATTCCTTATTAGTGGTAGTTTCCTAATCAGATGGAGCCAAACTAGTTTATAATAATGGCAGTTTCTCCTTCTCTTGCCTTTACTGAATTGAAACTCATTCACATGTCCTATAAAAAGAAATATTAACAGAGTGAGTGTTTAGTGACTATTAAAGTAACCTACAGAGTTTTCGTGCATACAACATTTAGTTCCACAAGAACGCACGTGCATGGTGCATGGCCATGCAATGTAGCAAAGGAACCAGCTTGCCTGAACTTGAATATGAACTCTGTCACAGATGAGCTGTGTGTAACCTTGAACAAGTTTCTTAAGCTATTTGTGATTCCATTTCTTTATCTACAAAATAAAGGAAATAATACAACCACATAGAGTTATTATAAAGATTAAATATAATCACAGCAGTGGTAGACATTTAAGTAGTATACAGAGTGTGTCAACCATTGTTGTTATAACACAGGTTGATCAGCACAGGACATTTAGGGCAGGACGTGTGGGACAGTGGAGCAGCCAAGGTACAAGGTCAGCTCTCATCTATCAGTGGAATCCCATCTATCAGTGGGTTCTGGCCTATACCTGTGACCCATCCTATTGCCTCATCCTGCTCATTAGTGGCTGCATGGCACAAATGTCAGGAGTCTAGGCAGCCCTCTTTGTTGGTTTCACTTCCATGGAATGATGGATTGCTGCTGTGCCTCTTTTATGTTGTCATAGGAGAAGTCTATCTGTATTGGTCAGGCTGCAATGGGCAGTTCTGGTCTCATGGTTATGTGGCTCATGTCAGTCTTTTAGTGTTACCCCAGAGCCCACTAATAGGCTGATACTTGTCTCTTTAAGAGATATTTAACCCTCAGCCATCACTGACATTATTTTACTCCAGGACCCAGTTGCTCTTCAATCTTTTCCCCACTGGATATCACCAGAGGCTCCAAACTGTATCCAAGCCCACCACTGAGAATTCTCACTCTGCATACTCTCCCAGGGTATATGGCACAAGCCTCAGGGTGTCTGGAGGGCTGCTTCTGAAGTAGGAAGGACAACCTTCTGCATACTATAAAATCCTCAGATTGGAGGTGGCTGGGAATGTGCTGTCCTGAGAATCCAGCTGCCCTCTGTTAGTTGATGGATCAGAGTGTAGGAGTTTTCCTGACCTTGATAGGAATATCAAGGAGAGTGGAGACTCAGCCAAACATATTTAACCCCAAGGAATTGAATATATAATGCAGATCTTGGATCCTGCCTAGGTTAATGACCCATCTTCAGTCTCTTAGGCAACTCTCTAAAGCTAAAAGTGTGCTTTTTAGTTCAGTTTCACCTTTGCTCACGATCACTGGTGTGTTGCCTAGCTTCAGGCGTGTGGCCAGCTCCAGAGGCCAATACGCCAGTGAACATACCATTTGTCCATAGGTATATTCACTGGCATTTTGGCCTCTGGAGGCTGCATGGTAAAGAGAATTTGGTATCTCCCTTATCCAGCTGCTTAGCAGAGTAGAAATCCTGATGACAATTTTCCTGCTTTTAAGAAGTAAAAAATACTGGCTAAACCATTTAACAATATTTCAAAAGGCATTGATGAGCTAGCAAAAATAAGAACCTTGGAGGCCACAGACTAAATAAAAGTGGGTATCAGAGAGTTACTGTGACCCCTTACAGGCATTTGCCAGATTATGTGAACTTGACCATTAGTTTTTACAACCATGGGAGACAAACAAAAAAGCCCCAAATGGGAAGTCCAATTTGTCTGTCTAAAATGGGAAGTCTAATTGGAGAGTTTGACTATTCCAACCTATATTAAGTTAGGACCCCAAAGAGCTATACTGTCAGAATAAGGATGGAATAGAAATAAACTCCAGAGGATAGCAAAGAACATTGACTGTCTCAACCCTTCATTCTTAATGGAAGGAAAATATTCTCACATAAGAGTTTGTATGCTTGAATGCCTTCATGTAGGTTTGTAGCCTGAACTCACACTATATGGGTGGTTTGAAAAATCTCAGGTGGAAAACTGAGTTATAAGTTGAAGTCCGGTTCGGTCATTTCTCAGGCACCCGGCAGAAGGAAACAAATCTTCTCTGGAGAAACTCACCTATAACCTAGTTCTCAGGGAATTCTCACAGATAATGTTATGAGGAAAAAAATAAGCTTATGCTTTGGAAAAAAATTATAAAACCGTATATGGGAAACAAAGAACTAAGAGTGAGAGCCTGAAAACCAACAGACAGCTGAAGCATATCCTCAGTGATTTCAAGCATTGGCATTATAAGACATAGATTATAAAATATAAGTTTAAAGGAATAAAGTGAATTAGAAAATGAGAAAGGAACATGAAATTTTAAGTGATCAGGCAGATCTGACTCCCCCCAAAATAAAAATCTTGTAGGTGAAAATTATAATGGTCAAAATTTAACTATTATATTTAGCAGATTTATCAGCCAATTAGACATAGCTGAAAAGAAGTTTAGTGAGCTGGAATAAATTTAAAAAAAATATTCATAATGCAGTCCAGAGAGGCAAAGAGATGGAAAAATAGTTATGAGCCATGGAGGACAGCGTGAGAATTTCAGGAGAAAAGAGAATATTAGGGAAGAGGCAATATTGAAAGAGATAATGGCCGAGACTTTTCCAAGACTGAGGAAATTAAGCAGATTCAGGAAACCCATTAAATCTCGAGAAGGTCAAATAAAAAAAACTCACACCTAGACACATCCCAGTGAAAATGTATACCAAAAACAAACATAATAAAAATAGCTAGAGGATAAAAAAAATATATAAAACTTTCTAAAAATCAGCCCATTTTTAGGTCCTATTTGCTTTCTCTATTGGCCACAGGGAAACTGAATGGTAAGTAGGTAAATTGCTCCCTTTTTTCTGGACTTTCTTAGTTGTATGGTTATAGTCTTAATTTTCCTTGAGGATTTTTTGATGAACATTTTAGAGAGTGCCGTGGACGTCCCTTGGCTGATCACTGTGACTTACATGTACTGAGTGAGGGACACAGTTTGGTGTGAGTGTGGGAGAAGGGTGGACAGGAAAGACAGACACCTTTATTTGATCATTAATCATTAAACAAGAGTACTGTTACTGGGTGGAACAAATATTTGTTCTAATTTCTTTCATATCCTTTTTTTTAAATGTATATATCTACTACATACAATACAAGAAATGTTGCCATGTTAGGGATAGTTCTGATGAGATTCTGTGGTGAACTATATTTCTGAGCAGGTGGTCCTCAAAGCACCTTGCTTATAGCTGCCTGTTTGCCTCTACTCTGCTTTCTGTCCCACCCAATCAGCAAATCACACTGTCTGCTAAAGACCAGCTCATTGGGGGTGCAAAGGCCTTCCCTCAGCTGAGAGGAGCCAAAGGAACTCAGAGGTGGGGGGAAGAGAGAGAAATGGGAAATGGAACATTTGAGGGGAAGGAGGCAGCCTATTAATACACATGCACTTTTTTTTTTTTTTTTTGCTTCACCTTAGCAAATGGAGACAGCGGAGAGATGGAAAGGAAGTCGAGGAAGAGGTTATTACAAGGAAAAACCCATTTAGAATGGGATATCTTTCATAATGTAAAGAAATACAGTTTTCAGGCCAAATTCTGCTTCTCCTTGGAAATCTCTAATCATAAGCTTTGGATTTAGACTGAGGGAGTTTATGCAATATTTAACATATATATCTTGGACTTCCATTATATTCCAGGTGCCATTCCAGACAGTGAGGGGTATAATAGTGAGAAAGATGGACAAAAAATTCAATCTTACGGTCTACTGGAGGAGTGGAGGGCAGACCGAGAGCCAATAGAATATAGAGTTGGCCAGTTGCTGGTAAATGCTACAGAGAAAAATAGAGCAGGGGTAAAAAAAAGGGGGGGGCGTTGAGAAGGTGGGAGGAGGGAATGGTGACTATTTTAAAGATTTCAGGGGAGACCCCAGAGGCAAGGTGACATGAGCTGAGGCCTGCAAGAGGTGCGAGAGTGCTAGTCTCAAAGTAGTGGGTGGGTTTACTCCATACTGGACAGAAGCCCACATGTCCTCTACCCTCTCAGCTAAGGAGAAGCTTCCCTGACGGTAGGCCCCAAGGTCCAGGTACTTCTGTGCTGGGGAGTTCCTGCACATCACCCCAGGGTGGAGGAAGTGGAGAGATATGTGTGGGGCTGGTGGATGGAAAAGCTCTGTGGAGGGCCATGACCATGTAAACCACGCCCAAGAGCTGAGTCGATAACTGGGCACAAGCTCAAGTGTGAACCACAACTGGAAAGAACTGCTTTAATTTGCGGACCTTGAACCAAGCTGAGTGCCAAATTAATTTCTTTTTTTTTCCCACCGAACTGAGCACTAAACCAAGGATTTTTCAAAACAGCAACATCTAGTAGCCGGTTTGAACGAGAACCAAGCCTATTCATTTTCTAAAAGTATTGAACTGGAACAATATACGAATATTAAAATATCTTTCAAACTAAACCAGAATTTAACTGATCATTCACAAGTGCCTGGCTTGAGATGGAAAAAAGTATCATTTAGGAGAGACAATTCTGTGTATATCAGATGTCTGGCTTGAGAGTCTGCCCTCTTCACCACTAAATTATCCTGCCTTGTGACCTCTTTTTTCAATTAAAATCTTGGCCTTAATTTTTATGTTTAACTTTTCATTTATACATGTTGTTTGCCTACTCATTCAACATTTTCTTGACAATGGGAGCTGCATTTTGTATTGCTTAGAGATATTTACACAATTCCTGGTACATCATAGGTATATGTGTGTGTGGTGGGGAAAGAGGTGGGTTAGTGGTATTAAACTCCTAAGCTGGAGATTATTTTGAAAGCCAGAGGAGACCATGGAAGGATTTTAAGTTGAAGGTGGTGAGCTCAGTTTTGAGTTTTAGTTAGATCACACTGCAGGGCAGCAGAGCAGAGAAGGGAGTAGGAATGGAGGCAGGGAGATTAGTTAGGAAGTGATTGCAGTCATGTGGGTGAGAAGTGACAAAAAGCAGTGGTGGTATTTGAGCCTCAAAGTCAGAAATGTCTGGATTCAAAGCCTGGCTTCACGTTTCCTTGCTATGTGACCTGGGGCAAGTCACAGGACTTCTGTACCTCATTTCCCTCCCCTGTGGAGTATGCGAGCTAATAATGCTTGCTCTCTCATGTGCTTGCAAAGTTTACATGACACATTATATGTAAAGTATAGAGCACTTAGAACAGTGTCTGACAATAGTAAGACTCAATTAATGGTCATTAGGGAGCAAGGAGAGAAATTAACAAATAGGTGATATATGTAGTTAGACAGTAGAATCAACAGGATTGGGTATGAGAAAGAGTGAGAAGGAGGACTTAAAGATGAGACTGAGGTGTCTGATTTGGGCAGTTAGGTAGATGGTGGCTACATGAGTGCAGGGAACTTGGGAGAGGAACCATATTGGAAAGGCTAAATTTGAACCTGTCAGGTGGGAGATGCCTTGACCTCATAGGTCTGAAGATTAGCAGAGCAGTATAGGGTGTAACTAGATACAGACAGGAGAGTTATTTGCAGAGAACTTGGGTGTGTTGACTTCACCAGAGAGAGGCTATAGAGTGAGAAGACAGCATTCAGTCAGGTCAGTATTTAAGAAGCAAATCAAAGGCAATGAGGCTATAGAACTGATGGAGAGAGGGTGGCTGAAGAGGTAGGAAAAAAACCAAGAACAACAGGGGTCACAGAAGCCAAAGGAGAGAATTCCAAGTAGGAAATGATCAACAGTAACAAATACACCAACACTTCCAATCAAAAACAGACTAAAAGTGTTTCTAAGTGGCAATATGGCTTCATTGGCCCTATGGCTAGTGTGGTTTCTCTAGAGAGGAGTACAGTGGGGAGAGAGGTTACAGGGGCCAGAGGACCAGCTGGAAAGTGAGGGAGTGGAGAGCCTGGGTAGGCAACTCTTTCAAGAATCTTGGCCATGAAGAGGTGGGACAAGATACAGGCCCTCACAGAGTTGCTTTCCCTGAATCAGATTTTGGATTCTCTGGCCAGACCAGTGGATGTTACAGAAATGGTCCAAGTTTTCTTTTTTTAAAAAATTTTTTATTAAGTTTATTGAGGTGACATTGGTTAATAAAATTATATAAATTGCAAGTATACAATTCAGTAATACATCATCTGTGTATTGTATTGTATATTCACCACCCAAAGTCAAATCTCCTTCCGTCACCGTAGTTGACCCCCTTTACCCTCTTCTACCTCTCCTTCCCCTCCCCCGCCGCCCCACTCCATCCCTTTCCCTCTGGTAACCATCATACTGTTGTCTGTGTCTATGAGTTTTTGTTTGTCTGATTTGTTTGTTTGTTGCTTTCAGTTTTATATCTCATGTGTGAGTGAAATCATATGGTTCTCGACTTTTTCCATCTGACTTATTTCGCTTAGCATGATATTCTCAAGATCCATTCACGTTGTCACAGATTTCATCTGTTGTAGCAGTATTTCATCTTTTTTTATGGCTGATTAGTATGTACCATATTTGTGTATGTACCATATCTTTACCCAATCATCTATTGAAGGACACTTTGATTGTTTTCATATCTTAGCCACTGTGAATAATGCTGCAATGAACATAGGGGTACATACATTTGTACAAATAAATGTTTTCAAATTTGGGGGGTAGGTACCCAGAAGAGGGATTACTGGGTCATATGGTAACGCTACTATTAATTTTTTGAGGAACCTCCATACTCTTTTCCACAGTGGCTGTACCAATTTTCTTTCCCACCAGCAGCGTATGATGGTCTTTACCACACCGATGCCTCCACATCCTTCTGAGGGAGACCTTCCTGTGAACATCATATCTCAGGCACCCATCTCCCAGGCTCTCTATTGAACCAAGGTGATATGAACATGTTCATCGTTGCTTCCTTTCCTAGTAAAATCCAATGTCCATGAAGGCAGGCATATTTCTTGTCCTTTTCTGTTTCCCCCTCACTAAGTAGTGCCTTGAGTTATGTTGTCATTAATTTCCTGTTATTCATGTTGTTACTCTGTCACATAGGGCTCACAGGATGGGGCCCAGAGGAGAAATTTCCCTCAGGCCTTAATTCTAGGCATGATTTTCCCTGAGCCACGCAGTCCTTTTCATCACGTAGATGCTATGCCTTATTTCATGTTTCCCTGTTATGCTCCTCTGTTTAGTCACCAGAAAACTGAGTCAAATTCGCATCCTATTTTAGCAGATGGTAGCATCTTCAGGCACATCTTTTCATGTGAATTCATTCAACACATCCCTAGCTTCAGCTTATTTTTCCTCACTTTGTTTTTTGTTTCCCTGATTTCCTCGTTTCCTATAAATATTTTCTAATCTGGAATGCATTTTTCCAAGTTTCTTCAAATACTTTTTGAAACAAAGTGAGTTTACACATCAGTAATGGGGAAGATGAAATGATAACTAGAAGAAGCTGTATGGAACCACTTTTTGAGACTTAAGTAAAATGAAGACAAGGCTGAGCTTACGGGTAGTGAGAGGGAATGTGATCCACAGCTCTGCTGGGTTGCCAGGAGGTTTCAGTCTTGTTGGAGATAAATCAGAGACACTAGAAAGAGAACAATGATTTAACTAGGCTATACAGGGGTATGTCACTATCAGTGGTTCCGGTGAGGAGGTATAGGGATATGAGAAAGGAGAGATCATCATATGTGGCTGGCATGTTCTTGAAGGCTTCATGGAAGACTTAGTATAAATTCCCCCTTAAAGAAGGAATAGGATCTAAATAGTGCAAATAAATCTTATATTTGTCAAGAAAGAGTTGAAAATGGCAGTAGCTCCTGATCCAGGTGGCCGGACATCTGGGTCAAACCATGCTGGGAAAGAGGCACAGCTGGAGTTAGGACTGCTATGGCCTGTAGAGGTCAGTTTGTGGACTCCATTTGGAAGCCTCGGGGTGAGGATCTCTGCCAAGGTCAGAATAGGATAGGACCTGTTCTCTCTAGCCTTACTGCTTGACCTGCCTTTCCTGGTCACGTTCTGGATAAGCATGCTCACTTCTGCCTATTCTGGTCTGCTTTCTTTGCTGACCTCAGTGAGTAGAGGGGCTGGGTTGTATTAAAATTCTACTTAATGTGCACACAGCGCACCTTCCTTGCAGACTCATCAGCCAGCAATAAATGGAACTTCTTGACAGTTTTAAATTGCCTGCCAGGGAGCAGCTGGTGAATGTTCCTCTGGAGAAGCCGTCTTGGAGAAGTTTTATCAGTATCTGGCTAGAAAACGTGTTTTCTCTCTCTTCCCTTCCCTACCTCTCCCCTCCTTATATCTCCTCTTCTCTCCCCTCCCTTTCTCACTCCACTTCTCCTCTCCCCTCCCCTTGTCTGTTGCTTTACCTTCAAATTTTTTTCTCTTCTTTGGTCCCTAGCCACTGAAAATTAATTTAGGGACAAGGTTTTCTCTGCACAGCTTGCTGAGTTACTCATTACTGTCTTTAAGATTCAAAAAAACAGCTCTCTTTTCCAAGGTTCTTTTAATGAGCCATTTCAGCATTGGACATCCAATTTTCAGCCCTGCCAGACAACCACCTCTGAGAAGGCCTGGGAAACCAGTCTTGCTTCCAGAGACGGACAGCTATTGGGCTGCAGGAGCAATATAATTATTCCCTATTAGTGCTCCATGGAAGTGCAGATGGTGTGCAGAGTTCTGATGCCATCTTGCTCACCATTCTTCCCATCACTGAAATATTTTGGTTTACACCCCTTCATTTAAAAAAATAAGGGTGAGGCCTGGCTCGGCGTGTTCCCCAGTCTCTTCTGCTGGACAGGTCAATATCAGAGTACAGCACTGTAAATTTCTTGTATGAACCCACAATTACTTTTTATTTATCCACACATATGAAGACACATGTTAGCCTCCAGCAGGAAAATGTGTTAATTGCCACTCCCTTTGCTGCTGCAGGAAGCTCTCAGTCCAAAAAATATCAGTTACCTTAAAACAAAGGCAGCAGCCTAGAAAATAACCCAGTGGTAATTTTATTAGGGGTCACCAACAAGGCAATTAAAATGGAAGTGTAGATGTCATCAAGGAGGAGATTTTAGGCCTTTGCCAAGCTCAGTCATCCCCTCTACCAAACTCTTTTTGCTTTTTCTCTACTTGTTCCTCGCTCCATGACTGTTTGAGATTAGAAGTATTTCTGAGATACTGTGCAAATATATGCAAATTCTATGTGCGTTCTCATCAACTCTACTTTGCCTGGCATGGCTGGGCTGCCACTGCAGCGTTGGGCTGCCGGCCTCCTGGCATCGCAGCAATGTGGCCTGCACGCCTGGTGCCAGGAGTCATTAGCGGCTTTGATGAATCTGATCAGGGAGCTCTGACAACTCTGTGGTGTCCATCAGTAAGTCCGGGGCTCCCGGGGGCTTGGAATAACACAAGGTAATGTCAAAGGCAAGAGGGAGAGAGCTGACTTCCACTGGTTTTTAAAATATCTGGTTGATTCGTGAGTTTCACTTTTATTTTTATGCAGCCATGGTAGAAATTTGCTATCCTGACAGAGACGATTATTCGATGTCCTCATTCATGCATCTCTTCCAAAGCTGATCACACAAGCCAGTGATCACTGCAGAGATTTTTCCAGAGGAATACGTTCTGATGTAAGAGTGGTTAGATGTAGGGAGATCCGTGTATAAATACACATTAAGTGTGTCGCCACAGGATTAACATTTCATTTGCATATGAATTCCAAATACCCAATATGTGACTCCCTAAATGGATATCCTCAAGCAATTGGAAGTTTCTCCTGCCCTTTTTGATTGTCATCAGTCTTCTTCCTCTCCTGTCCTCTCAGGCCTTTTTCTCCCCTCTCTATTCACCTCTACTGCCAGTTTTTTGAATGTGAGAGGAAGAGTGAGTTCTGATTAGGTGGGAGAGACCAAAAGAAAAAGATGTGGGTGAGTAGAAGAGGATTTTTTGAACTCATGTGACTACTGCCACCTTTGAACACAATTCTTAAACTATCTCCAACTGAGGGCAGAGGATCTTTCACTGGAGTCTGGAATCTGAATTTTCTTGCCCATACATCATTATGCAAACAGTAAAAAGATGAATGTTGGACTCCTTTAAGGCTTATGTAATTGTCATAACCAATTAAGATTTATAATTATTTCCCGCTTTGGAACAAAGCTCTAACGCTCTGCTTAGTCTGTTACAGTCTGCAGTGAGTATGAATAAATTCCCGTTGCCACTCCACCCTGAAGCAGCTCAGACCGATCTTCACCCCATCATGTGGACTGTTTGCCTAATGACTTACTAATGGTTATTGAGAAATAGATACTCTCTGTCAATGTCTGAAAGAGAAGGGGGAGGTTTGAAAGGCTCAGCAGTATCCAAGAACATAGTAATAAAGATTCCTCTACACTATGCCCTTTTGAAATGCATAGCTCTTACCTGGAAAATACCCTATATTCTGGGTCTCTTAAATAGGCTCCAGCCTGACTTTATTGTTACAGTAGCATCACCTTAGCTCACTCTTCAATGACAGGTGACAAATTGTGTCCAATTTTTAACATTAAACTAATGTAATAGTCTTTAGCAACTGGAGCGTAGACCCATCATTCATTTCCTCTTGTCATGCACCTAAACATGCACTTTGTGTGTCTCTTGACTGGCAACTACATGTCTCTCAGTGGAACTTTGGTTTCTATTACCTGTGAGAGAAAGAGCAAGCCATGCCCAACTGCTCTGCTGTCAGTCGATTCAGCTTGGGCCCTGGTTCCAGAATCTCTAGATTGTAACTGTTTGTCTTCTGGGCACTCGAACGCTCCTTGGGCTTAAAGGCCTCAAGAGACCATCTATCGTTTTGAAATGCTCTTCTGGCTTTTCTCCCTGAGAAGAGCCTGTCTCTCCCAACTGGCCCTCCCCACAGATTCCCCATACTGATTTTAGAAAGGTCTCATCCTTCTCAATGTTAGATCGGATAATGGTATCTTGTGTGGCACATTTTCTTAGTGTTTCCACATAAAATAGAATTAAAGCAATGACTTAAAAGAAGTAATGAACATTTGGTGAATCCCTGTCATGCCCATAGAATTCTAGCACAACTAAAAACTGTGTACGTGGTTCTTAAATTCATTTGTTGAAATGTTTAGAATAATGTTTCCTTGGTATAAAAGGAAAACAATCGAAATGCTCCAAGAATCCCCCAGTGCCAACTTTTGTATACCGCCTGTCTCTATTTGTAGTGAGGTCACCTCAACATGCCTCTCCAAATTTGGTGAAATACTGTCCAGCTTTCTTCATGTGATATGCTACTTATTAGGTATGTAAATAGAAAATAATTTTATTTATATGTAGACATGAAATACAAATGAATAACTAAGGAATAACATTACATAGAACTCAGGAAAATGTGAAAAAGTATGGGGCTGACCAAAGTGATCTCTTGGGTAACACCTTAAAAAGGGCTGGAGAGCAGCTAGGAATCTAAAGATAAGGACAGATAAGGACGGAAACCCCTGTCACGCTGCTGGCAGGGCATAGGTCTCAATAGTGACAGGTAGCATTTATGAGTGCTTACTGATATCAGCACTGGTCTGAGAGTTTTACATGTGTTCTCTCTCTTGACTGATTTAGATGTACGTAGTGAGGACTGGAAAGGATAAGAATTTGCCTGAATAGACAGCACAGCTAGAAAGTCCCAGGGGCCGGGCGAACGCCAGCAGTCTGCAATGTATTTCTGACACTATCTAGAATTAGATCAGATTCCACAGGTGAAAGGCACAGTCCCCTACAAGTCTACTCTCACTTCATACACCAGTCACATGCTCGGAGGGTCCCAGGCCACCCGCATCTTTGACCAATTGGCTACAGATTCTGGTATTCTTGTGACCCTCTCAGGTTCGACAATTTGCTAAAACAACTTACAGAACTCAAGAGAGCTCTATCCTATGATTACAGTTTTATTATAAAGAATACAATCAAGACCAGACAAAAGAAGTGCATAGGGCCAGGTCTGGGTGGGTGCCATGCACAATACTTCCATGTCCTCAGAATGTGTCACCCTCCCAGCACAGTTAACCAGGACTCTGCACTGAGCTTCGGGTCTCGAGTTTTTATTGGGGTTTCATTATGCATACATGATTGGTTGAATCACTGGCCATATGAATGAATTCAATCTTGGCTCCTGCATGCACTCACGCATGCACACATGCGCACACTCACACCTTTAAG
Source organism: Pteropus medius (assembly GCF_902729225.1). Classification (NCBI taxonomy): domain Eukaryota; kingdom Metazoa; phylum Chordata; class Mammalia; order Chiroptera; family Pteropodidae; genus Pteropus; species Pteropus medius. Next base: position 14,055,834 of record NW_024345601.1, read on the forward strand.
GTGAGACTGATATTACCGGCACTAAGCCCCAACCCTCAATCACATGATTGGTCTTTCCAGCCTGGCCAGCACCCATCCTGAAACTATCAACTGTCCAACTATTGAGGCCCATACCAAGCCACCTCAGCATAAACTCAGGTGTGGTCTGAGAGACCCACCTTGAATAAGAAAGACACTCTTGTTACTTTCCTTGGAGCCAGAAACAAAGGCCAGCAGAGTTCTGTATTATACAACACAGTCTAACTTTAGAGGCTTATCACACTGTACAGAGGACTTTCAGCTCTTTCTTCTCTGGTCCCTCCATCAAGCCTCTACAGTATGCCTCCTGGATAAACAGGCTTCTGCTCCAGGTCTTGCCTGAGGCCTTGCTCTGTGGGCAAGTAGAAGGGTTGCCATTTGAGAACTAGAGGCTGAATGTTTAGGGTGCTATCAAGTTTCCTAATGAGAAAATATAAATTTCCCTTGCAAAGACAGGAAGCTGCCCATTTGGACGGCAAACATTTCTATATGTTTAAATGGAATCCACAAGTCACAGGGACTTTTCCCAGAGACTAGGCGCAGCATCTTGTTAAGTGCAGTAAAAATCATGTTTATATGCCACTGGGCTGTCACCTGTTGTTGTCAGTGGCTAGGGCCCAGGAAGGCCCTCGGTTCAACATTTTACAGAAAGAAATGTTGGTGAAGGAGGGTGGAGGGGGCAGTCACAGATGGCCTGGGACAGAGACATGCCTGCTCATACCTTATGTTCCCACTGTCCAGTTGTCCCTTGTCACTCTGTAGACCATGAGACCCACAACTCCTAGGGTACAGAGTTCTGGGTGCTTGGATTAGCCATTACATTTACAGGCTCCTCATCTTCTCAGGAGAGAGGAGGCCGATGTGGAAGGAGGGGCTTTCCAGAAATCCAGAGTGACTGGGCTGTGGAGAGAGGAAGCAGGAATCAGAAACTTCTAGAGAGGGTCAGAGAGATGGGAAACCGGAGGACATCTGTTTCTTGAATCCTTCTTGATTACTCCATCTACTCTTCCGCATGATTTATTCCCTTTCACCTCCAGGCCTCCACCTAACAGCCTGGGAGGCAGGTCGACTCTTACCCGCTGTGAAGGGGAGTGGGTGATGAACAGCTTAATATGTGTTGCCTGATTTACAAAAAAAAAACAAAAAACAAAAAACAAAACCCTGAAAACTTTCTGATGATTGTTAAAATAATATATGAGCACTGGAGAGAAAGTGGAGAGAAGTACAGAACAGAAAACAATCCGTAACTACTATCTATTTTATAACTCAAGATAACCACTTCATAAATTTTGTATTTTTCATCTAAAACCAATGGCAACCTCATCCCAAACACCACACACATGCTAACACACACTCACACATGAATATGCTCACACATATTCATGCATGCACATACACTTGTACATGTATACACACACCTCATGTGCATCATACAGTCTCACATCCACACATGTTCCCCTGTATGATTGCTTATTATTTGAACTTGGTAATCAAATAGATTCAGACATGGCGATGTGCTTGTAAGTAGTATTTGAAGAATTTTATTTATATTTATATTGTAACTATGTTTTCATTCCTTATAATTCTTTGAAACCAAAATTATGAATAGTTGTGATCTTGAGCAAATTTCTTGAGCAAAATTCTCAGGTTTTTCATCTGTAAATAGGCATAATGATCCCTCCCTCACAAAACTGGCTGATGGAAGGTCTTAATGGAATGAAAGTTGAGGAAGTGGCATGGCAGGAGCCCTGTCACCATCAAGTTCCTTCTTTTTGACTCTGTCATCATTGGCTCTGACAGTTTAGCCCAGCCCCGCCTTGTCTTACCTGATTGCAGACACCTGCCCAGATCCTGAAGCATCTCGATGGAAAATGCTGGGCAAAACCCAGAGGAGAGAGGCCTGTGTATGACTGGTGAGAAAGGCTCTCAGGAGGCCATGGGTGTGAGGAAGGGCACCCGGGATGGATAGGAGAGAGGCATTTCCCAACAAGTAGCGTTAATTTTTAACAATCCATATGTCTCCCATGTATGACTCAGAGGTCTTGTGGGGCCATTGGTGTAGATCAAATTAATGGGCTCATGGTCAAGTTGGTTGGTCATGATGTTTATACAAGTTGATTATTTCGATTCCTTGCAACTTAGCTACTATGGTGGCTTAGGTTGCTCTTAAGTATTAAATTCGTTTTGTTCTTGGTTTTATTGTGTTTACTTTATTACCACAATAGATGTGATAAAATGGATAAGGAACATTGATGTTGAAATATATGAAATGAATGAAGAGCATAAACATGATGATAATTTTTCAAATGTGCCTCGAGATGATCTTTATCTGATCGTATATCGCATTCATTTGATCACCATGCATACACATAGTGCATCAGGGTAGCTTCCCAAAAGCCATTGTTAAGAGGAAATAGAACGATTATGTTCAATTTGGCTTTTCATTTATTCGGAGTAAAGGGTTTCTTTACCCAAAATGTGTTATCTGCAGATATGCTTTAAAAAAAAAATCTCTAAAAAATAAGCCTCATATCTCATTATCTAAAAGGAAAACAAAATATATATAAAAATTAATGAGTTTACCTTTACAGTACATGGTGTGAGAATTTCCCACATCATGTTGTGAAAGCAGGGTTTGTCTGTTTCTGATGTGGAAAAACATTTTAATACATTTTCAGTCCCCAAACCAAACCCGATATATTATAACATTATAGTATTCATTGTGAACAAATCAAATTCTTTTTTACAAAGTTAACCTAGAGCAAGTTAAACTGTGTGCATTGCTTGGTAAATGCAAATAAGTACAAATTTAACTATATAGTATAAATGTTATTAAATATAATTAAAATAAAATTCATAATGCATTCTTTAATACTGTACTGATCTGACTGAAATATTTTAAACTTCAAATCGGTTTTGTATGATATTCTAAACAAAAATGACAAAATAGTTTTTAAAATTCTGGAGGCAGTTGGTGAGATTATATATTACTGCGAACAGAGTTCACTAGTCAGAACATGAAGTGCTGAAGAAGGGCTCGGGATCTCTTCTGGCAAGCTTATGGACTGGCCGACCAGAGCAGTGTTATATTTGGGGAGATTGTGGTGATTAATTTTTTTTAAAGTAGCCATCCTGGGGTGAGGGCCAACTGCTGTCTTGGCTATTAATAGCAAGCCCAAAGCAAAGTGCTTACTATGTGCCAGGCATCATTAATCGAACATTTCTTAGTATTAGTTGTTTAACCCTCCCAACCACTCTATGTCATCTCTATTTTACAGATGAGGAAACTGAGGTATAGTATTCCAAGTAAAGTGATGACTTCATACATTGAACCACTGTGTCATGTGCTTATCACAAAGCACATGTATTTGTGGTTGACTTCTCATGGTGCGTGGCTTATCATATTTCTTTATTCTTGCCTCTATGGTTCTGCACATATAAACTTTGCAGAAGCAGCTGAGCTGTAAGTAAATCTAAAGCATATAGATATTAAAATAAATGTTGAACCATTTGCTGTAAGAATAAGCCTAGCTTTACATGGGATGCTGACACAGCAGATTACCTGAGCCCAGCAGTGGGGAAGGTGGACAGGATTCTGGAAGAGATACTCATGCAGAGACAAAGGCATCCAAAAGGATGAGGGTGGGGCACAGCACCTTCCTTCTTGGCATTCTCTGTTGGCTTCTTACCACCCCTAGTCCTCTTCTTATGGTTGTGTTCTGGATGTCCTTGGTGGTTTTCGTTTGTCTTTTGGAACTACCTCAGGCAGAGCAGACGTAGGGGACTCCAGCTTAGGAATCAGGTTCGAATCTCTGCTCTCCTCTTTATCAGCTGTGGGAACTTGGTGAAGTAACCTGACCTCTTTGAGTCTTTGTGACCTCATCTGAACTCTGGGGTTAACAATAGTTTTCACTTAATGGGGTTTTCTGAAGACTGAGTGAAGTTATGATTATAAAGTACTTACTATGCCGGGCCCATCGTCATTACAAAGAGCACTGTCATATACTTATGAACATGCACTCAGTTCTTTGCTGTGTCTCTAATATATATGTAAATTACATCACACGCATGCATACATACATACACACATATATCATATGTGTATGTATCATGCATGCATGTATTTTTTCTTTTTTTTCTATTTAAAAGCCTAGGAAACTTAGATGTGCCAATTAATATTTTTGTTATTTATTGCTACATAACAAACCACCTGAAATTATAATAGCCTAAAACAACCACCATTTTGTTCTCTCTTGTGATGCTATGAGTTGACCAGGCTCAGCTGGGCAGTTCTTCTGCTCCACATGAAGTCAGCTGGGGCTGCACTCACCAGGAGACTCATTGGAGCTTCTTCTGTCCGAGATGGCTCAATCATATGTGTCCTCCATGTGGCCAGGTTACAAGAAGAAGCATCTCAGGAGTAAGCATTCCCAAAGTCCCAGGTTGCAAGACTTTCTATGACTCAGCCTCACAAGTTAGGTAGTTCTGACTGCATTCGGTCAAGCAAGTCATTAAAGATCCTAGAAGCAAAGAGACATGCATTCTACCTCTCTCTTTGGTTGAGGTCCTCTCATTGCATGTCTGGAGAAAGGGACAGCTTTTGGATGAGTGCTGACTCCCTGGCATTGAGCTGAATTTGTCTCCATCCCTTCTACCTGACCCTTCCTTGAGATGCGGGGTCCAGGTCTTTGATACTCACCTGATTTCTTTCCCCCAGCACTGCCTTCCTCTGCCTCTCATGATTCCCCCAGCCCAAAGGGACAGCCCTCAGGCTTTGCAGGCTTCCCACAGCATTCACCTCTAGCCCCAGCAGCCCGGCAGGCATGGGTGAAAGGGGAATCTTCTCTGCACTGGGAACAGCCTATGAACTCATTCTCTGGGCCGAGCCCTAGAAACATTAAATAAATGCCAGAGAAATTTAGAAAAGTCTTTGTTTTTTGACAATATCTGGCAGTCAAGATTAATGACTCAACTGAACAAAAAAACCAAAAATCCTACTTTGGTGAAAGAAAATTCAAACGACTTTTTCTTTTTGAGTTCTTACTACAATTTTAATGCTCCAGCTCTATGGACCTTTGCACCCCCAAACCTACATGGCAGAATAGCTACCTCTGACTGCTTGAAAATTTTTTCAAGAAAATGCAAAATGAAAAGTCCAGTACCCCCAAAATATATTCCATGAGTAATAGCTATGATTGTCATGGTCATCATCACCTATTGAGATCATTCATTCACATCTTAGTGGCAGAGACCAGCTCTGGTTACTCTGATATTAACCCCTCATTTAACTTTGGTAAGCCACCAGTGAAGTATCTACCACATAGATCTCCGAGGCCCCTTTCAGCCTGCTGTTTCTCATTCTATGACTGTCACCTGGCCACAGTGACTAAGTGGGCAGTAATTGAGCAAGTGGGAGCTGATGACCAGCTGCCACTTAGCAGAGCTCTTATTTATTGACTGTTGATTTCTCCAACTGGAATGTAACCACCCAAGAGCTAGGACTATCACTGCTGTATCCCCAGTAGGTCAAACAATGCCTGGCACATAGGGTACACTCTAAATGTTGGTTGAATATTGAGCGACTGTTGACTCCCTTCCACTGGTCCCTCCCAGACACTTGGGTCATGTGTGCCTTTGCTTCCACTTCTTGAGACCAGGCCAGCCCACAGAGGCTCAACTCCTGTACCTGCCTCTTGCTAACTAGACATTCATCAGAAGTGAATTCTCAGCATCATTGTCATTGGCTACTCTTTACAGGCCTCCTTAGTGGGATGTGCACCCTGTAGCAGTTGAGGTGGTCCTTACGAGGAGGGTGGCACATTTTCTGGATAACTCAGAACTTCTCAGCAGATGGCCCATATTTGGGGAAGGAGGAGTGGGCTCTGTGAAGACTTTGGTAGCAGGAAGATGCCTGGAATATTCCAGAATATGGATACTACCTCAGGCTGCTGGTGAGCCTCAGAAGGAGGTCTTGGGTATCCAATTCGGGGAAGGAAACTACCTAAAAATGATAGAGGGTGTTTTAGAGTATAGAGGATACAGATGATCGCCATTTCCTATTTTGAATATTTCCCCACCACAAGTATAGAATGTAGAATGTCAGTGCTAGGGGCTCAGCTAAGGCCGTCTGGGTCTGAAGTGCTCGAAATTTTTTAGCTGGTCACACTCTGATGACCTCCAGGTGGGGCATTCTCCCATTAGTATCTATAATTACATCCTAGAAAAGAAAGTGTGGGTTGTGGGCGATTTGCTTTCTGTCTCCATATGAAACTCTACCTTCCTTCCTCCACCTGTGATGGGCCAATGTGATGTGACCTTCACACTCTGCTGGGACACCTGAGAATAGCACCTGGCGCAGGTGGACACACAATGAATATTTGTAGAATGAATGAGTAAATGAAAAAGAAAATGAAGGGAGGGAGGGTGGGAGGGAGAAAAGAAGGAAGAAAATTATTTTATATGAATGTTAGTGCTATTTTAGAAGTCCCCCAATTTTTGTCATAGCAAAGGATTTAAAAGAACCCAAATGCTCATCTGTAGGGGCTAGGTTAATTAACTGCATAATGAGATCAATGCAGTAATTTTAAAAAATGCTGACACTTTTTTATGTACTGGTAAAAAAAAAAAAAAAAATCCCAGGATACTAAATGTTAAAAGCAGTCACTCTGGTATGTATACTAGACTACTTAGGGAGAAAAAAATACGATGATGTATTTACATTTTAAGTTATAGATGTGGCTTTGATTTTATTTATATCAGACAGAAGTCTAGACCATAGAATTCACTCAAAAGGTAGCCATCAAGAATGAGTTTGCAGAGGGATCCCATCTCTGTGGCCCTCTAACAATTCATTAGTTGTTGGTCCACTAGGGATTGGTGTGGTATAAGCAAAAGAAACTAAAAGAATATAAAAGACTCTAAATAAAAATTAGTTAGCTTTTTGGGGTGTGAGGAAGAAAGGAGAGAGTAAAAAAACATTTTATCATATGATATATACATATATCATATACACATATTTTGTACCTGGAAAATGTATTACCGTTCCAAAAAATGTCTTTAAGTTCCTCAAGTCAGGGGAGCATTCTGGTTGAATTTCCTTTATCTAGAGCCCAGTATAGCATGTGGCTAGAGCTCTCTCTTGATCATGACAAAAATGATTTCATATTAGAATCTTATCCTCATTCTAGCCAAATCTTTCTCATCTAAATCATTGCCCTCCAGTTATAAGAGAGGAAAGAGGAAGTGGCTTGGCTTGAAAGAGATGCTTAGATACTGATATATTATTTTACTTCTCAGTTGTGGTGAATTATGTTATTTATCTCCAAAGTTGCAGGCAATTTTTACCTTAAAAAAATTTAGTTTTACAGCTAAATGTTTTTAAGGATTGAAAGGATTGGTAAAATTCAGGTATGAATACCACTTGCCACACTTTCTGCAAAGATGGCAAGTCAAAAACCAGCCTCAGTTTCAACGCCTTCTCTGTTTCTCTTCTCTATGTCTCTTTCTTTGAACAAGTATCTGTTCAACATATTTTATGGGTGAAACTTTAGATTAAAAAAAGTCAAATATATATGTGTGTATGTGAAAACCATAAGCCATAGGAATTTTTAAAACATATATTTGCTGTTTGGGGAGGAATGATAAATTATCATTGCACTATAAATGTATTGGCATAAGTGGCTTATATTCTTAACTTTAATAACAGTTGGTAATTTCCCGAGTCATTATAATCAAGCTTTAACATATTAACTCGGTGACTTGATCAATGTCCTTTCTGAGAAAATATGTTACAACCTAGCACATTGCCATCTATTATAATATTCTTGGTCAATAATCGTTATTTTTACTGTAATTATTGAAAGCTGGCTTCCCCTCTTGTGGAGAGCATTGTGAATGCAGAAGCATGAGATCGTTCAGGATCAAGGTGTCATCCATAATAGCACATTCATCTGGATTTATGTCCCTTTTCAATTAAGGGACAATCAAGATCAAATTAATTTAGCTCACAGCTACTAATGAGCAACAGCAAAATCAGCTCGCTATAAAAATTGTTATTGAATTTTATTTCCTTCAACTTGATGCACCTCGGTGCACAGGGAGATAATACCAGCTTGAGGTTTAGGGGTGAGGGACCTTGGGGTTGTGTGCAGGCTTTGAATCCTGGTGGATAAACATATGATGGGTTGTTAGAGGTCCACAGAGATGGGCTTCCTCTGCCAACCCATCCTTGATGGCTGCCTTTTGAGTGAGTTCTCTGGTCTAGACTGCTGTCTGATATAATTATAATTCGAGCCACATCTGTAACTTAAAATTTTCCAGTAGCCACATTTGAAAAGGTTAAGAAAAACAAGTGTAATTAATTTTGACATGTTTTATTTAACTCAGTATATCCAAAATATTATTTCAATGTGTAAAAAATATTAATGAACCAGTTTACTTTTTTTTTTTTTTTTTGTACTAAGCCTTCAACATCTGATGTGCGTTTCCATTTGCAGCATTCCTCAATTCAGCCCAGCTTCAGCGCAAATGAGCAATAGCCATGAGCGGCTGATGGCTGCTGTATTGGACAGGGCAAGTCTGGACTGAATTTTTTCAGTTGTAACAAGGTTTTTCCTCCCTCTTTAGGGTTTGCAGGTTGGGGATTGGGTGCTCACTGGCAATAAAGAACACGCAAACATACAAGCAGGATAAGATACTAAATTTTCATTTTTACCATTAGTCTTGCAAGTCATTGGCAAATTTACAATCGCTATGAATTGGCTTATAGCTCCTGTCACCATCCACCTTCCACACTAATAAACGCAGAATAGAACCTCATGAATATCCTGTTTCCTCATTATCAGAGCTTGGCTTCACCAATTGTGGCCTCATAAAAAATAAGGTTTTCCTTATATTATTATTATTATTTGTTGCCATGAATAATGCACATTTTTTGAAGCCTGATTCTAGTACTATTGCTTTGATATCAAACAGACATGAAGCCTATTGTCAAATATATGTTTGGGGAATAAGGAGTCACTGAGTATTTTATCTCACTGACAATGTTTCTGAAGAAAGCACTGACTTAAACCTAGGAGGATATTTTAATTGTTTAATATTATAAAAGTTTAATAGGAATTCTGAGGCATAATACAAGAACACCACTTGGCACTGGACTTGATTACCACAGACTACGAGATGTGTGATGTGAGCCTGGAAGTCTGGCATTGTCACCACTCCAATGGAATGGGATGAGGGGGAAGAGGAGGAGGGAGAAAAGCTACTGTGATGGCTGCACCAATGGATATTTATAGCCATGAATTAGGCTGCTCAACAGTGCAGGAGGCCCTCTGATGCCACTCTGACAGGCTTCTACTTGGCAGTCTCAAAACTGTTATTTCTACCTTCTATCCTCTCAGAGTGAATAGATAGCTACCAGATTCCTGACTGGTTTCTCCATTTCCAGCCGTGTCCTCCTCAAATTCATCCACCCCACAACCTTCAGAGAGCTCTGTTGAAAGCGTAGGTGGGAGCCCATTATTCGCTGCTAAAAATACTTCAGTGGCTCCCCATTGCCCATGGGTTAGAGACCATGTGTTTCTTGACAGTGGCATACAGGCCATCCTATGATCTGGCCCCTGCTAGCTTCCTTTCCTCTCTTTCCTTCCCTGCTTGCCTCCCTCTGACTTTTAATTAATGTCCCTGCATCTCTGCAGCTCCATGTTCCTCTAACCAAACGCTTCCTCCCACTCCCCTCCTCAAGCCTCTTCCTCACCAAAAATTTTAGCTCACTTTCTTTATAAGACTCTAATGAGACTTCGCCTCCCTGAAAAAGCATGTCCAAGCCTCCCCTACTCCATGAAGGCAGGTGAAATGCTTGTGCTCCCCAGTGTTCTAATACTCTCAGCAAATTGTACATGTATCCATCCTAAAGCCTGTCTGTGCACCGGCTGCCATGTGATTAAGACCTTGCCTCACTAGTTTTTGAATCCTTTGTGCCAAGCTCAATGCTGATGTATAGCAGGTGCTCAGTGGGTGTCTCTTAAGGGGCTGGGCCAGCCCTGTGAAGCAGAGATTTCTAGGCCTTTTTTCTTTATTGGCAAGTGAAGCCTGGTGCCTCAGCCAGCTCTTGGGGAGGGTTAGTCATTCCCTTTCAAGACGGGACTGGTGACGAGGCTGAGATGTCAGCCCAATGCCTGCTTCACAACACATATAATTCTTGGCAATGAAAGTGCATTGTTTTGGTTGAGTGTGTTGAGGTCTCGGGACCCCACCAGGAATGTAATCTTTGAAAATGGAGAAGAGCAGATGTGGGGATGCAGTGATGACGCCTGAGCGGTGAGGAGTTTAATCTCCATTTTGATGGCACTGGGAGCCATTGAAGTATTTTAAGCAGGGAGCGAGAGGTCCAGGTTTACTGGACCAAGGCTCTTAGAGCCTACCCTCCATTTCACGTGTATATCTCTTTCAGTCTCTGATGGGGGGAAGTTCAGAGGACAGGGCCAGAGATAGGGACTTGTATCACAATACACACTGGGTGGGCAACTGGCTTAACAGCCTGACTTTCCAGCATCTTCCTTTGAGGTTCATTTTTTCTTCTTCATAGCATTTAACACTCTCTGGAACTGACTTGCTAATTTATTTACCTACTTATTGGCTGTACCCACCACTAAAATATATGCTGTGTTGAAGGGAGACTTGTTACTCTTGCTCCATCGTGCCCAGTTAGCCTCTGACTCATACCATCGACGTGAGCTTCTTGTACCTCTGTGCCTCCAGACCTAGAATAAAAATCCTTGACTCGATTTCCCAGTAGGATATTGGAAGCATCTCTCAAAGGGTCAAGGTCTTTCTGACATTTTGCACACAGTTGATTTCACCAGGCTGGTTGCCTATCTCCATCTGTGGGACTTTTATCTTTTTTCGCTCTTATTGAACAAATTAGCCAACATGACATTGGATACTGATTAGCAATTTGTATAGCAAATTTTTAAAAAATTGGCAGAATTCCATTGTTTTGCTCTTTAATTCTTAATTTACATTTTTAATATACTATGTCTTTATGTGATGGGATTTCCTCTTCTGTGTCTGTCTGTAATGGAACAAAGGGTTCTTCCCACCCTCAAATGATTATGAATAGTGAGCATCTACTCATTGTTATTTTATAATTCAAGCCGAGACTATTCATGACCTTTTCTTTCCTTTTGCTGGTGTAAATGTGGCTCAAAATGTGGAGTGGGGTTCTGTTGCTCCCAGAGCCTTCCCTGTTGCCTGCATGCTGAAGGATTTAGAGTCCTGTTGGAGGTTGTCCTTAGCCTCTTGGTCAGCCCTGTACAGGGACATAAATTGTCAACACATGTGTCCCCACCTCTCAGAAGCCCCTCACTATGCCCATCTTCCTGGCTCCTATGTTAACCTGTGCTTCTGCACACAGAGTTCTTCATCTGTGCTAAGATCTCTCATTTACTTGTCCAACAGAGGTTCTGGAGAGGAGAAACTTTATCCTATCCACCACTGTATCCCTCGAGGCCCCTGAGAGGGTGGCAGACATCAATAAATGATCACGAAGAACTGAGTTATCATAAAAGCCAACATGTATATGTACTCTGTATGACAGGCACTGTTTTTAGTTGCCTTAACTATATTAACACATTTAATTTTTACAACTAACCCCATGAAACAGGTACTATTACCCTGATTTAACGGGTATGGGAGCTAAGCTAGAGAAGACACTGAGTAGCCTGCCTAAGGTTACCCGGCCAATATAGGGCACAGCAAGATCTGGCCCTAAGAATATGACACCAGAGCCCACCTGCCTACGCACTGCACTGTACTGCCTTCTGGGGTGAGTGGAGGCCACCACTTATTTATATGGCGTTAGAGCCAGGAAGCAGAGCTTTTCTTCATCTGACTCAGAGGCCTCCAAGTCGGGGATACCAACTCATTCTTCTTGACTCCAACAACCATCTGAGAATAGAGTAACTTCAAATGGTAGGAAAGCAAATTGATATGAGCCTTCCTTAATGCCCAAGGACTGCCTGCCAGGTCAGGATATCCAGGAAAGCCTCCTCATGCTTCCCTGAGTCCTATGTTTATGGCTACCAGCAGCCCTGGGTAAAGAAGGATCTACCCCCACCTCCATGTGGCACAGAGCCCTCTGAAGAACCTGCGTGTTGGCTCTGCCACCACTTACTCATGTGACAAATCACTCTGAGCCATCATTACTCTGAAAATACAGGTGCTCTTCAGGTGCTGGGAGGCATCATGGCAGAGTGCTCTTGCCAGGAATTTCATGGAACAGATTTTGTTTTAAAGAGAAAGGACTGAAATTAAGTTTTCACCTATTTATTTTGCCAAGTAAGAACATTAAAAAAAGGATAAAAGAAAAAGTCCATCTCTTGTTACCATCATTTGATAAAAACATTTTAACTCCCTAAAATATAAATGGAATTATCTTAGAGAAAGAGGAACAATTCATTAAATTGAGTTCAGATGGTTAACAAGTCGAAAAACTCACATTGCTTTTGTTTTGTTCAGTTCAGCTTGGACCTGTGAAAGTTCTATCAGCCAGCACTGAAGGCCAGCTTTGGGGAACAAGTAAGTGCAGAAAAAAGAAGCCCCCACCTCTAGCCCTGTTGTCCACTACTTGTGTGACCTTGGGCAATTTATTTGATACCTCTGATCTCTAATTTCCTCCTGTATAAATTGGGGCTTTGTGAAGCTTAAAGGAGGTATGTGTTGAGTATCCATTACCCAGGGATGGAGGTCAGACCATGTTTACAGTTTTTAGTGCAGTGATTCTCAAGGAGTGATTCCCTGCAGGCAATATTAGCACCACCTGAGAACTTTGGAGAAATATTGCTTGTTGGGCCCTACTCCAGACCTGTTGCATCATAAACGAGGTGGAGTCCAGCAGTCTGTATTTTGAACAGCACTCTGGGTGATTCTGATGCACGCTCAAGTTTGAGTTCCACCGCTATAGAGAATGCTGCCATCTTTGTAACAGTGGCAGTCAATGTGGCGGTAGTTAGTCTCTGACAGAGCTCCCAGAGGCACATACGCAGAGGGAGAACCTAGAGGGCTTTGGGTTTGCCTGGTAATTATCCAGCTCAAGCTGCACTTTCTTCACTAATCCTTCCCTCCCAGAACGGGGCTTTACCTGGATGTATTAATCATGGCTCTCCCACCTGCCTGTCCCTGATAGATTTCTCATGAGTATGAGTGGGACACCAGTGCCCACCTTTCAGCTAGCAGTGGAGCATTGCTCTGCAGGAAGTCCTCCACCCTACCCCAATCTGGCTGTCTCTGGCTTCTGTATGCCGGGAGCTGGGACAAGCTACACCCTGCACTTTGTTGCCGACTAGCTTCTCTCAGTGTCTCTCATTTCCTCTTCTGGATGAAGCTTGTAGGTAGGTTATGTGGCTGGTTTACCTGTCTATATTCTCTCTCTGTTCTCGTCTGGTGATACAGGAGGCTGTTAGAATCTTTGTCCCAAGGTGTAGCTTTGACTGGGTCATGCTCCCAATCAAAATGGTCCCCTCACAAGGCACCCACAGAAAAAATCTGAAGTCTTTACCTTAAAACACAAGGCCTCCAAAATCTAGTGCCACCAATTTAATTTCTTTTAAAGTAAAATTTAAAGATGTAGAAAGCACAGAGAATAGTATAACACATACTCGAAAGTGACACATGTTAACATGCTATCACATTTTTAAATCTTTCTTTTTGTGTGTGAAGAAATCATTACAGATAACGTCGCCTTTCCTCTCATTCCTTAAAACCATCTTTAGGGCCTTTTATTCTATGAGTCACTTTCATATAACCTACAGTTGAGCTGGCTGGATCCCTGGGATTTCACTGTGGAAACTGGTGCTCCCATGCCTCCTTGCCTTTGCTTGACTGGAACTCCTGACTGGAATGCCTTCCCCTCCCATCAGCTGCCCATCTGTGCTTGCTCAAACCCTCCTTGCCCTCCAAGTCCCTGTGCAAATGCCATACCTCCCATAAAGTCGCTGGGTATTCTCTCTCCATGTCTTTCACAATCCCCACTCTCATGCTAAGCTGGGGATAACTTCTAAATCCCCACGTTCTAAGCACAAGATTAATTTAGAGCTCAGGGATAAAAGCTCAGTCATCAATGGTGGGTGGCATCTTTGACAGACTCAATGTCCCCATCTGCAAATGGGGATAATGTCTTCTGACAGGCTTGTTGAGAGAGAGTGGGTATGACAGCAGTAAAAGACTATAAGGCAAGGGAGTTTATATATAATCACAGTTAAGGGATCATTTATGTTTGTTTACTGCTTCCTGGCTTTTGTCATCATCAGTGGTGCAGCCTGTACATATCTGAGCTGCCCCAGGGCAGAATGGTTACTACTTGACTCATCTTTGATGCTCCATGGGTCTTGATGTTTTGCACACAGTTATAAATATTGAGATTGTTTCTGTCCTATCTCATTACAAGATGGAGAAGTAGAACTTCCCCTTGGATGTCAGACATGTAACCAGTGCTTACGCTGTGCCAGGCACAGTACCAGCTGGTTAGTAGAGGCACAAGAGGTTTCAGACATGAGACCAAAGCCCTTTGGAGACCCAGGGCATTGGTGTGACAAAGCACTCATGTTCCTTCATGTTGTTCATTCATTGTCTGAGGAGCACCCAGATGGGGAGGGCTGATGGTGCTTAAAGGGGAAGAGGGTACATTCTCTGGGAGCCTCTGAGATAAACACTGCAAGAAAGCAGATGCCGAACATCTCACAGCATCTGGTTTAGAAATAGCCTTTTCAATGACATCTGGACAAATGACCTTGGTGGGAAAACTGACCAAATATGAGCAAAACAGGTCCATGATTCTAGACTCAAAAACTTCTGAAAATTGGAAATTTATCATAACTTATTTGGCAGTAAAACCTAGGATAGGAGGCTGTTGATGGCATTTATCAAGTTGAATGTGAAAATTCACACCTTTTGCTGCAGAAGTGTGTGTGTGTGTGTGTGTTCCTCTGTGTGTGTGTGTGATTACAGGATACTTTCCTAGAACCTAAAGGGGATGTTTTGTAGCATATAGTATCACATTTCTAAACCCTGGGAAATTCTGAATTCCTAAACAAATCTGGCTGGCCCCAGGGTTTTAGCCAAGGATTGAGGACCTATACAGACCTCATCAGGGAAAGATCCTCCCCCTGTTCACCCAGCCCCTTATAGGCTCCCAGGAAAATGGTTTTCTTCCACCCAAGGTAGGCTAGTCCTGGTATCTTTGAAATGCATGCAGGGTCCAGCCTAACTTGTAGTTGAAGCCCAAAGTGATCCTTTCCTCATTCAAAACTGTATTTTTCTAGTGTTAGAAACAGTGTAGACTAACCAGAAAGTGGCCTCAGCACTGCCTGCAGGATCCTCTGGGTAGTATTGGATGGCTGTGATGCAAGACAGGGCAAATCCCCCGAATGGAGATTCAAATCCTACACCCAGAGAAAGAGGGTTCTTGACTAAGTGTAGGAAAGGATTCAAGTGCATGCCAGAGTTAGAGACAAAGGAAAATTTATTAGAGAAGGGATAACGCTCCATAAACAGAAGGTGGTCACCTCTCAGAGACGTAGAGTGAGAGAACCGAGAGGGACAGAGAGACAGAGAGAAAAGACTAGGAGAAAAAAAGACCAAAAGACAGACACAGAAAGAAAGGTAGACAAAGACAGGACCAAGACCCCGAATGTTTGGGGAATTTAGTTTATATATCGTTCTTAGTTTCTATGAATTACAGTTTAAAGACTTTGCCTATTTTCCTTTGATGGTATGGGTATACAGCGTGAAAGATAAGGGTATATAGCGAGAGAAAGCCTGTTGGTGACCCCTAGCCTTTCTTCCATAGTTTCTCTGTCGGGAATGTTTATTTTGTGTAAGGTATGACTCAAGGCTCTGTTTTCCCTTCACAGCATGGGGTAAATGGTTTGTTAGTAATTCAGCAGGAATCTTCCTTTGCTCTATAGCTTTCTTGTGGTTTAGCTAAAGGGCTGATCTGCATATTTTAAGCTCTAAATATACTTTGATTTAACGTGTAGTTCTCATTCCTCTTCCCTATATTAGCTGTACCACCCTCAGGGGTTAATACCCCAGGCTGCTCACCCCACTGAACACCTCCACACTCTAGGCTTTCTGTCCTGCCTCCCCATATCATGATGTGTAGGGAAAAAAAAAATCACATTTTCTTAGGGTCCTACTGGGTTCTGAGGTCTTAAATTAATGGGTGGTATAGGCTCTGGGTTTTATATCTGGATGCCACTGACAACAAGGATACTTTTTGCTGTAACCCAGAGGGTTGACTAATAGAGGGTTTTCGAATAACATGCTAGACAATTAGGAAAAATATTTCGGGGCAGAGGAGTTGTTCTGATTGCTTAGTGCTGCTTAATAAACTACCCCCAAACCTAAGCAGGGGTGTAAGCAGGCATTTTATTCTGCTCAGGAATTTTGGGAGTGTTGGGCTGAGTGGTTCTTCTCTGACCCACGTGAACTTAGTTGGGTGGCTCTATTCTGTTAGTCAAAGTGGTCACCAGACTGCCCAGATTCAAGGTGGAGAGGAAAATAGGTCTCACTTTCTGATGGGGCACAGCAGGACCCCATGACAGGAGCACATGGGGTGGGAATACTGGATCACTTTTGGAAAAATAAAGCTGGTACTGGAGGCTTCCAGGCAGAGCAAACGCCCATGTGGAAAAATCTGCAATCCCAAGCCAAAGAATAATGGTAGAGGAAACTTGTGGTGCAGAGAAGCTAGAACAAGACTTTTTCAAAAAACATACACATAGGCAGAACAAGGAAGTTGGTGTTAGGAGGACTGAGAAAATCCACGCACCTACCTCTCACCTACAGCCTACTGCCTCCCATCCCCCGCACTTCTTCTACCCCCATCCTCAGGGCGTTGGACATTCCTCGCACACATGCAGATAACTTTTCCTTCTACTGTGAAATATGAAATTTAGAGTATAGCATTAAGGCCTGCTAAAGCTGATAGCCAGGGCTTCCAGAGAGTGAGTTAGTAGTTAGAACAGGAAGGCAGCATGAGCCCCAAGGCCTTGGAGAATAAGAGTGTGGAGGGGGAGGCACTCCTAGGGGAGGGAAGCGGTCAGCAAGAAGACCCAGCTGTCCTCATGTCCCAGGGGCACGGATGGGGCGCTGCTGGGCCTGGCATCTGCTGGCTTCTCAGCTTCCCTCTTCCTGGCACACCGTCCTCACCTCCTACAGAAGACCCTGCCACATGAGCCTTAGGGTGGCAGATGTTTGTGAGCTGGAGGCTAGAGCATCCTCTTCTAGAGACTTGGCTAGATTGATGGGCGGGGGAGAAAGCCACCAGGGAGCATTTTTATTTCAGCATGTTAAAACAGCACTCATCTGGACACCTGGGCTTGTGGGTTTGTAATTTTATCTCAGCTGCTGCCCATCACTGCAAGTGTGCTATTAAAGGCAATCTTGCTACCACCACTGTGAAATGCCAGCTGAGAGCTGCCAGTTTTGTGGTTGACCGGTGACTGGGGCTCCCGCATCCCTTCACTCCGGAGTGTGGTGTGAAATTGAAATTGACTTGGGACTGGATTCTTTCCTCCAAATGAGCTGCCTTTGAAAGGAAAAGAATCCCTTTAAAACCGAGGAATCAACCTGACAGCATCGCTCCCATGCAGGTGGCCAATTCCCATGCCTCCCTCTGGAGGGTCTGAGGGGTGGCATCTCTGGGGTGACTATCTTGACCTGGCTGCCCTGCCTGCCAGTCTCCCTTCCCCTCCCCTCCTCTCTGTGAACTGGGGTCAGTTAAGGAGACATGGACTTTTTCTATAACGAGCCTGAGCCTGAGTTGGGATAATAGGCCTTCTGGAAAATTAAAGTCACATTCTAACCTCCTAGAGCAAAAGTAACACATTTTGGATATTCCAAAGTTTTCTATTGTCTGCACTACTGACTCTCCTTCATCATTGGCAGCATTCAACATCATTGACAAGCTAAGGAAAATAATGTGTGTGGGCTGACAACCCAGGGAGCCAGGGAAGGAGCAGCAGTGTGGGTGACCCCAGAAGGAAACCAGGTAGGGGTGGGCAGAGGGCTTGAACTTTCCACTTCATTGATTGCCATGGCCACCTGAGAAGGAGGCAGACACAGTTGAACAAGGTCCCACGCCTACCACTCAGGGCTTTCGTGTCCTCATTAGCAAAATGGAGATAATAGGGATATCTTCTTTTTGGGGTAGATCAGAAGATTTAACGAGACAATATGTGCAAAGCACCAAGCACAGTGCCTGGAACAAAGGAAATAATAACTGTTCACTGTCAGTGCTACTATTAGTATTTGACGGAGGAATAAACGAAGGCACAGTGAAATGAATCAAAAAGGGAGCGTGGTAGAAAAGAAAGTCAGCTATGCTAGAGGGACATGGGCAGCCTTGGGTCCCAATCCCAAATCTACCAGTAGCTGTCATGTACCCTCAGCAAGTCCTTTAACCTCTCTGAGCCTCGGTTTTTCCCTCCTGCAAAACCGCAAGATTGGAGTAGCTGGTTTCTAAGCCCTTCCTGCTAGAAATGTTATGAACCTTCTATGAAAGACACAGGATCAAATAGGGCTTCTGTCACAGACCTGGAAGGAAAGGAAGAGATGTGGTTGGGAATGGGTGGAGAGATGTAAAAGCCAGGGCTAGGCCGGGGATTCCAGAAGCATCTATGTCATCTCTGGAATCTTGCTTCAGTGGTCTGGGGCGAGGTAGCCCTGCATGGGAGTAGACAGAGCTGGCTGTGGTTTTAACAGGGTGTGTGTGTGGGCAGGGGGACAGGGTGGCTGCTGGGGAAGTGTCCTCGAGTACAAGCTGTCACTACAGACTGTAGTTGTTTCAAGATGCTTTTGAAATGACCTTGATTCATCAGGTCAGGTCGTCTCTCCTCACTGAGCACTGAGTGCTCCGTGGGTCCAGGTCCTTCCTTCAGCACCCCAGGAAATGAGCTGGTGCGTTTATTCCTTAAGCATGTTGCACTTAGACCCCAGGGCTAGACTGAGTGATAGCCCCTCAGGCAAAAGGTGATGGAGATGCTGATTCATGGGAGTCCAGAGAGGAGGAGACCCAATTGGGAATTTTTTGGTCAGAGGTCACTGGTGCCCTGCTTAGCTTAGAGAGGGCCTATGCGGCACAGCTGGAGGGGACTTGCAGCTTCCCCTGCCCAACTGTCTTGTCATCCAGATGAAAAAACTGAACCCCAAGTATGGAAAAGATATATAAAACTGCATGTTCTGAGGCTGTGTGTTTGTGTGTGTGTGTCCATGCGCCAAGCGCCAAGGCTTGTGGGCACAGAAACAACAGTTTTTCTGTGTTTGTTAATAGAAGGAATGATGAGTTGTTTATGCAGGGTGGTCCGGTGTCCTCTCTTCCATGTTCCTGTGCTGTTCTCCCTATCCCCTGTCCAGCCCTTACTCTCCACTGGAGCATTTAAAAATAAAATAAACAGGGACAGCAGGCTCCCAGGTAGCCTCATCTGCTAGAGCGACATGGGCCGTGGGTAGAGACTATTCCTCAAAATCCATTTCCCCCCTTTTCCTTTTAGTAATTGGAACCCCTGTGTTTGAGCTGGGCAGAGGCCACGCAGTTGGAGTCTGCCTTTCCCAGCATCCCTCGCAGCTCGATAAGGCAAGTGACCGAGTTCCAGCCAGGTGGAAATGGGCAGAAGTGAAGTGTGCAACTGAGGCCCCCATCCTTTAAAGGAAGCTGTTTGCCTTCTTTCAAATCACTCTACCTTTCCACGGCTGGACCCCCAGCAGGGTGGTGGAGGTCCAGTTCCCACTTTGTGCATAGCATCATATGAACGGTGAACCTGGGTGACAATGAGCAGCAGAACCTGGGTGACAACGAGCAGCAGAGCTGCTCTAAGCTCTGGGTCACCTGCCTGCTTGGACTTTTTCATGAGAGAAATATAAACCTTTTGCTTTAAGTTCTTTTTATTTGGTTTTAGGTTAGGTTTTAGCAGCCCAATCATTATCATTAATACAGGAATGATGTGGGGGTGGGGCGGGTAGCGAGTAGGGAAGGAGAATTTGTGATGGGTCTGAGACAGTGTTAGTATTTAAAATATAGCCCAGTCCCAAGTTTGTGTTATAGCCCCTGATCTGCCAGACCAGGAAGCCTGATTGGGGATAGGGACAGTGGTCATTTCACTTCTCGTATTTTGCCCCCTTATCTGTGACACAACAGGGGCTGACCTCCAGGACTGTCATTCTCTGACTCTCTAACTTTGGATGACTCTAAATTCCACCCGGTCGCTTTACAGTTGACAGCCCTTCATTCCCTTTCCCAGCAAGGCTGAGAAATCAGCCAGGCCGTCCGCGAGAGGCAGCTGCTTTACACACTCCGAATAGCTGTTTGTTGGTGACTGAGAATGTGATGTGATTGAAGGGTCCGCACTCATAAACACACTCAGACTCCACTGCGCACCAGGGGGCTTGAAAATACACTGTGAGAGTTGTTCCTGGATTTAGTCATTCCAGTCTTCCTAAGCCTCTCGTTAAATAAGTCCTTCGTTCACGCTTATCATTCACTCACCAAACACGTATTGCTGAAACTGGTGCTGCTCTAGATACCAGAGACCCAGAGTTGAATAAGGCTCAGGCTGTACTAAAACCACCTCATAATCCATATGTGAGGTGTGTGTGTGCAGAAAGCATCAACTCCGACAGTCCTCAAGCCTCAGTGAGCCTATTATTCTGATCAGCTGGTCTAGAGCAGGGCATTTCAAATAGGATCCGAGGGGATGCAGATGAGGCTGGGCTAGGAGCACACTCGGAAAAACAAAGGACAGTGAGACTCTGTGATGACTGCTGTCACCCAGGGCTGAGGGCTCACACAGAGAGAGGGAATGACTCGGTTTACCTGGCCAGAGGCTGGAGGATTAGGGGAAGGTTTTAAGAGGTTTCACATTCAGGGATGCTTGGGAGGATGAATAGGCCATCGGTATCAAAAATAGGCATGAAGAATAGTTTCTCAAACTTCTTACATTGTTTTTCCGGTAAGGCCAGCATTAAGGAGACGTTTTTGGTTGAAAGCTGGGAAAATGAGAGTTTGACAGTTCTCAAACGTAACTGTGCACCATAACTGTGCACCGGAAGTGTGGAGGGCTTGTGAAACCGATCGCTGGGCCCTATCCTCCAGTTCCTAATTCAGTAGGATTGGGCGGGGACCCAGGAATTGGCATTGGAGACAAGCCCCCGGTGAATTTTGAGAACTATTGTTTTATAGCGAGAGGCTTCCAGGGCACACAGGCCAGTAGGAGAGCTTGCTGTGGTGGGGGTGATTACTGGGCATATCAGGGGTGGACAGAGACTATGTTGGGAGGGGTTTTGTTAGTTCTGGGCCTGAGACTTGAGTCTTGGCCCAGCACAGCTGGTATGGACAAGATGTTGAGAATTTACTGCTGAGTTCTCAGCTGTCTCAGAGCGGTGAACTCTGTGTTGACCTTGTATTTGTACCATCTTCACAGTGGAGACATGGTCATCCAAGCAAAAATTACTTTTCTTCCTTCCCTCCACTCTTTCCAAAGCGTGCCACCTGCCAGGAGCCTGGCTGTAAAAATGACGACCCCGTCCAGTCCCACCAGGCCTCAGTGGACACTGGTACCTTCGGGGTTCATTGACAGCTCAGGGGGCTCTGGAGCTTGGGCAGAGCCTTCATCATTAGAGGCTTTGAGATGGGCTGGTTTGCAGGATACAGAGGCTTCATCAGCAAGAAAAAGGCATCATATACAAATATATGAAGGAGAGGGAGGGAAGGACTGGATGACATTTTGTTTGTGCCTGAATCCTCTGAGAAGAACAACCACTAGTGCTTGAATTAATGTTAATTCTATGAAATATTTTCATAAAGTGGTACTTGGAGCAGCAAGACGATGTGTTTCATATTTTCCACTGCCTCTGGCAAGCCACGCTAATGGAGGGTCACTGCAGCTGCAGAATGAGGAATGCCACTAATTGCATTATAAAGGATGTTTGCCCATTAGCTCAGATGGAATTGTCTCCTAAGAGAGTCCTTTGGGGAGAGTGTTATTTCAGGTGGGGGATGGGAGGATAGGGAATTGAAAAGTAATTGAAATTTGCAAATGGCATTTCCTTGGGCCCTGGCCAAATTGGTTCTCTACTTCCAGCAGGGGGCAGCAACGCACAAACATTAATTTAGTCATGTGAATTGGGATCTGATTTCTAGATCTGGCAAAGCTGAGTCTGTCACACCCATCCATTCCCCCACAAGTAAACCTTTGATTTTTCTCAGTTTGCTGAGATGTCAATAAATGTTTAGGTCTGCTGGGTTTTAATTCTGGAAATTTTCTTTTAATCTTTTGGCTGCGTTGTGTAATTTAGAATTTCTACATTCTGACTGCAAATTATAAGTAAAGGAGGATTAAGAAGTCAGCTTTATAAATACAGTAATTCAGTTAATAGATATTTAAAAATTGTAATGCAATCCATCTCCTTCCCTGGGTTGAAATTTTATTAGACCTATAATTGACATGACACTCTCACACACAGTTGGATAACTTACTTGTTGGTATCCATTTTACGAGGAAATGAGACTGACAAAATGCAAGAAGGCAAATCTTGAAAAAATAGTCAGTTTTTCCCAATTGAGGGGTAAAAAAGACCTATTAGTCTGTCCATTCTTAAGACTAGGAATGTGGCCCGTAATATATTTTCTCAGCAATTTGTCAAGTTTGCTTATAAATGATTTTAATGATAGATGGCTTTGCCTGCCAAGCTGGGCTGGAAAATTCTGCAGCCCAGCACAGGTCTCCTTCGGGAAGCATCTCGCATCTTGCATAATATTTCTCCCACCACCTTCTGCCATTACCCTCCTCCCCAAGGTTAATTTAATCCTGTTATTCTTAAATGAAACACCCTAAATCCTCCTCCTCCCTTTCCCTGTCTTTCTCCTCACCATTTAAACCCTTCAAAGATGTAATAGTCTGGAAAATATTTCAATCATCACGTCTCCTTTTTGGCCGGCCAGTTCCATTTGGTGTGCTCTCTGCAGCTTGTGCTGAAGTGCAATTTTTCACAGCATTGTTTTTAGTTTAAATGACGTGAAGTGCACAATTGCTAAAGGTCTTCTGAAACATTCCGCTTGGGGTCTTGCCATTAAATAATATTTTGATGGAAAACTATTCTTTCCATAGGAGGAAATGCTATTGGCTCCCAGCACTAATTGGCTATAAATTTTGTTAAAGGTCCATCTGCCTTGGGAGTTAGACTATCTTCTCTGAGCTCAGAGAAGTGCCCTGTATTAGAGGTTTAATGGATAGACTTAGTGAATAAATATGTATTTGTTAGTGCATCATTTAGAAAAGTCAAGTGAAAGGAATTTAATGCTGCTAAGCCAGCAAATATAATTTTTCTTATTTCTTAAACTATCTGGCTACATGTCGGCTCCTAAAAGTACCAGCTCTGTGACCTTGCATGTATTACTCAACCTTGCCGAATCTCAGTTTCCTCAGTTGCAAAATAAGAAAAGCAAGATCTACTATAGAGGTTTATTGTTAGGATCGAATAGCAGTACACAGTTTTTAGCAGAACCTATAGCAGGTCCCGAAGACATAGCAGTGAGTTTGTGCTGTTGTTCCTGTTGTTCCTGGTACTCCTGTCATGATGAAGTTTAATTCCATTTCTGGCTGTCTTTCAAAGTCCCCACCTGCCTATTCATTCTCATTTCTCAACACACTTTACTTAGGGAAGACTTTTCTGACCCCCAGACTAAGTCAGGTCTCCCTATGAGACACTGTCATTGAGATAAATGTGTATGTGTGTGTGTGTCTGTGTGTATCTCCCTTTTGAGTACTCATCCCAACTGTAATTAAACAGTGGATCATACACATAAGTAGATGTAAATCATTGGTGTTGTTTCAGAGTTGGATTGGGTGGTGAGTTTCCAGATGTTCAGTAAATATCTTACAAGTTGCATTTATGAAATTTTGGGATATATATTAAATATTATTTTTAAAAGATAATAAAGAAACCAAAATCATGGATATTATGATTGTTTTTTTATCTGTATCCTTAGTTAGAATGTGAGCCTAATGAGGCCAGAGGCTGAATCTGTCTCAGTCATCCCTATAGTACCAGTGCCTTGAATAGTATTTAGCCATTAAGTGGTTGAATGAACAGATGAATGGATGAATGAATGAACTTGACTCCTTCATTCTAGTCATTTGGGCTCTTTCCTCTCTCGTGAGTATGACTTGTCCTACCTTTTTCCTGTATTACCACCCTTAAAAAGTGCTCTTTTCTTCAAAATTCTATCCATTCTTCAAGTCTCAGAGTAGGTAGTCTCCTCGTTTCTCCTAAATAGACATGACAATTGTACCTTCATATCCCAAGCTAGACTAGGAACTTCTTGCAGGTAGGAACTGGGGCTTTCTCTATCAGTGGAATGGAGACACCCATATGCAGAAGTAAGTGGACACTCAACAAGCTGCAGTGTGTACCTGTGGGACTATCAGAAGGTGAAATCTTTGGTTCAGGGAAAGGTCTTATTTATCTTTGGTGTCCAGAGCATGTCACACCTGGAGCCTGTACATGGTGGGCATTCAGCTGGGGCGTAGGAGAAGGTTGCTCTGTTGATTAAGACTGTGTGTTTACCAAGCTTTGCACCTCCATACGTAGAAGTAGGTTTCCTTAAGAGTCCTAGTGTCTGTTTTACTATTTAACTTGACTGAAAAGCAACAGGACCAGATCCCTGCCTGGTTACTTTCTCTTCTCCCTTTGTGGATGATTTCCTCAAGAGCTTTAGAATGACTTTTTAAGTTACTTGCCCTAAAAATCTTATGCATCAAATGCTCTTCCTTTTACTTAACTTATGTTGATGCCAAGAGATCAGTGTGTCCTTTTGCAAAGCTCACAAATAACCTGTTCAATAATCCATTTTACATTTCTAAGGAGGACTTAGGTCAGGACGAACTGCCTACACATTGTGAAATCAGCCTTTCCTTTTTGCTGGAACTGAGGCATTTGCTCAACTTCCGTCTCCTGGCTTCTCCAGGAGCCCATGGGAGTAACTAACAGATTCTCTGAAATTTTCCTCGAATATTTCTCCACATACCCCAAATGTAATTCTGCTGATCTGATGTGACCCCTGATCACATTGCCATAGCTTGATGGTTTCCTGCTATCTCCCGGCTTAAGACTTTGGTTGCTTTATAGGACACTTGCTCTACACCGTCCACTTTGCAGACTCTTCTCATTGCTAGGGAAGATAAAAGCCCAGTTGGAATTGCAACACTTTGTCTTGTGTTACCTATTCATTTTTTCAGACTTCCACCAATCAGTGGGCCCGTCTATTTTCTATTTGTTCTATTTTCTCCAGATAACATTAGAACTTTCTTTTGTTGTCTTCTTGATTTCTTATAAGCCCCAGTGAATTTGGGCTTTTATTTAAAATTCAAGACATGATTTCTTACAATACCTTGACATATTTTTTAGTATTCATCCTGACTTGCATATCTCTCTTTCCATCCTTTGCCATTGCCTTTTAAACATCTGAGCTGAACAGAGAGGCTCTTACATATCTTTGTTGCTTACTTTAAAGATTTTCCCTCTCCTGCTTTTTCTTTCTTCCTGACTTGAGAGTGGTATTATGGTCAGAATTACATTTTATAAGCAGGAAATTCTAATTATCATGCAGTGGCAGCTGGAGTAACTGATCTACACAGTTCTCCATGTCCTCCAAAAGCAGCTGCTAAGAGGGTGATGATTGTGTAAGCAAACATAGTATTAATTTTCTCTCCAGGAGGGCTTATGTGAGGAATAGGAGAAGAAATAAGGATGACCATGTTTCACTGGAAGAAGAAATAAAGAAAGCATTCGAGATCAGTTAGGCAGAGGAGGCATAGCTACAGCTGGTGCCATGCCAAGATCACTTTCCAAGCATTAGTGGCCCTTGGTCCTTCCCCATGGACTGGGCAGGCAGGGTTGGTACTGAGCCTCCCTGCCAACCTTCGAGAGGGCTGCTTGCAGATGCCAGCAGTAGCCAATCACTGCCCCAAGCAAGTGGTGTCATAGAAGTCACTCAGTTCTCCATTCACCAGAGTCTCACCCATGCCTCTCTCCCAGTGGGACTCTTAGAAGCATGTGGATTTGAACTCTATTATCACGGTCATGCCCTGGTGTCGCCAAACTTCCCTCAGATACTTTCTCACATATTAGCTGTTCTTCTTTCTTCCTCCCTTTTTCCTGTTCTTGGTTCTTTGCATTCTATTTTTAATTCCCGTAAGGCTAGATGTTTCCCTATACTTGCTTATAGTCAGGAGAAGGAGGGTTACCCAGAATGAGCAAACTTGCATGGTTGCAAGACTCATGGCCTCCAAACTAAGAATGCTCCTCTTGTTTCTCAAACCCAGATTCTTTTTGTACCAACCATTCTCTTCCCAAATCAGGATCTCTAGTTTCAGAGGAGAGATGCACCTCAATTCCTGTATCAGGAACCACTTCCAGGGATGTATATTTTTGTATTATATCTTCTTCATTTAAGCTAAACTGTATTAGAGGCAGGGTGGAAATATATGTAGCGGGAATGATAGAATTAGAAAATCTCCATTTTGCAATCCCTGGTGAAATAATCAATTCAGGCAATGATCATATCAGAGGATGAAATCATTAGTTAAGTGATGATGGGGAACTTCTCAGGAGAAGGAGTCAGGCTGCCACCTCCCGAATACATTCATTAATGACAGTTATCACTAAGAGAAGAGAAGATAGTTACTGTGTGCTACCCAAAATACAAAGCGTTCAGTACCACCTAAGAAACATTCTTGGCGAAATGAGTTGAACCTGGATATAATCAAGATGCAAAGCTACGTTCGTTTACTAGACATTCAGGCAATAGAGGAACAAATAAAATGACACAACAATGAAGCAAGCTAACGAATTCAGAATATAAGTCATTCTATATAGGTCACTACCTGGCCCTCGATGTCACCTCTTCCCTTTTCTTTATTCATTTGGGAGGTTCTTCTCTGTGGGCTCCCTGCTTCATTTGACCCTTTAGGGGGCTGCCAGTGTGGAGGACAAGCTATGAGTTCCCTGATGGGCTCCCACCAGCCCCACCCCTTCTGACCACTGCCTTTGGACTTTCCCTTTCCTAACTACAAGGCTCTTTCCAGCCCTCCCAGGAAGTCCCAAACACTCATCTTCCATTCTGCTCATTGGGAAAGTGCCGATGCCTGCAAGGTCTAGTTGTTTGGATCCTATACTTCCAGAATCCACAGTGTTGTAAAACAATCCAGAATGTAACAAAGTATATAAACACAAACCTTTGTGGCTGTGAGAAGGCGGCTTCTAGGCTCCTTCAGAGAGTACCTGCAGCACCTGAGAGGAGAGCCAAGGTGGGTGTCAGGTGTGAGGTCAGATGGCCTGTTTTGAGCAGGCAGCCTGGTTGGGTGGTGATGTCTGCAGAACATCGGCTTTCCTCACGTGAGCTGAGACTATTGAGGAAGTGGGAGCAGGTGGGAAAGTATATAGAGAAGAAGGGAATGGGAGGCGGGGAGGTGGGGAATGGACTTAAAACAACAGCAGCCGTCCCTCCGCGAGCATGCCAGAATTTGCCAGCCTGCACTATCCAAACCCTGCAAATAATGGTCTTTCATTAGGAGGAGGAGGCTGCCCTAATTCCCATCCTCCCTCTCTCTCCCCCATTTAGTTAAGTGGCCCTCCTCCGGGCTGACGGTGCCATATATATATGCAGATGCTCCTTGACTTAACGAATGGGGTTACATCTTGATAAACCCATCCTAAGTTGAAAATATTATAAGTTGAAAGTGCATTTAATACACCTAACCTACTAAACATCATAGTTAAACCTAGCTGGTTTCTACTGAATGCTTATCACTTTCACACCATCGTAAAGATGAAACATTGTAAATCAAACCATCTAAGTTGGCTACCATCTATACATCCATGCCACCCTAATTACCCTGCAGTGCAGTGTTCACTTACCTGTGTCTTCCACTTGACCATAGGCTCCTGAAGTCAGGAGTCACCACTCTTTGATCTCAGATGACCCAGCACACAAACTATGCCTGGTACAATGACCACATCTCTGGACAGCGGCTTTGACAGGCTTTGTGCCTGTGCGTGGGTCTGTGTGAGCTGGTGAGAAAGAGAAAGAGAAGACATCAGGATACCCTCCTGAAAGCTCACCAAATTATTCATCCCAGCTGTCTAGTTCAGAATTCACCACACAGAACAAAACAAGCTAAATCATGGAATAATAAAGCATCGCAGCCTGGACAATAATAAATGTGCAAGCAGCATGACAAAGTGAAGTACTGAGAGAGCCATTTATTGTAGATAATCTTCCCTTATGAGAGATCAAGGACAAAAGCACAAAAAAGATCATGCTAATTTTAAAGAAAGAAAATGGATAACCAGCTAATATGAAAAGGATAAATATAGGGAAATGTTCCATTGATTCATCCATGGTTCAGCAGTTCTGGAGAATGGCAGGCCTGACTGAGGCTTCGGAAACTGAGCAACAGCTCTAGACTATGGGAACTTTCTCCTGGAAATGCATGTAGACTCTGTTGCATCTCTGGTTTGCATGGTATGAAGCTGCCATTATCTTTGTTCTAATGCACTTTGAAAAGACAGGACATGTTTATGAGCAAATGCAGGTGGGTTTGTCCTTTCAAACTTATGCAAGGCATTAGAATGTCAACAATAGTGGCTGCAAAGCAAACAGCCAGTTAGGAGGCCACAGATGAATTTTATGAGTTTTTAAGATAATTTATTTCAGTTCACAGCTTACATAGAATGTCAACTCTGAAGGGGACCTCAGGGCTACCCATTCTAACTCCTTTATTGTGTAGACGAGAAACAAGACCCATAGAAGAAGAATGACTTGCCAAAGATAATGCCGGTAGCAATTAGAACTTGAATTTATGGTTGCTTATTCATGTATCAGTGACCATTGCATTATACCAAACTACATTTCCTTCCGGAACATTTTTATAATGCTGATCGAGCTAGTTTGTTTTGGAGAATTTTGCCAACATTTATCCTAGATTTTGCCAAGGGTAATTCTGGAAAGGTGGCTTTGTTAAATCATTGGAATATCTACTGTAGCAGTTTCCTTTTGTTTAAGCAGAAGAAGAGCACTGACGGCATATTGTTGTGATAAGCTGCAGTTGTAATATGTTGTCATCGGTATTATTTAGGAATGGTTTGGGCTGCAAAAAAAAAAAAGTGACCGCAATTGCTTTTCCGACATAATAACACGTCTGTATATAGAAGGCTTTGGCTTTGGTTCAGCAGCTCAGTGATGTTAGGACTAATGTCTGAGTCTCTTGACCTTCCTTCATGAACACGAAATGACTGCTGTAGTTCCAGCCACTATGCCCACGTTTGATGCAGGAAGATAGAGGAAGGGGTGGAGCCAACTGTATCTTCCTTTATTAGGGGAGAAAACACTTTCCCATAAATGCCCAAGAAGTGTTCTGTTGGGATCTCTGTGGCCGGAACTGAGCCATGATGCAGAGACACTGGAAGAGTAGGGAAGAGGATGGCCTAGATTGGGTTAGAGCAATCATGATACATTTCCTAGGGCTGGAAGCATAACCGAGGTTTTCTAATGCTAAGGAAGAAAAGGGCAATGGCTACAAATATTCCACATCACCCTAAAACTGTCAAGGTCCCTTCTGTGTATGATACTTTCAGAGTACAAGCTTGAAACAAGGGCAGGGAATGGGATTTTTTTTTTTTTTAGTGTCTGATTCTGTGATATTTTTATACTTTTACCAAAAGATATTTTAGTACCAAAGGCTTATCTGAGGATAACAAAGCAATTCTGTCACTAGATATTTATAAAGCTCAGCGTGTGGAAACAATAAATGTCTGGAACATTTTTTACCTGCACTGTAGTTCAACTTCTGAACCTAAGTTAAAGGAGAAATTTTAAGAAAAGTTTGTTAAAAGTAAATACTAGGCAGGTCTTTAAATCTCATACAAAAAATACAATTTTTAAAAATTTAAAAAATGTTTTAAATTTAAAAAAATATTTATTTTTTTAAAAGAAAATTTTTTAAATGTTGCTTTTGCCTATAATTCTGTTAAGTCAATCAGTCATACTATAGTTTTTAGAACTTATTCAACAGTTATTTTAGCACAACTATGTGCCGGCTTCTCTTGTAGGTACTTGGGATATATCAATAAAAAAATAAAAACAAAATCTGTACAGAAGAGTAGATAAAAAAATTGGAGATATATGTAATGGAATACTTTTTAGACTTAAAAAGAAAAAGAGGGAAATTGTTCAACATGCATGACATAGATGAACCTGGAGAACATTGTGCTAAGTGAAATAAACCAGACACAGAAAGACAAATACTGCACGATTCCCCTTATATGAGGTATCTAAAATAGTCAAATTTATAGAATCCAAGAGTGGAATGGTGTTGCCAGGGGCTGGGAGGAGAGAGAAATGTGGAGATACTAACCAACAGGCATACATTTTTAGTGAAGCAAGATGAATATGTTTTACAGATCTGCTGTACGGTGCTGTATCCGTAGTCAGCAGTAGCATATTGTCACTTAAACATTTGTTAAGAGGGTAAATCTCATGTTAAGTATTCTTACCACAATAAAATAAAATTTAAAAAAGAAAAACTATTCTGTCCTTATAGAGTTTACATTTGGGAGTGCAGGTCTTGGGGAATATGAGTCAGGGTTCTCTAGAGAAACAGAATTAATTGTGTTGTGTGTGTGTGTGGAGAGAGAGAGAGAGAGAGAGAGAGAGAGAGAGAGAGAGAGAGAGAGAGAGAGATTGATTAAGTAATTAACTCACATGATTGTGGGATTTGGCCTGTCTGAAGTTTGCAGGGTAGGCTGACAGGCTGGAAACCTGGGTTAGAGTTGATGTTGCAGCTCAAGTCTGAATCTGCCTGGAGGCAGAATTTCCTCTCAAACTGAGGGATCTCAGTCTGTTTTCTCTTAAAGCCTTCAACTGTTTGCATGAGGCTCACCCCATATTTTATAAGGGAATCTGTCTTACTCAAAGTCTACTGATCTAAATGTTAATTTCATTTTAAAAATACCTTCATAGCAACGTGCAGGCTGGTGTTTGACCAAATATCTTGATACCTTGGTCTATCCAAGTTGACATGTAAATTTAAGCATCACTAGGAACCAGACAATGAGCATAAAGAACAAGTAAAGTTCGTAATAGCTTAGAAGATAGTAAGTGCTATTAAAAATAGAGCAAGGTAAGTTACAATTTAAAATAAGGGTGTTGTGGCCTCAGGAAGAATTCTTAGATGCATGTAGAAAGATTCAATCAGTTTTGAACGAGCATTTACTATATGTCAAGTACTCCGCACAGGAGGAGAAACGGGGAGAAACACAGTTCCTGCCCTCAAAGAATGTTTCATCACTGAGTGAGATAAATGAATAAGTGAGAAGACCTCATAGTGCTGAGTGTTGGGTCTCTGAAGAGCACAGGGCACATGGGGATGCAGAGGCAGGCAGAGCTGTCCTCACTGACTCCATTATCTCTCTAGGGTAGGCCCAGCCAGTGGATCCAGAGAGCTGGACTGATTTAGCTCAAGTTCACAGACATGGAACGTGAGTGAAAGCCACCTGGCTTTCTTTCTGCATCATATTCTGCTAAGGAAGACCTGGAAGACTTAGGCATAAGCCCTCTCTGAAAACTCTAAGCAGACTCTTGACCCAGGTGAACATGTGAGAAACTTGTAGCAGTGGAACCTACAGGAAAGAGAACTGGAGGCTAGCTGGGAACTCTGATCTTTATACCTTTGGGATTTTGTGAAATGAACATGGATGACCTTAAAATATTATATTACACATGCTGACACTGAAGACTTTTCTGAAGACAATGATAATCCCTTACAGGCCACATGCTAGGTTTGGGCTTTGTGTCAGGCGGTTCACTGCTCTGCCACTACTAGCTGGGTGATCTCACCTTTCTCCAAGCTATAGTTTTCTCACCCAGAAAGTGGGACAACCATGAGTTTGTGGTGAGGAATGAATGAGCGGATTTAAAGACTCTTGAAACTAGAAGTTAGTATTGTCTTTTGGCCCATTAGGTAGGCTGAAGGCAGTCACTGACATGCAGCCCTGGATCCCTGCTGTCTGCACTGACAACTAAGGTGACATCTATGCCCTGTATAACTAGTTTTCCCAACCACCACCTTACCTAATCAACAACAGTTACTTCCTGTTCACTCAGCTTAAAGAGCTGAGGAAGGATATAGTATATTTAGAAAGAGGACAGGTTAAAATTCTGTTCTGGGGTTTAGAGGGGACTGGAAAACTTGAATTTGCAGCCTAACTCATTTTTCAAAGGATCTGCACTAGCATTTTCACCCATAGATTTGTGATCTCTTAATAAGTAACACTTCTTATCTCCCCCATAAGCAGTTGCTGGTTTTTGGAAAAGACCTTGTTTCATACAAATTTGTACCATTCAAACCCCTCAAACATGACTACCTTCAATAACTTTTAGAGTTGTGTGTATTGGATATCTATTGCTGTGTACCGAATTATCCAAAACTTATTGCCTTAACTCTCACTTTTTCTGTGAGTCAGCAATTTGGTTGAGTGATTCTGGCCTGGGGTCTCTCGTGAGAAGACCTCATAGTGCTGAATGTTGGCTGGCGCTGCAACCATCTGAAGGCCTCATTGGGGCTGGAGGACCTACTCACATGGCTGGCAAGTTGGTGCTGCCTATTGGTATCTGAGCTCTATTCTCATGGGGTTCTCCATAGGGCTACTTGACTGTACTCATAGCATGGTGGCTGGGTTCCCCCAGAATAAGTGATCCAAGAGACCTTAAAGATGGAAGCTGCAATGACTTTTATGATCTAGCTTCAGAAGTCACACATTTGTATTTCTGAGCACTCTCTTAGTCACACAGACCACTGGTGATTCGATATGGGAGGAGACTAAATAAGGGCACGATACCAGGAGGTACCCTGGAGGTCTCTTGAAGGCTGACTGTAGCACAGCTGTTATATACAGTACACAAAGCTACTTAGTAAGTACATGCTATAAGCATGTGCAATGCACATACAATGTATTAATAGTAAAAGCCAAATGTTTATTTTCTTTCAGGGGAGAGGGTACTTTTCGTTCAGTGTCTCACACTTGGGTGTGCATTAGAATCACCTGTAGCAGTTATTAAAACACGAGTTCCTGGGCCTCATCCCTAAAGCTTCCTATTCAGTAGATCTGGGGTGAGCTGGGAGAATTTGCATTCTAACAGGTTCATAGGTGATTATGATGCTCCTGATCCAAGGTCACGCTTTGAGAATCACTCTTCTAAATTTATAGAGATGCTAGTGGCTCTTTAAGAAAACCTGCTTCCGTGCAAATACATTCGTGGTTTCTTAAAGCTGAATACCAAATGGCTGAACTCTTTAAGCATATCTTCTTAACCTTGAGGTTAACTGAATGATACGGAATTAATTTGAATGTGCAAATCAGAGAAAGGAAAGTATATGGATAGTTTTAAGCAGTGATGTGCTGGCACACTAGCTCTCCAAGAGTGTGTGTGGGGGAAGCTTTGATATGTAACTTTTGCCAATTTCCATAGTGTCCATGCTCCACCCATAGCCAATGATCACCAGATTCCCAAGTGTGCCACAGTTGACAGTCTTAGTTGGTACACACCAGCTCCAGCACGCTGCTGTCTCTCAGCCCGTTCTTTTCTTGTCATGTGTGATTCTGAGTAACTTGTGGCTCATGTGGGTTCTGGGGATGGCCAGGTGATTCTAACAGCCAGTCCTTTGAATGCTAAGCCTGTCGAGAGCCAGGCCCGATTGTCTTCCCACTTAGAGTGAGACTTTCTGAGGTAGCTAAAATGATGAGAATGTAATTGTGCAAACAATTAGGCAAATGCAAAATGGGAATTTTCTTTCCAAATTCTCCCCCTCAACACATAACACCGCCACTTTGTATAGTCAAGTCTAATGACTATTCCAAGGCTGTCTCTGCTAACCAAGCTCAACTTCATAGTGAATCTTCCTCATCAAAGCCCTCTCTGGCTTTCCCTCCCTTTGAAAATATCCCTCTCCCAAGGTTCATTTCCTCAGTGTGGGTGACAGGAGCTATTTTAGTGAAATTCATATTCTGAGCTGCCAGGATGCCCATCAAGGGTATAATGTCCGAGGACCTGTAGAAATTGCATATAAAATTCATTTGACAATCTACCTTGTATTGGCTGGTGACATCTATTTACCACCTGAACTGTTAGATTTGAAATTGCTGGTTAACTTGTAAGCTTCTTGAGGTCGCAAGGTTTTTTGTGTGTTCCCCGTTACATCTATCACAGGGCATTGGGTAAGATAAACACTTAATAAACATTTAATGAATTCTAATTTGGAATTCTCGCCATTGCAGAAAACATTGTCGTTTTAACAGAGAGCTTCAGCTGCCTTCATACCAAAGAGTATTTTGAGAATTTCGACTACCATGAAAAATTAGTTAAATAAGTGGAATAATTTTTTGGTAGGAAGTCCTTTTGGGGTATCCTATAATGCATCTTTTTTGTTATGTAAAGGACATGTTCTTAGAAAAATAGGGCTCATGCCAATTTAATGCAATTAAAAAAAAATAGCTGTCAAGGTGGGCAGAAAATGACCTCTATGGGAGTGCCATCCTTAATAGTCTTAGTAGCTGTCATGTTGTGGGTAATTTTCTTAGTCTCTTTGAGCCTCGGTTACCTATCTATAAAAATGAGACTAATAATAACCATTTTGCAGGTCTTTTGTGAAAATGAAATGAGATAATCTGTGAAAAGTACTTGAATGGAGCCTCACAAGAAGCGAACATATTTAATCCTCCCACTTCCTTATTTGAAGGAAATCCACGTACCTATTCCAGATGCACTAAAGGCCCCATGACTCTGAACCTCTTCACATATTCTCATTTTTTGATGGCACATGCTTTTATTTTTTTCCACTGTGAATTCCTAAATTTTTGCAATTTCTAAGGCAATATTAGTGACACAGAGATGAAGCTCCTTTTCCACACAGTGAGACTGGCAGGTCCTAATGAGCTGCGAGTCGGGGTGGGGAGGGGAGCATCTCAAGTGTTAGCATTTCTAGAAATGTTTAGAGGGAAAAAAGAAGTTATTTATTCAGGGCCTAACTGCTTGTAAGCTGATGAGTTTGTGATCAAAGGGCGGGGTTGGATTTCTGTGCTTTCTCTGCTTCCCGAGGCTCCTGGGTTCCCAGAGTATTTTAATAGTATAGGATGTGTTAAGCAGTAGTGATCAGTCACAGATCTCAAGTTTGGAAAGGACAGTTTTGAAAGATAGGAATAGGCCTGGAAGGAGGAGGTAAACATTTAGCAGGGTAGTTAGCAGTTTACCCACAATTAATATTTTTCTCGATCCAATTTAGCTGTGAAAGGTAAAGTAGCAAAATAGTTTCTCTTCAATTGATCAGACACACATTTATAAAGTACCAACTATATGCCAAGCCCAAGAAGGGGTAGAAGGCCAGAGACCTGATTTTCATACCCAGAAACTTACAAAGTAGATTAAAAGGTCATACGTGCTTGTAACTTAGTTGACCTTCCTTGCTCTATTAGAAAACAGATTTCCAACTCAGAAATTAGAGGGAGTTTCCACACTTGGAAACTTAAGTGATGGGTGAACTTCTGATGTTTTAAAATACTACATTTCTTTATAGCCACTTGGGAAAAGAGCGTTCTTAAGGTTGGGACCTGAGACCTGAGCTTTATGTGGCATGTAAGGTAATTTGAAAGAGTAAGATATGGCTTTTTGAATTTTTATAGAAAACAACGAACCCAGTGCTTTTCTAAGTTTGGGGGTAATATCAGGCAAATGCAAGGTGAAGAGTTCGGGGCTTAAATTATAGCACTATTTATTTTTTAAACAAGCGTGACTTTGCATGTGCAGAAGAAAATGAACACAAAATATGAGTTAGAACACTGAGCTTTTTCTTTCAGTGAGCACATGGGCACCTTACAGAGTACTGGCTTTATACCAGGCACAGTGTTGAGTGCTGAGGGTAAATGTAAGCAACATGGCAGCCCCCAGCTGAAGTCCATGGAAACACATGCAAAGTAGCAGTGGATTCTTCTCAGCGGGATCTTGGGAGGATCCAGAAGGCAGGATTGACACAGTCTTAAAGGAGTAGAACTGGCAAGAAAGAATGAGAGACCAGTATTTCAGGCAGAATGAATAGCACACACATTTCATGGCATATTCTGAAGACAACGAGAACTATAGTTTTGAAAAAAGCTAGAACAGTGGTTCTCAGATTGTAATGCATATTCCAATCACTGGGTGAGCTCATTACAGGAGGCCTGGTGTGAGATCTAAGATAATACATTTCTACCAAGTTGCTGACTGATGCTCAGGCTGCTGGCTTGAGCCCACCCTTTTGGTACGGAGGTGGTAGAACACGGAGTGTAGAAGTAAAAATGGGGACTGGATGCAGGAAGGGGTGAAGGGCGAGGGCAAAGGCCTGTCACCTTGGCTGATTTCTGCACCCTGGTACATTTTCACTGTCCTCAGTTTCATACTGGTTATAGTGGCCCTGCCACTGTTAGCCTCTGCTGGGCACAGCTGCCTGCAATCCTCAGGCGCTCCTTCTCCCAGTCTCAACAGCGGTGATACAAAATTTTCACTACTTTCCTCAAATCTCTCACCCACACCTGCCATCATGACCTCAGCAAAGAGCCTTACTTTCTAATTCATAGAGAAGAGAGGTTATTGGCTAGACTTTTCTTAAGGTATGCCCTTCTCCCAGCGGAGCCCACCTGCCTCTTCCCTGCTTTTCCTCCTCCCCTTCGCTCCTCTTCCCTCTGCCCAACGCTGAACCCTCTGCTGTGCTTTGGAATGCATCTTCTCTTCCCTTTGGCCTCCTGCATACCCTCCATTCATCCTTCGCTCTCCTCTTTCACGTACCTCCCATCTCTCCCTTCCCAGCTCTCTTTCTACTACTAT
Source organism: Pteropus medius (assembly GCF_902729225.1). NCBI lineage: Eukaryota > Metazoa > Chordata > Mammalia > Chiroptera > Pteropodidae > Pteropus > Pteropus medius. The sequence goes on from NW_024345601.1 coordinate 14,092,819, forward strand.
AAATGGGCTCAGGGCTCTCCCTTCTTACACTCAGCGCTCATTGAGAAAATGACATTGATCTTGAATCTCCCTCTAGCTATTGTCTGACCTCTCACCCTCCTCTCACAGCTTGATTTCTTCAGAGCAAGTTCACACTTGCTTTTTCTCTACTTTTTCTCATCCGTTTTCTGCAAACTACCACCATTTGATTTCTGCTTTCTCCACTCCACTGACATGGCTTGTCTAAAGTTAACTGTGGCCTTTCAATTGCCTCATCCAGGGATTTCAGTCCTGGTCCTGTTTGTCTTTCACAGCACTTTACAGGGTTGATCACTGGTGCCTTGAAGCCGTGTCTCCCAGGTTCTTTCTGGCCTTTCTCAGCCTCGTTTCCTGGCTCATCTTCCTGTGTCCAGTCTTTGCTAGTTAACATTTCCCAGGGTTCTAGTCTCAGCTTTATTCTCTTCTAATCCTAAACATCCCCCCTGGGCATATCACCACACCTGGGACTTGAACCACTCTTTTTATGTTGTTGACAGGAATCAGCCAGCCCTCCATCCTTGATTGGACATATCGATATAGGTGACTCGCATTTTCCAAACAGTTCTTCCTCTTCTCTCCTAAACCTCCTTTTCCTTCTGATTCCCACTGTAGGTGAATCTTATGCCTCCTCTTCCCTTATCACAAACCTCACACTTGGGAGTTGGGCTTGACTCCTCTCCTTGCCTCAACTGCCATCAGCATTGGTTCTGCCCTCTGCCGCCATTCACTGCTGCCTGAGAACGTGAGGTGCCCTCATTTCATTTCCAGATTACTGCCTTTGCCTCCACCTGACCTCTCTGCAAATACCTGTAGCTTTCCACCTTGGCAGCACACTAGAATCAATTAAAGAATTTAACAATCCTGCTGGATGGGACATACCCCAAACCAATTACATTAGAATTTCAAGAGGTGAGACCCAGATGAATCCAAAGTGCAGCCAAGGTTAAGAACCAGGCTTTAGTCTCCTCCCCCAAATCCATCCTTTGCACTGCCATGGAGCTGTTTGTCTTTAAACTCAAAGTGGATAATGTTTGATCACCTGTTCAAAATTCCTTCAGTGACTTCTCATTGCCTTTGGAAAAAAGATTTTGGTGTGAATACGAGACCTTTCATGATTGGCCCTACTAATTCTTCAGCCCCGCCTCCTGTGGGTATGTGGGTCCATCCTGAGCATCTTCCTCAGGCCTTTTTGGCCCACATCCTGAGGCTCTCTCAAGGCTCTCTGCATGTGCGCAAACTCAGTCCTCCATCCAGAATGCACCGTCCCCCACTCCCCTGACTGGCCAACTCCTCTCTCTGTGCTTCAAGATCCTAGTCAGGTGTCATCACTTACAAAAAGCCTCTAGGAGGCCCTCAGACTAGATTAACTATTCCTTCTCTGAGCCTAGTGCTTCTTCCCCTGCAGCCCTTTTCTCCTGTCTCCATCATTAGAGCGAGCCAACTAATAGCAGGAGCTGTTTTCTACTAATACAGTGCCAAAACCCAGCACACAGTAGGCACTCAGCATATGTACAATGAATTCATTCATTCATCCCTTTCTACATCTCTAAACTCATAACAAGCTCACATGGCTAAGCAGAAAAACAGAGTTGAAGTCCATTGAGTTGTCTGAGCAAAAGACTTAAATCCCAAGTGAATGCCATTTGGACATTTCTCATCATTACACAAATGTGAACATAAGCAGTGAAAATGCTCCCCCTTAAAGAAAGGGCATTATTCCACAGGCCTGGCAGATCAGTGTTTGCTGCCACATGGAACGTGAGATGCCCTTCCTCAGAGGAAGGTGGGCCTGTCCTCTGACCCCGCTGTTATAAAATGGGCCCTCTACATTAAGTGCCTATGTTTGCTATGAATCCAGAGATGAGATTAAGATGGAGATCATTTTAAAAAGGAGAGTTTTGACTCTAGGAATGCAACACAAACATGATAAAGTGTCACTAGGTCAGAAGAGGGAGTTTGAAAACAGATCAAATGTTGAGATGGGATGATTATATTACAAATGGTTCTTAATTTTACCAAAGATCTGTCTGCCACAGAAGTCTTCCAAACAGATGCTTCCCCTGAGCACTTAAAGTTAGCATCCAGCTTACCAATGTTCAGGGCATGCGAAGGTGCTCAGGTGCACATAGCTCACAAAAGTAATCCTGTTGGACCGTGCCTTGTGAGGATGGGTATGAGAGTCACTTGCAGCACTGGTCAAGCAGGCTCAGGCTCATCAAAGCCCAACAGGGCCTCGCTCTTCTTCCCACTTCCCTGGGAGACTCTGGTCCCCTCCAAGGTTACCGTGACGTGAACATCGTCTGTCTATAATCGGCCACCACCCTCCAGCTCAGTATTTCTCAACCCAGGCTGCATAATAGGAAACATCCTGGGGGACTTTCAGAAATTCCAATGTGCAGGTCTTACCCCAGGACAATTAGATGAATATCTGTGACAGTGAGACACTCACATTGGTAATTTGAGAAGTTCCCAGATCCTAATGGTAGCCTGGGGAGAGAAAGGGGAGGGTGACCATCACGTTCCTAGCTTACCAGTTCTCAAATTTGGCTTCACCTGAGAATCACCTGAGAAGCTTCAAAAAGTCTCTGATGCC